>NC_038243.2:12541646-12907458 GCF_000004515.6 Glycine max
ATTGGCAAGGGAATCTTCAATTCTCTTGCTATGTTAAATCTTATTTTTGCAATGCATTTAGCGATAGATTTGCAATAAATATTTCCTTCACAAATCAGCGAGGGAATAGCGTGGAAAATATGTCATCACTAAGTATAAATTTTGTCTTCATTATTTTTATATTAACTTTAGCCAGGGTTTTTTGTGAGGGATTTTTCCCTCACAATATTATTTTTTAACTAGACCAAGGATTAACAAGGGAACCAAGTGACTTGACGATTCTCTCACTAATTAGCGACAAACTTGTGACACAAGGTTTCTTTCACCAAGCTGCCACTAATTAGAGGCGGATTAGCATTGGAATTTTCGCTCACTAATTAGTGAATTTCTTTGGTGCCATTAAAAAATCTTGCCGGTGGATCAATTTGGAATTTGAACAATTTTACCATAGATAGATGTTGTATAAGTTAAACAAATTGAATTTCAATCACTAATAATAAATTAATATATTTAATGCTCTTTATTTATTATTTGTGGCAAATGTTCCAGTGTACATCAAATGATTAAGTGTACCCTAGAAGTCACAAACAAATAAAACATACCTTGAAGTACAAGCTCAAGCAAAAAATTCAAGTCAAGAAAATGAGACTAGATCCAAGCAATAGATGAGAGTAAGATCTACTATCTCTAAAGTTCAAACTTAAAGTACAAAATCAAGTCAAAAATTTAACACAAGTCGTAATTAGACTAAGTGTGTATTTGTTTCTCTGGTGTACTTGTGGCAGCATGAAGCTTGAGACTGCTTCATTGCATAAGTAGGAATGTTGCTTCTCAAAACGTAAGTTTGGATTTACCATTCCACCAATCCAAACACTTTGAACTAGTTAATTGATATATGAGGAAAAGCATTGGAGATCAAGTCTCACATTGGTAAGTTAAAAACAAGTTAAAGAGTATACAAGCATGAACATCATGAATGCAAACTGCCTAGGCATTCTTAGAAAAACAAGTCGCTTAATTAGGCTAAGACCACTAAAACCTTCTCATACTCTTGATTAAGGATAACACACAAATTCCAATAAACAACATGATATAATAAAATTGATTTTTTTAAATTGTTAAACTAACTGGAGCTTTCTAAGAAAAAAAAATGTTAAAACACATTTTCTAATCCTTTCTAGCACATACATACATTTTCTCAATTATTTATTAAAATTTGTTAAAAATCACAAAATTGTATAGATCTTACTATTTAATGAATCTCATTCATAATTTTATAACTTTTAATAAATATTAATTATTAAAAAAGAGTGTGTCCAAAAGAATGTATTGTTAAAACACTTCAAAAAATAATGCTCAGCTTAAAGGACCATTAATAATTCGTGTACTAATAATTTTACCAATTAGGAATGCAATTCAAATTCAGCAATAATTGCCTAAAATATAAACCAAATTGGGTACTCACGGAGGAAAGTATAACATTGAGGTCAAAGTAAAAAAAAAATGGTTTCTCATTTGAATGGTTGCATTAGCAACTACGGTTTGGAAACAACGTGACAGGATCTCCCATAAAACTTTACGTGTTACACATTACCATAAAATTAAAACCAAAATTGGCTTCAGCGTTTCTAGATCATCTGAGTGCAAGTTGATCACGAAACTGGTCATGATTGAGTGTGCTAATCAAATTACAATTACATTAGTTTCTATCAATCAAAACATTTAAACCAATCAGCCTTTAGTTTTTTTTTTCTTTCGAAAATCTGACAAATTTAATATATTACTTCATGATAATTTTTTATACGTTTTGTGTTATTAATTTCTTGTGCGTTATTAAGTTGGTTCAATCCATGGAGCAAGAAAAACGCACCTTTCAACACCTTTAACTCTATTATATCTTCTATTTTTATATGTAATTAGTCTTTTTAGACAAAAAAATTTGCACACTTTACACAATCTTTTTCTATGAAAATATTAAAAATTGATATTTACACACCAGAACTTCCTACAGCATTTTTATACTAATTAACTCAGCACAACAATTATGGTTGAAGTGTATATTTAGTCAATCGGTTTGTAATTAATTACTACAATTTTTAATTTAATTAATATATATAGAATGCGTATATCAACCTGAAGTTGTTCTAATTTATAAAATTGTCATAATTTAATCAATAATCTCAAATTCAAATTAAATCTAAATGTATAATTACATTAAATAATTAATAAAAAAACAAATTCATTCATATTAATCTTACTCAACTCAAACACAATTATATCATAAAAGATACATATTATCTCTAAAACTGGCGGGATGTGAAAGAATCATTTTCATATAAAAACGACAATACCTAGTTTCATTCTTCTGGCACTGTTTGAGATAGATTCCAAATGAAAAACACTTGTAGGACAATGCACGTGTAATTAAGAGAGAGAGAAAGATAGTGTGTACAAGACTTTGAATAGACTCCCTTAAGAAGAGGGGGAAAGGAATAATTTTCCAAGAAACATTCCCTTCAGAATTTAATTGGCAAACACAAACACCTCGTTGTTGACCAAACTACACACCTCAGAGCCCCAGTCTTCTGAATAACCCTCTTTTCATATTCTCCAAGGTCATATGGCCTAGAATTTGTGCTACACCAAAACTAGAAGATCCAGCTAGATAACAAGAAGATAAGACCAAGAAAAAACCAAAATCAAGGTGTGGTTTTCAAAACCCATTTCAAATTATCAATAAAAAGGGGGTATGGAAGGAGAGAGAGGTGTCAGTCCCAATTTTGAGCTCCAAGTTTCATTCACAAACACCCCTCAAGCGATCCATGAAATGGGTTTTGTTCAATTTGAAGAAAACCAGGTTCTTAGTTTCTTGGCACCCTCTGCTCAATCCCAATCTTGTCAGCTCTCTCAATCTCTAAACGCCGGCAGCAGCGGTAGCAATACTGCTGTGGCCGCTACCACCACATTCACCGTCACTGCCACCACCTCCGGATCCGGAGCAACAATTGGTTTCAGCCATAATGACCTTGTCTCCAGAACTTCTTGGAATAATAATGAACAGGTGGTTAATTACTTTATGATATCTACGTATCCATACCTATCTATTTATGTATTTATTTATATTAACTTTATGATCTACTACCTTATAATTAATTATCAGGTCTATTCATTTTGTTTTTATGTCCTTTTCAATTTTAGGGTATTCTTTTGATCTCTTTCCTTTGAAACAATTTTGCTTATATGGATGGTACCGTGAACTTTATTCAGGTGCGAACACTGGATCCCAAAGCTGTCAATGACGAAAATTGCACCGGAAATACTAGTGATGGTGGCAACAACACATGGTATATCCTCCTTGCAACCACAACTTTCTGTTTCTGATTTCAATCTCTCTCTCTCTGCATGCACGTAAATATTTAATTTAGATACCCAAGAAGATATTCCTTAGGTTTCTGTGAAGAATCTGAAGGTCTCTCTACAATATATGGAAGTGACTGCTTCTTTTTTCTTTCTGAACTTGCTTTTGTACTCCAAGTAATTCTCCCTCACTTTCTCTCTCTCTTGGGGTATGAGGAGGTGCAAGAGCTTGGTACTCAAAAGTCTTGATACTCATTGATACTCGAATCCACTAGTCCATCACAGACTTCACATATTCTTCAAATAGATCATCACCTTTTCTTCTCTCTTTTTTACCCCTCATATTTACTTTATTGTTAACTTCGTAGCTTAAGGTTAATTAATCTTGCTTTAAAGTAATTAAGAAAAACATGTTTAATTGAGAAGACATATAGAGTGTGTTTGTATAGACGTTGTCATATCCACGTTGAACGGAAAAATTACACTTTCGAAAGCAAAAAACCAAAGCAACTATGTTATAGCTTTGTCCTGAATGTTGATTTCGTGTTGGATTCAACTGTTTTTCAAGTAGACTTAGTTGGAGTTCGAGTTATATGAAAAAACTAAAATTATGATACTGTGTATATATGATGGTAGGTGGAGAAGTGCAGGCTCAGAGAAGAACAAGATGAAAGTGAGGAGGAAGCTGAGAGAGCCACGGTTTTGTTTCCAAACAAGAAGTGATGTAGATGTGCTTGATGATGGTTACAAATGGAGGAAGTATGGTCAGAAAGTTGTGAAGAATAGCCTTCACCCAAGGTAATATATATAATCCTTGAATTAACCCCTTGCTTTCTTGATTTATATATAGTTTTGCAAGTTCTTTGAATAAATTTGAAGATCATAAATCTTAGAGGATGCAAGTTCCTTATGAAGTTCTCAAACTTAATAGATTTTATGCAGTTTCGTTGTTAGAAAAATTGAGGTGTCTATATTATATTCTTGAATAAAAATCGATGGTTGCTTATATAAGTAATAATAATAATGATTCTTAACAATTCTTAAGAATTAATACAAGACAATTGTAAAAACTTATTTTGAGTTTTTAAAAAGAATCGCAATACTGGAGAAAATACTTGTTAAACTTTAAATTTCATGTGGCATTTAGGACATTAATTGCAAAAGTGAGTTAAGAACTTCACTAGCTGATTAATATGTTCTAAGTAAATTATATATATGATTATAACATCTACTAAAATATATTTATTCATATAATTAAGCATTTTCTTCCTTTCTTTTCCTTTAAAAATATCTTTGTCAAAATGCATATATGAAATCTATGATTGAGTGCACTGGCTACATGATAGGCATTATACCCGGAGAAATGAAGGTAAGATGTCTTTTTTTATGGAAAAATACATGTGTCGGTGGTGGAACAGCCAAATGAATCTAAATTCACAGATGAACCAAGTGCAATTATCCTAGATTTTGTCTCAAATTTTAATTAAAGACTGAAAACACCCAAGAGAGAGAGAGAATCTTAGCTAAAACTGAAGGAATGATTCAAGATGTTACTTTCAATGGACTTGTGAGCACAGAAGATTGATGGTACAGACTGAAACATAGGCTTTTTTCTTCAGGTAATTAAAAATATTAATTTTTTGGGGAAGTAAAAAGGAAAAGATATATTCGTGAGAATATTTAGTGGATTATTATTATTAGAGTTTTGACAATAGTGCACGCTATAGGGTCCCCTCCTTCGTCCTCTGTTCCCAAACCATCCAACGGTCATGGTATTTATCTGACCAACTTCTTCCACCCATGGCACCTATCACTAAAAAAGGCTTCACTTGCTCCTAAAGTTTTTCATTGTAACTCCTTTAACATTTACCTAATCTTTTCGAATCCAATTTCTCTCATGGCGAATGTGAAAGAAAATCATATACTTTTCTTTTCTCTTTTGCAAAATGTGCCCTCTTATCATTTTATAATCGTTTCTTTCACACTATTTTTCCTTTTTTTTTTTGCCTTAATTATCATATTACAATTTACCATCATATTTGATTAATTTATAAACTCACAATCACATTACTTTCCTACATACTAGTGTATTTCATTTTATTACTCACGTAATATTATATCATTACTGTTTAATTAGGATGTAATTAGCAAAACCAAAGATATTAAGGTACCAGCCCGGTTAGCCTACAATAATTGACAAAGAAACCTTGTTATGACAAGTTTGTAGTCAAAAGACATGCATTATTACAAAATTTAATCATTTTAAAATTAAAATAAAGAAAAGATTTACTTGGCCGTAATTAAAAATATGTGTTACTACCATTTTAATTTTATAGAGATATTTGTTACAAACATATTTTTTTTTCCTTCCAATTCAATGAGGTCCTAAACACACGTATGTAGCACCTTGCTTTACAGTAAATGGAGCATTGGATCATGTGTACAGTGGGCCCAACATGTATCTAAACACACTAATGATATGTTTAGATGAGAGAAGAGATATAACAAGAATAATGATGCATTTTTTTATTTAGTTGATGAAGAAAAAATTCACTTTTAAAATAAAAATAAATTTTTTGTTTTTCCATTTTTCTTTAATTCAAATTTCAAAATTTTCTTCCTCCCCTCATTTTCTTTCCTATAAAGTTAATTAGAAGGTAATAGTACCCATGATCAAAGATACAAGAGAATTATGAAAAGAAAAAAAAACATTCAGCCTCTACATTTTGTTTGCAAAAAAAAAGAAAACATATTAATATGATAAATTAAATTTTAGACCATTAATTTTTTGGGTGTATAACATGGGTATATTTTCTCAGTCTATAGACTAAAACAAATCTGTTTTGAAGAGTAAAGAAGGACAAAGTTTTTTTTTTTCTTTCAAAAAATTTAAATCTTTAAGAATTGAACATGATGTGGTGACAGAGATTTTTAAAAGGCTACAACAATGACACACATATACTTGATGGATTAATTTAAATATAAAAAACCTTAAAAGATTTTTTCTGGTAAAAATCTTTTAAGACTTGTAGTATCGTATTAACCATTAAGATTTACCAAAAAAAAATATTAATCTTTAAAGAATCAAGTGGAGAATTTACTCTTTAAAATAAAATAGTCTTTTAATTTACCTCTTTTGAGTTGAAGCAGAATGACAAAATTTAGCTTTAATTTTTATTTATTTATAATAATTGAACACTGAAAAAGTCTACAATACTCACATATCTTACTCAATCAAATCAATTGACCTTGATAGATTTAACTAAAACAAAATAACAAGCAGAATTAAAGAGAAAATTAAGAAAAAGTTGTGGAGGTGTGTGTGAATTAAGAGATTCAGAGTTTGATAGATGTTTATTAGACTTTAATTAATAGAATTGTGCAGGCATGGATAATTTGATACGTTTGCAAGAGGGGAGTTATTAGTGAATAGGCTTCTTACACTATCATCAAATCCATGTATATAATAGATTTGTACTTTGATTTTATAATAATTATTTTTCGACTTATACTAACAATTTTTTTATTAGTTGATGATATAAAACATTTTACACCAATAATTCATTACACTTTTACTTTTATTTGAAAAAATTCGGTTTAAAGTTAGAAATTGAAGAATTGTTTTTAATGAAAAGACTATAAATTGAAGAGGCATATGCCTCTTCACTTATTCCTCTTTTGATATTTGTATTTAATGAAAAATCTGCACATATCTAATCCCTCCTTTTTCTTTTATAAAAAAAATTATTTCATATTTATTAAGAAAGATAATCTATTTCATTAAGTTGTGTTATTTTTAATTAAATTTTTTTTCTAAATTACCTAGAAATTAGAATTTGATAATAAGCACAACTTCATACTAAATAAAGGATATTTTAAACATAATCTCATTAAATAAGATAAAAGTAGTTAAATTTCATTTATATTTGAGAATAAAATATTTGATTTTTTTTCTTATAAAAAAGAACAAAGAGTAACTAAAAAGTAATAACATTTGGTTTGAAGGTAGAAATTGGAGAGATAAAACAGAAAAATCATTAAATACAAATATCAAATTAAAGAGGGATATGTGCATATTTTTCATTCGCAATACATATAATGTTAACCTGTCAACCTAGATATGCTTGTTTGATGATTTTCACGTATAATTTAAAAACCAAAAGTAAACTACCTAACATATATACCAACACGACCTATTTTTCAACAAATTTGTGACGATAATGAAGCAAATACTAGTATTTGATGAAAACAAAAGTTACTTAGACTGAAGGTACTAATAATTTAGAGAAAGACCAACGTGGTGGCAACAAACATATACTTGACCCAAAACATATATCATGTATATGCTAATGTTGCGTGCATGGAAGAAAGTTCTATAGTTTTACTGGACTTATACTTTATGAACCAAAGCAAAATAGTTAAAGTGGTATATCCATTATTAATTACAAACCCAATCAAGAAAGGTGTGGTAATTTAAATTTGCTTCGGTTGCAGACCATCATTACAAAATTGTACTTAAAGGTATGTACTTAGAAATGGAATTAGGAAGATGAAAAAGTTATTTTTGGAATGGTCACTTCAGGAACATAGGAACTTAGGAACATTAACGTGCCATGTGTTTGAAAAGCATAAAAGATGACAGTGGGACTTGTTTGAATCTAACAACTGTAGTTTAACAACCGAAAACTTCCCGAAAAGATGCCGTACCAAACTTGGATTAAAGAAAGAAAAAATATAAATAAAGTAAGATAAGCTAGTATGTCGTAAAAAGGAATACCTGTCTGATCATCTTCATAACGAAAATATATAAAAGCATATTTAAATTTTGTTTTATGTCTATTAATTATTTTTTTAACATTGCCACGTGAATACACATTACATAATTTTAATTTTTAGGAATTTGTTTAGAGGGTGTTTCAGAACAGTATTGATTAAAAAGGAAAAATTAATGAAATTTAGATAAATATAAAATATTTCGTACATTAAAAACATAAAAATATTATTACTTCATAAGTAATTAAAAATATTTAATATATAGGAGATACTAAATACTTGTCCGAGAAGATGGTGTATGATTCTGAATGTAAAATCTTTTATACAAATATTCAAACAACATTTAATCATTTAATTATATCAGTTTGGTCATTAAAAAATTATATTGGTTAAAAAAAGTTAATCAACCCTATTTTTTTTCGCCCTCATTTACCTTACTCTCATCTCAAATTCAATTTTTCATTTTTTTTCCGATCACCCTCCTATGTTCCACACTCCTGACTTAAAAGTAACCCTCTTCAAAATCTAATCATCCTTTTTTTTTCAGTCACCCTCCTCCATCTCACTCCCTCATTTCAAAACCTAACAATTCTTCATTTTTTTCGGTCACCCTACAATACACCCATTCAAAACTCCAAACACATTTTTTTCTAGCCACCTTCCCCTTGTCACACCTCCATCTCAAAACCCGAAATCCCCATTTTTCTGTCACCCTCCTTTGTCCCACTCCCCATCTCAAAACTCTAACCTCCTATTTTTTTTAGTCACTCTCATCTGCTCTACTCACCAATCTCGAATCAACATACAGTTTCTTGAAAAAGAAGGAATGAAGGAGAAAAGCATAATTGATTTTCTTCTTAATTTTTTAAATGAAATGCTGACTCGACTAATTGCTTAAATTTTATTAGATGACATTGTAAATTGGTTTATAATTTCAATGCATGCATATTAAATTTTACTTCTTTACTAATGTTCTTAAGAAACTTGTTGATAAAACTCTAAATTTTAATAATATTTACAAGACTCAAATTATGATAGTGATCTTGATGGAAAATCAAGTGCGGGGGTGGCTGTGGTTAGTCCAACATTGATTAGGAAAGGAAAGAAATGTGACTTATATATCTAATATCTTTAAGATTTTAGGTGGATATGTAGTGTTCAATTTCTTGGTAGTCTTTCTTATTAGTCCATTAACATTTCTGAGTGCTCCTTATTACTCCCCAACAAGTGGTAATATGTCCTGATACGAGGGGGAACAAGAGAAAGGTTAATTAGTGAGGTTGGTCAAGTGGTGTGTCTCGTTGGTGAATTAGAAATCAAGGGGAAGATTGTTGAAAAATCATGGGATAAAAAAGGACTCAATGAAAGATATGTAACCCATATACCTAGGATTTTATAAAGCATTTATTGGCAAGTTGAAAAATCATAATTTGTTTAATGAATTTGAAATGTTTTATAAATCAGTTATTCAACATGCTAATAAATGAAGAATAACATAAAACAAATTATGATTTGTTATATAAATTATTTTTTATTTGTAAAAAAAATTATAGATTTATCTCATTATAGTTATTCATTTATTTCATTAGTTTTGAATTCTTATCTTTTTTTAAAAAAATTGAATATTTTAAATAAAATATAATTAGTGTGAAGTATAATATTGGAGGAGAATAAATGAGAAATTTTTATTCAAATATTGAGGTTAAAATAGAAAAATAATAATGAATTATAAGATCAGATCCTACTTTAAATACGAGTAGTATTAAATAAACACTATAAATCAATAAGATAAGTTTGTTTATTAAATTGTCAGTTATTTTAATCAAATAAACTTATAAATTATTTAAATAAACTATAAATCAGTTAAAATGACTAGCTAGCTAAATACATTAATTACATGCAACGTTCAGTCATTACAGTATATGACATTTTTTTTATAGTGTATATGTGTCTCTAGGCAAAGAATATTTAACAATGATTTATTTTTTAAGGAGAAAACATACAGAAAAGGGTTGGCTCCGGAAAACATACCCCCTTATATGAGGCTATTACACATTTACACGAATAATTGACGTGAAATATATTGTAAATACTTAACAGATAGTGGATTTTTTTCCCCACAATTGCTGCATAACTAAATAGATAATACTTATATATATATATATATATATATATATATATATATATATATATATATATATATATATATATATATATATATATATATATATATATAATTTTGTATTGTGTGCATTTCACGTCTTTTTTAGTTAGTTTTTACTTGTTATTAAAACATATGTTTATATACTTTAACAACTACACTCTGAGATGATATGTAACATAGCATGTCTATATGCAAATCATGTTATTAATAAGTAATAATATGAATCATTTTCAAAAGTTTTAAAATTCATAAATAAGAAAACAAACAATTTTTTTTAGGAAATTAAAATCAAATTTAATCACATTTGCATAGAGTGAATTCATATTTTACCCTTTTAAATATTATATCCAATTGACATCTCAATTGTGTGATATGAACAGAAGTTACTACCGCTGTACCCATAACAACTGTAGGGTGAAGAAAAGAGTTGAACGACTATCTGAAGATTGTCGTATGGTAATAACTACCTACGAAGGCAGACACAACCACTCTCCTTGTGATGACTCAAATTCATCGGAACATGAATGTTTCACCTCTTTTTGAACAATGTCATTTCAATAATAATTATTATGTATTATTAATAATTAATTAGCTGTGACAATTTTTCATGGGGGATATTGCATTGTACTTATATTGTTAATTTGTTAGTGAGCTCAGTCACTCTTTCATGGATGAACTCATTTGTATGTTTGTCTATAAAAATTAAAAATGTCATTTATGTGTATATTTATTTTCTATATATTAATATAACATATTTCTTCAATCCCTGCCCCCATATATATGCGTTAAATTTAAGGTTCTTCAACTTTAAAGAAAAATCATTTTGTTAATCTTACATGTGTCTGACGTCCTTAACATGATGATTATGAGTCTTTTCCTGTTTAAGGCAATTTCATTAGGTAGATTTGTTCACGGAGCACGTGTAAATATTTAAACAACCTACAATATATAGTTTAATGTATAATGGGAAAGTTTGTTTAAAAGGCTTTGCAAGCAAAATGGCTTGGGTGGTCTAACTAAGGAGCTTTTCAAGTGTGTTCTAGATGTTGAATGGGAAATTAATGAAAAAATGATATTGACGAGTTAGTACATTTTATGTTGAACTAGAGCAAGTGAAAAAAACTTGGAGTTGGAATTGAAGCATAAGATCGGAGAGTCCATACTACATGATCGGAAGAAAATGTGATATGCAAGCAGGGAAAAGGTTCCAACACTTTGCAAAGGGATAGAGAAGAGACATATAGGAATCATCATATCGGAACATATGCACAAAAGGACAAAAAGGGGTATGAAACCAACAATATGAAGCTAAAAAAAGGACATTTCCAGGATAAATTCTATGGCTTTAAAGGCTTTTGATAGCTCACATGGCGATTGTGAGGTGGAGCAAACCAAGAGAAAAACATGATGCAAGCACTACATGGGAACCAAAGGCACAATTGGGAAATAATCCAAGATGAGAATCCAATACAAATATGGACCAAACGCAAGTTTAGGCATGTGGGCTAGATAATGTGGCCAAACGGGAGAACAAGTGTCGTTCAATCGGCAATTACTTAATGTGTGGGTGTATTTGCTTTTGATGCACTCCAAATACATTATAGATTGGACAATCTTTAATACAATTAAAGTACATTAAAAATAAATGCATTAAATAATTACTCATTCATGGCTCAAACGGGAGATTGGAAGGATAAATCTAGTTGAAGGGGCAAGGAATTAGTGTTAATATATGAGGATCCTAAGTTATAGGCTTTGTTTGGTCTAGACAAAAGAATAAAAGAAAGAAAGTGAAAGAAAAGGAGGAGAGAGTGAGATGATTTTTAGGTTATTTGGTAGGACAGAAAATGAAAAAAAAAACAAACAATACACTTTTTTAACTTGATAAATGATATTTTAATCATAATTTTATCATTCAATTACTAAACACAAAATATTATTATTATGCCATTAAACTTGCCTTGTAATTTGGGAATAATTTTAAGTTTCTTTTTTCTCTCATTTTCATGTTATTTGGACAAATTACATTTTTATCCAATGTACGTAATAGCTTGGTGAGATGGGATACACTACTTGGAGGGGTTAATGAGTGAATTAGAATGTTCGGATTAGGGATGAGTACATGGATCTAGATTCGTGGACCGGTTTGTTAAGCCTACAAACTGTGTGGAACCTGCATAGTAACCTTGAATTTTAGGTTCACCCATTTAGTTTGTTGGCCTAATTTGTCAAGTGTATGGACTTATGGGTATTCATTAAAAGTGAGAGAAAATGTCAATTGAAAAGAGAGAGAAAGGAGAAAACCCTTGAGGATGTTTAGTTGATTTGTATTTCAATTATTTTGACTATTGTTAAAATTTTAAGAATATTTAGTTTTTGTATTTATGTGATGCTTGAATTTTGACATTTATTGAATAAGTTGTAACCTTCATGATATTTTATTATGTTTAAGATTATTTGAATTTTATGTTAAGATTACTTGTATTCTTATTTTTAATATATTCTTTTAGCTAATAAAAAATCTTATATTTTAGATTAAAAAATAAAAGAAAAAAATCACTCTAACTTTACATTTTTTTAAAAAAAATTCAAAAAATATAATTTAGGCATATAGACGGATCCATTTATCTGCGCGTTATGTGGGTCAAATACAAATTTTAAGAAAGTTAATTTATCTCAGGGACCTGATTTATCTGACCCATATAAAACAGAAGTTTCATGGATCGAACCTTAAACTCGCTGGACCGGTTAGTATACCCACTCTAATTCGGGTACGTAGTGGAACTCACCGTGGTTATTATCTATTTATGCAATCACTGCCATAAATATAATGCAACCATGTTATGAGCTGCAGGGGAACATGAACATTCACGAACCTTTTGTATTTGTCCTTGGTATACCTGATACCCTTCTTTAATACATCAATATAGTTTTCCTGATTAAGAAAAACGAATCTCTCATTTACTTTTATTAGAAATCACCCTCATTAATATGACATTAATTTCAGGTAATTGAATAAAAGCAAATTAAATTAATTAAATTCTCTCGGGTAATTGAATAAAAGCAAATTAAATTAATTAAATTCTCTCGTAAAACATATTGTTATTATTATTTGTATTACATCAAAATAAATTATTATTATTATTATTATTATTATTATTATTATTATTATTGACCGAATCAATTAAATGCATAGATGCACAATGACCTTTAATACAAGTATGTATCCATTTATCTATGCATAAAGATTATTGTCAACCCGTATAAACAATACGGATTATCAATCGAATGTTCATACGAATTATATTTTTTTTTAAAAAAAATTCAAATTAATTTTTTTTCTAATATATTTAATATACAAAAATTAATTGTCACAAAATTTATTATGTAAATTTACATGTACATTAATATACATTAGAAATTAATGTACCAAAATTAATTATCATAAAATTTATTATGTAAATTTACATGCGTATTAAATATGCATTAAAAATTTTAGTATTATATATAAAATATTAATTATTTTATAATATAATTGGTCTATGAACTCAATTGGTTAAAGTGTTGTATTAATAAATTTGTCAGGGATAATTTTGGAAAAACGGAAAAAGCGTTGGGTGCACAAGCAATTTGCTAGATGCACAAAGCAATTGTCCAATTGCTCCCACAAGTTATTTTTATTAGTTAATATATGACAAAAAAAATTTTGCTCTCATGAAAAATTGTAGATTGCCCCCACCAGGTGTGGCCATAGCCCAAACAAACATAAAATAATACAAAAAATGACATGCTTAACACTTAAGGCAACTGCTTGGGGCATCCAACATTTTTGCTAGGACACCCAGCAATTTTTTGAAAATGCCAAAAATACCCATATTGATCACAAATAGGAGGTTTGGTTTTTCATTTCTGTAATGCCTTTTTTTCCTACAAATTAAATCTCACACTCTTAGTTTAAGTTGTTTTCGTTAGCTTCTTTAGTCTCCTTTTTTGAGCATTTTTTGTCTTCATAGGTGTACGTGTATTGTTCAAGAGGATACGATGAAGTTGGGTGGTTATTCGTCGTTGAAAAAGAAGAGATACGTAAAAAAAATTTAAAAACATACGGATGTCAATCCGTATGACTCATACGGATCATCAATCCGTATGGCCATATAGATTATTGATCTGTAGGTTTTAATTTATTTTTAAAGTAAATAAATTTTTTTGAATTATATATTTAATTTGTTTTGTAGTGTAATTTTTTTAATAGTTTTAGCAATTTTAGAAATATTGATTTGGTGATATTATTTTATAGTGGTATAAAAAAATAAAAATATGTATTTAGTAATTAAATTGGTAAAAAAAATGATAATATATATAAACTTTTAAAAATTGCTAAAACTAACATTAGATTGCTAAAAAATTAAGTTAGTAATTAGATTGACAAAAGTAATATTAGACTGCTAAAATAATTTTGTGTATACATTTAACTGAATTATGTATTTACATGTTTAAATGAATTATGTATTTTAATGTTTATTACAGTGATTAATAATTAAATTTTAAATTTTAAATTTTGATTTCAATATTTTTATAACTACTAAATTTAATATATTTTTGAGTTTAATTTCAATCATTATCTTAAACTAACAATCTTATCATATTTTAAATTTTGGTTTCAATACTTTTTATAACTACCAAATTAAATATATTTTTAAATTTAATTTCAATCATTATCTTAAACTAACAATCTTATCATATCTTAAATTTTGGTTTCAATATTTTTTATAACTATCAAATTTAATATATTTTTATTTTTAAATTTGATTCCAATCATTGTCTTAAACTAACAATTTTATCATAATTTTTTATTTTGGTTTCATCATACGGATTGATGATCCGTGTGGGATTTTCCAGAAAAATATCATTTTTGTTTGCGACATTGCTTCAAACAACAACATCAAACCAATATCAACAACATTCAAAACAATACAATCATTCATTCAGAAAAGCAACAACGACAACAATGAAAGAGTAGCAACACAATGCACAAAAAATAAGTATGATAAGGCCAACAACAAAGGATTAGGAGCCACCAACAAGAAAAACCACAAACGGAGGACCAACACCCGTGAAGGAAGAAGAAGAAGCACCAATGGAGTGAAATGACACAGGGAAGAGGAGGAAGAAGAACCACAATGATGCAAGAAGTGGAGGAAGAAGAAGAACGAAAACGACACATGAAGAGTGACTTATACTGACTCGTACGGACAAGTCAATTTTGTTTTTTATAGGCAAAAGGTGAAGGGCATTTTAGCCCTTTCACCTTTGTTGCTGGGTGCCCAAAGCAATGGCTAAGAAGCCCAAGCTGCATAGTGATGCAATCCTACCCCGCAAGGGCATTGGATAGAAAACTCCAAGTAGATTGGGTCAGAGATGCAAGAGAAGGCCCTAGGGTTCTTATGAGCCTTAGGGTAGATTTTCAGGCCCATGGGCTAAGTATGAGCCCACTTATCTTTGTAAATATTAGATTAAGGTTTCATTATTTTTGGGCCTTGTATTTAGGGCTCCATAATGTAGGTAGGGTACCTTAGAAATATAGGATTTTTCAGCCCTTGTATTTTAAGGCACCTAAACTAGTTTTTGTATTAGGGGTAGTTTTGTAATTTCACATGCACTAAGTGAATATTTGATGTGTGTTGGGAAATAAATTTAATTGAATTGGTAGAATCTCAATCCAATTAAATTTTAGAGGGGGAGGTGAGCATTTGCTTACTACACCCCATTGCCACATCATATAGTCACACTTTGTGCATGTCCTTCATGCTTTACATGCCTCATGACACCTAAATACACTTAGTAGAGAATCTTGGAATTGATCTTCGATTAGTGGGCTGAACCATAACTAAAATTCACTAATCATAATTAGTTAAATTTTGGCTCTAAAGTTTGGCTCCACAAATTCAATTTCAAATTCAAGTGAAATTTGAATTGAAATTCAATTTCCCTCCAATTTTGTGTGACACTTAGGCTATAAATAAAGGTCATGTGTGTGCATTTTTTTTAACTTTGATCATTTGAATATTAAACTTCAGATTTCAAAGCTCATTTAGAGCACAAAATTTCGTGCTCTTCTCTCCCTCTCCCTTCATTCATCTCCTTCTTCCTCCAAGCTCTTATCCATAACCTTCTATGGTGGTGAGCTTCTTCTAGACTCATCTTCTCCTTGAAGTGGCGTCTCCTCTCTCTCTTCCTTTCTCTATTCTGCTGCCATTCATCTTCCAAGAAGTAAAGGAATCCATTGATGAAGAAGATCCTAGGCCTACAAGCTCCAATGTGGGAAAACTTAAGTACAATAGTGTTTGCTTGTATAGAGTTATTTCTTTATTGTATTAAAAACAGGAAACACCTTAGTTTCTTTTGGTCTATTTATTGTTTTTATTTTGAATCCCCACATTTAATTATTTAAAGTCACCTTTTTTATTTTGGTTCCATTTGGTTTCTATTTGTCAATTATATACATGTTAGTTTTTACTTCTGAAACTACAACTTAGAATTTTACTCATTATAATAAATTACCATAATCTTTTTGCAACAATATTTTCATTTTTGTTTAAATGATATATAATTATTATTAAAATAAAATATTTTATATTAAATTTTGCAATGATATACATAGTTAACAAATGACTATTTATTGTAGCAACTTTTTGTTATTAAGAAAAATATAACGATAATTAATCTTGGTAACAAAAGATTTTATTGTAACAACTTTAGTTGTTACGAAAAGATATCATATCATACCGAAATATTAATTGTTAAGAAAAAATTATCTAATTATAGAGTCTATAATTGATGACAAATGATGTTTTTGCAAGGATTTTAGTTGATGAGAACTCATCTTCTTTTTTTATAGTAACACTAGTTGTTAAGACATGTAAATACGACAATAACTTCAATGGCTGCTACAAATTACTTACGGTAGCAACAATTGTGTGAAAATGATAATGATAATTACCGTTGTTAAAACGTAAGTAAAGTGAGCGGCATCAAATGTGGCTGTAGAAACTTTTAGCAACAGACTTTTAAGCAGCGACCTGCAAGGAAAATCTTATCACGGCCAAAAGTTATTTTCGCAATGACATTTTAGATATCCCAACAATAAATGTACGTGGTTGTAAATAACTTTATTTCTGATAGTGGCACTAAGGGCTAAGGCACCGCACCTGCACGGCTGCACAACGTTTTAGTTTCAATTTCATTTTTCATATTTCACATATAGTAACTTATCAATTACATTTTCGTGTGTTTGTGTCCCCATGAGTTTGACCCTCTCTATCCCAAACAAAGCAACTTCTAAGAGTTGCCCTCATTTGTGAAGGTAAGATTTTTTTTTACTAAAAATAGTATTTTACACATGTTTTATACTTTTATAGTTTTATTGGTTATGTTCTTTAATTTACAATTAAGGCAAACTTGAAAGCTATTTTATTTTGTTCTCCCTTATTATTTTTATCTTAATTAGTTTTATATTTTTTTGTAGTATACTAGAAATGAATTTTTTTTAAAACGGATTTCATAATACCAATAGGATCATCCATGAAAAAAGAGATTCTTAGAAGTTGATTTAGAAAATCTTCCTACTGATTTGGGAGAGAGGAAACAACATTATTACAAAACCTCTTTACTACGACTCGCTAACAACATCGGTTGATAGACCACCATCCTTGAAAATAATGGGATGGCAGTATCATAATTAAGTTGTAAGTTTAAGGACGGTCAATAAAAAGACCGTCGTAGTGCTTCTCTGTACAAAGATGATTTTATCCCACCGTCTTTGAATGATTATATTTTTATCATTTTTTCTCTCTCTCTCTCTCTCTCTCTCTCTCTCATCTTAGCGGTGGCAGCAGAGACCTTTCATTTTTGTGATTTCTTTCCTTATTCTTGCTTCTCTCTCTCTCTCTCTCTCAGGCGGAGAATAATTGATTTCATTCTCCTTCAAGAACTCCTCAAGGAGGCATTTAGCTCTTTCATGATCAGAACTCTCGCATTCAATCTCATAGAGTGTTACAAAATCAAAATTGGTTTCATCCACCTCCAATTTCAAACCCTTCCATGATAAAATTTATACATGTACTGATCTAAACATGCAAATCAATTTAAATGACATATTCAAATCAAACAGCAGAAACTAAATATTATGAGCGTACCTCCAGCCATTGCAGATCGAACATGAAGCAACGCATACACGAACCTGAATGCAGCTTTGTTCTTCCAGACCCTTACTTTGAATAGATGGTGTATTTTTCAGAATAGAAAAGTGAGTTTGGTGATACAAAATTGAGAGCATCTCATCCTATTTATAGAGTCTGTCCATCACAAAGCTCAACCAATTCATTATCAGAACGTGGGCTTGAGGATAGGTACGTGAGTTTGTTACTAAAGGTTGCTGAGATAAAGGTTGAATGTGGAAGGAAAATGGACCAGATTCAAAAAAAAAAAAATTCCCAAAAATTGCAACAGGAAAAAATATAAAAAAGGAACGTGGAATGTGGGCCGAACGTGGGCCATTCCATCATTCCAACCCTTTTTCAGGTCCAAATTCCTCTTGCACCCTCTTCAAAGCCCTAGACTCCATCGACCCCAACTTTGCTGGCTCCGCCAAGCATTCGCGTCCTCCTCCACGCTCCACCACAATTCCCCATTCCCAAAATTTCTCATTCTCCCTTTCCTCTCCGAACCCTCGATCACTCTCACGTGCTCCTATATTCACTCCTCCACCGTCGCTCTCTCGAACAACCACAACACCATCTTCATCACATGGTCAATTTTTTTCTTTCTAATTCTCTCTCTTCCTTTTTTCGTTTATCTGATTTGTTCTCATGCACCAATAACTAAATCCGCGAATTTCAAGTTTTTTTTTTGTTGAATTTTGTTGCATCGGAATTTTTGAGCTGGTTTCGTATTTGATCTGATTGTTTAACTTGAACGATGACTTTTTTAATTATTTGAAAAGGAATTAATCGTGGCATTTTCAAATCTGATTTTGGTGTTTCGATTGAGTTTTTCCCAAATTGATAGCTTAATATGATAGTTATATTGCAGATTTCAGTTTACAACAACATGTGATGCGCGATGGGTTTGATCTACGGAGAAATCGGTTTTGTGATCTGACATGTGGATTGATTCAATTTTTATTTATTTATTTATTTTTATTTTATGAGGCTGAGCATGTGGATTTAACTTCTTTTATGTGATAATTATGCATGGAATTTTCAAATAAGGCATATATTCTTTTTCTATTTTTGTTTTTGGTTGCATATATTCTTATTCTTATATTAGATTTACTTTGGTGATGTTTCTTATATTAAATTTATTAATGAGTAAATATGATTTTATTTTGGGATTTAAGTGACGACAAACATAACGAGGCTTTTTATTTTTTATTGATGCTTACTTATTTTGGATGATACTGGGTTTGTTGAGTGACTGTGCTAAATTTTATCAAGAACTAATGATGTTGTTAGTAATCCATTGTTGTTTTTGGGATGAGAGGAATGTTCGTAGCCGGCAAGTGTACCGGATCGCATAAGTAGTATAAAACGGTAAGAACCGAGTATCGAACTCTCAGGAAACTTGTGTTATCTGGCAAGCTATTTCGATAAATAGGCGTCTAGTATGAAAATATGACTGTGGTTATGAACAGGTATTTAAACTATCTAGGCAAAAAGAAAGAAAATCACGCAAGAGAAATACTGTGTAAAAACAAGTAGAGAATGTGTTGGTCTTCCTCATAGGTTCCTGATGCTAAAAAGGATGTTCTCTATTTAACAATGCTCATGCGTTCCTATGTTGTCTCCTGGACTGTTAGACCTCAATTTCTCATGATAGCCTAGCCTAGTCTTGATCAAGCCTCGTCCGCAGATTCCTCTTGTAAGACTAAGCTCAACCAAGACCGCATTAATACACACATACACAACTAAGTTCTTGTACCCTGATTCCTTGTGATAGCACAACAACTTAGTCCCGTACTATCAAGGACTTTAGAATCAAACCAGTTTCCAATGTTGAATGACCCTAACAAAGCATGCATCTACGTGATCAAGGTAAAAGCACACTGGAATGAAAAATAGATAGCACAGAGAACACACAAAACATCATTACATAGATAGAAATATATTTACATCAGGTACCTACAGGGAAGATCCAACAGAGGATTTAGCTTTCCATAGTCCGAAAACCTCCTTTACAACAAAGAGAAGAACAAGATGAAAGACTGCAAAAACACAAGTGGTAAGGATGTCTCCTTCACCTCTAGGATCTCACAATCACTCACAAAATCATCTCAAGCTCTCAGAACGGCTTCCGCTTCGAACTCGCGTCTCTGCTGATCTTCACATAGCAAAATCTCTCAGAACTCTTTGGAACTTGGATCTTTCTCTCTCTAGAACCTTCGTGCATGCAGAGCTTCTCAAGAAAAAGTGCCAAACTCGCTTTGCAAATCTGATTTCAGGCTTAAATAGGTGGCCTTGTTCGTGCTCGTGCGCTTAGCACAGATCTGGATTGCTTAGCGCGCATAAGTGGATTTTGGCTTAGCGCGCTTGTTTCGCTTAGCGGATGAGCTGAAGCGGTGCGCTTGATGACCTGGAGCGGTGTGCTTAGCGAACTTGACAGCTCATCTTCTTTTGGATTATTCCTCACGCTTAGCCACTGAAGGTTGCGCTTAGCGAATTCTCGCTAAGCCAGCAGCTTGGCTTAGCGAAAGAGTGAAAAACAACATTTTTACAAAGTTTCCTATTTAACCTGAAATTGAGAGAAATTGATTATTAAACGCACAAAACAAAAGTATAAATTATCTATAACCTATATTTAACAAAAAGTACTTATAGTATTACAAAACAACCATAGATTGGGAAAGTTTGATACAATATACATAAGTTTTATACACAAAAGTTAGTCGTATGCATCGACTAACAACTCCTCCAAATATACAGTTTTGCTTGTCCTCAAGGAAAAGAGAACAACTCACTTGTCCTCAAGTGGTAAAACATGCAGTGATTATGTACAGGGGTGATTGCATCAAAATTCATTGATTGCATGATGAGAAAGATGAAGCAATGTGTACCTATCCCTTGTTTTCACAGAATATTCAGCTAGACAAAGAGGAGAACAAAATGTGAACAATACAATTAGATGAGGTTAATCATAAGATAGATTCAAGGAAAGTAGCTCAAACCACAGTCTCACGGCTACTGTCTCCCTCAAGCACAAGTGTTTAAGCTATTTATTGATAACAACTAACAGGAGGTCCAATCTTTGCATTTCATCTCATGTCATCAAGTTAGAAATATATAAATAGAATCAGAAGGACTTTCTTAGGCTTGTAGTGAGGTTGTGGCTGCAAAAAATTCACTGGTTTTTCTAGGATTCAAAAGTTTAGATTCTAAGAGAGCACAAGTCCTAGACTAATCCTGATGATCTTTTCTTGTTTTGTACAAATAACCTTCTCACTATTCCCTTTTCTTAAGTTTCTTTTGACCTTATTGTAACAACACAATTTTTTTTTTACATACAACTTATTTGTTGTGTGTGCTGATGCTTAACCTTTTTCTTTTCATTCTTTTCAACTTTCTCCCCCGAATTTAGAGTAAATTTTTCTTGAACCGTATGCTCTCCTAGAATCTAAACAAGGTATTAGGAGATAATCATTTAAAGTTTAGGGTTCAGTTAATGACAAATCAATAAGCTTTATACAAGGGAGCAAAAGATACAAGTATCATTCAAGGTAAGCTAAGTGGTCAAAAGAGCTTGTGTCTATACAATTCATGGCCTTCATCATGTTTTGAGTTATACAAATCATTCTAGAATTCAGAGATTTATGCAAAGATCATTACTCATAGTTAGTCGTTCACTCACAGAGTAAGGTCACATTCTTACCGGTTTTTGGTTCAAGCTTTTCTTTCACAATCAGTCTGTCTAGTGACTAACCATTCTATTATAAGTTCACACTCTTGTTCTTTCTTTGTTCAACATGCACATTTGCTCAAATTTATGAAAGGAAACACACATCTCATCATAAGCATGCATTCAATTTAAAACAAGGCATACAACCATTTTCACAAAATAAATAAACTACTTCACTGCCATACCATCAAAAGTTAAGTTAAATTGTTCGCGATGCTTCAAGATGAGCAAGTATACTACTCATGCACAAGACTAACAAAAAGTAACTAATGTACTAACATCAAAGTTATACTAATAATTCAAAAAGCACAAAAAATAATCAACAGGAATTTAAAAGTCCTGTGATTGGTCTTGGGTGTCCTGTGTCTAAACCTCCTCCTCATCAGTCAAATGAAGTACAAGAGTAGATACAAGAGAGGCGTTCGGAGACTGGACTGGTGTGGTTTGATCTTCAGGCGTTGAAGGATCTACTGCCTGCTATGGAGAAGTGGTATCAGCCATTGGTGCTGGAGTGTCCTCAGGAGACTTTTCAGGAGTGGCTGCGACTTCCTGAGTTACAACTACCCTCCTCTTCCTGATCAAGGGCTCAGGAGTGGAAGACTCTGATGACTCATCCACTGGCTGATGTGGTACCTAAGCGGTGAGATCCTCGTCGTCCCTGTGAGGAAGAGGCTGAGTCCCTGGCCAGGCTACCCATTCATTAAATTTCTCTACTGTAGGGATGAAG
This sequence comes from Glycine max, assembly GCF_000004515.6. Taxonomy (NCBI): domain Eukaryota; kingdom Viridiplantae; phylum Streptophyta; class Magnoliopsida; order Fabales; family Fabaceae; genus Glycine; species Glycine max. Next base: position 12,564,596 of record NC_038243.2, read on the forward strand.
TCTGGAGGTGCTACCAGCTGGAGACTTTACAGCAAAATAATCTTCCCCTGATGTATGCTTCGAAGCATGGCTTCGAAACGTTGAAAATTTGCAGGAGGTAGGGTAGAAAGAGCTGTTGCAATACGAGCTGGAGGAGGAGCTGCTGATGTAGAAGCTAGATGAGGAGCTGCTGATGTAGAAGGAGCCTCAGCTGGCCTTTCCCTTGGTCTTCTGGCCCCCCTAATAATAATTGTTGGATCATCATGGTTCCAACAATTCTTCCTTATGTAGGCCAAATTAATGATTGGACTCAGATGTTCAAAGACAAGATTGTCGGAGGCAACTTCTATGGTCATGCATAAAGCTGTGATAAAAGTAGGAAACCCGAGTCTTGAGGAGTTAGACTGGGCCATAGAAGTAATCTACCCAGAAATGAGGGCTCTGACATTCATTTCCAGCTCAGTAACTAGGCCAAAGATTAGCCTAGCTCGATCCACAATCAGATCCGATGTGTGGGAGGTCGGAGCTAGGTTGGAGTAGGATAGAACACTCTAGACCTGAGCAAGGGTGGTTAGATCATTTCTAAGGATCTTCCCCGGGTGACCTTCAACATTTAGAATAAACCATCATCCGGGTATGCACAGTGCAACCTCAATTTCTCTAATGTCAGTAGGCATCTTGCAGTATCTTGAGTAGGCGGGTAAGTATTTCCGCCTGTCACGCGGACGACCCGGGTTCGATCCCCGGCAACAGCGCCAAATTTGATCGAGGCCGTACCCGAATCAAATAAACATGAAAATGCAGTAACTAGGAAGTGATCCTAGGTCGTTTCCCAACGAGCAGTGACAAGCCAAATGTTCATAATATACTTGCATTAACAGTAACGATGGGGGGGGGGGGGGGTTGGTTGTTTGGTAATTAAAGAGCAGAACAAATAAAATGGAATACGAAACTACTAATATTAAAAACGGGTTGTTTCCTCTGATTCAGAAGCCACTCTCTTATCCTTCCTGATGGCTGTGGTCCTGGAAGCAGGGAAATTTTTTTCTAAGAATACTCTCTTAAGGTCATCCCAGCTCGTGATGGACCTTGGAGCAAGGTAATATAGCCAATCCTTTGCCACTCCCTCTAATGAATGAGGAAAAGCCTTCAGAAATATGTGATCCTCTTGGACATCTGGGGGTTTCATGGTGGAGCAGACAATGTGAAATTCTTTCAAATGTTTGTGCGGGTCTTCACCTGCAAGGCCATGAAACTTTGGAAGCAAATGAATCAGTCCAGTCTTAAGAACATATGGGACATCCTCATCAGGGTATTGGATGCACAAGCTTTCATAGGTGAAATCAGGTGCAGCCATTTCCCTTAGAGTCCTCTCACGAGGTGGAGGTTGTGCCATGTTCTCAGAATGTGCAAAATCAGAATGCTCAGAATCAGAATGCTCAAAATTATAATGCTCAAGATCAGGATGTTCAAAATCACCAATAACAGAATGCACAGATTCACCAGTTATGGAATGCTCAGAATGATCAAAAGGTATAAAATGATGCCTAACTAATCTATGAAATGTCCTATCTATCTCAGGATCAAAGGGTTGTAAGTCAGATGGATTGCCTCTAGTCATACACTACATTCAGCATGCACACAACTAGTTGCCTTGTCATGTAAATAAAGGTGTAGGTTTGAACTACAGCTACCCTCAAATGATATCCAAATGACTTGAAATTTTGTGAGCAACCTTATAAAATGATGAGAAGATAGCACAAAAAATTTCAGACAAAAATTCAAAGTCTAACTATGAAATCTAAAATTGGTAGGTTAAGAAAAATAAGTGAATAAAACTTGAAAAATAAAAAACTTTTGACAGAATCGCTTTTTTTGGACGATGGAGACCTCAGCCGGCCGATGGCCCACTATCAAGGTGTAGGAAATTTTTTTCTACCCCAAATGCATATATAATAATTGCGATTCTGGTAACCGGAGCAAAAGTTATGGCCGTTTGAAGTTTTGACAAACACAAAATTTGCTAGTTTTTTGGAACTTTCAAATCTGACCAAACTAAAGGCTCTAGCTATTTTTCCCACAAAATATGGATTAAAAGAAGTTACCACAAAAAAATTCAGCCAAAAATAACAACCCTACCTACTAAAACAAAAAATCCCAATTAATTCAGCATGGGTGGTCGCTAAAATCCGTCTCTAATTGATTTCTACTACTACTCTGTTTTTCCGCAAGCTGATTTCTACTACTACTCTGTTTTCAAGCACAATCTTCACAGCAAAACACCCAAGACTGAAACAGGGGAAACGCTTAATGGTAAAACTGAAACAGAACACACATTAAACAAAATACCAGGACACTAATCAACACTAACACACATACTAACACAATACTAACAATAACACGAAAGGATTACACCACTCCCCGGCAACGGCACCAAATTTGATCGAGGCCGTACCCGAATCAAATAAACATGAAAATGCAGTAACTAGGAAGTGATCCTAGGTCGTTTCCCAACGAGCAGTGACAAGCCAAATGTTCATAATATACTCGCATAAACAGTAACGATGGGGGGGGGGGGGGGGGTTGGTTGTTTGGTAATTAAAGAGCAGAACAAATAAAATGGAATACGAAACTACTAATATTAAAAACGGGTTGTTTCCTCTGATTCAGAAGCCACTCTCTTATCCTGGGTTATGGAGAATTCGTCCCTAACAGTCAACCACTTAATCCAACCCTATTTCAATTTACTAAGCGAAAATCAACTTAGGGTTTTCAATACGTGATTAGGCACCACATACACCAGTTAGCCCTTCGTCCATTAAGCATGAACGCAAGTTAGGCTCAGAGGCAATTAATCGAACACGAAGCGTGCACTGATTAATATTCACAAAATTGGGATAACTGGTGAAGGGAAAACTGCCAGGAAACCACATTACAAACAAAACCTCAAAGAGAGTTGGGCTTCATCCTCAAAAGGAAACAACACCAGAAAATCTAGCCTTCCATGGATTCAAACAGAAAACGCAAATGAAACATGAAGCAGAAACGTAAATGAACAAGAACGTAAATGAACAGAAACGTAAATGAACAGAAACGTAAATGAACAGAAACGTAAATGAAAGTAGAAGAAGAAGCAAGAATGAACTCGTAATTAGAAGCAGAAAATGGAAATTTGCATTAAGAACGAAAACTGTAACAAGGGCACAGAAAAACGTGAAAACCTAAAACCAAAGCTCTGAATAATGAAAATAGCATAGCAGAATAGAATGCCCTGCACGAATCCCAAGGCAGCTATTTAAAAAGAGTCACTCAAAGTCACTGGGCCCTATTACAATACTCTGGCCCAAAACGAAATAAACACTGAACAACATAAAATAAAATTGCGAAATTTCCTAATTAGAAATTAACTAAGGTAAGCGCTGCTTTATTTGCCCTCTTCAAGTCCACAACCAAAATCCGGATTAAGCCCAATGTTTCATTAATTCCTGAAATTAGATTAAAAACATCAAATTAGCTAAATGAGCCCAAATAATAAAACTGTCTAATTAATTGACAATTAAGACCAATCAATAATTAAAATGGTGCAAAAAGGGTTTAGAAAATAGAAGAAAATGATGGCACATCAGAGTAGGATAGAACACTCTAGACCTGAGCAAGGGTGGTTAGATCATTTCTAAGGATCTTCCCCGGGTGACCTTCAACATTTAGAATAAACCATCATCCGGGTATGCACAGTGCAACCTCAATTTCTCTAATGTCAGTAGGCATCTTGTAGTATCTTGAGTAGGCGGGCAAAGATTCACCCTCAGCAAGCACCACAGGTGTTTCTAGAAAGGCATTGAGGCTGTCTGCATCAATCCTTATTAAGTGACCCTGGATTCTGACTTGTTTAGGTGAAGGCCCCTTGGGACTGTAGAGGTCGGTGTAGAACTCCTTCACCAATGCGAGGTCAATGCTACAATCAACTAAGTTGGTGAGGCGCTTGTGAAAGTTACACCTCTCCAGCTCGCCCTTGAATTCATCCAGCTCTGTGTGATAGATTTCCATTTTCTTCTCAGCTAACATGTGTCTTCCCAACACATTGTCAGTATATCTGGTCCAGGCCTCAAAGGAATGGAATCTCTGTGTATCATATTGAGTAGTGGGCCTTAAACCGACGCTCTTTCTTTTCCTTGAAGACATCTGCAGACAAAGGAATCAAACATTTGATTAGGACTCAATTTATTAAAAATTAAAAGAGAAAAACTGAAAAATAACACTAAAAAAAAGACAATGGTCGCTTAGTGAGACAATTATCGCTTTGCGGCATTATGTAAAAGGCACACCCCCGCTCAGCGAAACATGGGTCGCTTAGCGGGTTTCACAAAAAACATCACTGGGCTTAGCGACACAGGAGTGCCGCTTAGCGGAAATTGCTATGGTCCAATGTTTGCAAAATTGGCTTAGCTTGCGAGGAGCCCGCTAAGCCTAAGGTCAGCCGCATGGATTTAATGCTTAGCCAATGGTAGGCTGCGCTTAGCGGCACTAAACTGAGCAAAAATTTCACTAAGTTATGGAGGCTTAGCGAACAGGAACGCTCAACTCAGCAAATGCCGTAAGGATTTTTGCTTGGCGCAGGAGATTCTGGCTTATCGCGCGGCCAATCAGTCAAATTTTTTTTACTAAGTTACCTGGGCTTAGCGAATCAGCCTCGCTTAGCCCAGGTACTGTACCAGGCGGATGAATGTTCATCCTCAAGAAATAAAGTTGCTTAGCGCACAATGCGCGCTTAGTGAGTGCTCATATAAACACCTATGTTCAGGGAAGAACTCGCTTAGCGTGGTAAGAGCGCTCAACGAGTTCTTCAGGAAAACGCTTATATTCAATGAATATTGATGAACTCGCTTAGCGTGGTATGCGCGCTAAGAGAATTCATTGCGTTTTCCAGAAAAAACACAAAAATAGTGCACTTTTTCCTCCATATTTCAGGCCTCTACCAAGTAGATTGAACATGCATAGCCCTGAGTACAGTTTTCAGGCACAAAATGAACCTAAAGGTTTCAACTTTAAACCATTCCTAAGACAACAAAACCCTAAAAGTTTAAACCTACCCTAGAGTTATCTAACCTAAGGTTTGATAAAATAACAAAGATAGAGATCAAAGAACTTACTTGTGCTGCGAATGCTTGATGAAAACAAGTAGATGCAGAGTAGAAGAAGCAAAAACGCACAGGGAGCAGTTTGAGAGAGAAAGGGAGCAAAAGGGAGGCAAATTTTCGAAGAGTGGGTGTAACTAACCTTACACCCACTAAGAACGTTTTTTTCTTTTCGCTTAGCGAAGCGGTTCACTGAGCGAAAAGACAAGACGTTTGGTTTCTCAATTTTTCTTCCCGCTCAGCGGTCCCACGCTTAGCCAAATTCAAAATTCAATTTTTTTTTTAATTTTTTTTCCGCAGAATTTGGCTTAGCGTGAGAATGTTGTCGCTTAGCAACATATGCAGATTAGAAAACCTGAAATTCCCGCTAAGCCAGGCTTTAGTCTGCTTAGCTAAAATTATGTAATATAGGTACAAAGAAGCTGGTGTTGAGCGGTCAATAGCATCGTTTAGCGCATATACTGCCGCAAGCGATTGAGCTCAGCGACCATGAGTGGCGCTAAGCTGCAGTGAATCTAGTTTAAACCGCAAGAGTATCCGCTTAGCCAGTAGATTACGCGCTCAGCCCCATGGCCCTCAATTCTGACCACAATGAATCGCGCTTGACCGCAATTAATCGCTCAACCCCATGACCCTCAATTCTGTCGCTTAGCGGAATTCAACTCAAATTGATTTTGGCTTAACCAAACCTTGGCTAGCTTAGCGGAAATAATCAACCTCAGGTGCCAGGGTGGTGCGCTAAGCGCTTGAACTCGTAGCTTAGCGCATGAGTGATTATGTGCTTAGCGAGAAGCAAACGCTTAGTGAAAGGACTAATTTTCAAAAAGATTTTTTTCTAAGTTATAACTTAGTCCTTTCCCAAGAAATTAAAACGCTTAATTTTACATTCAAAGAGAGGTTGATATGCTCCATGTAAAGATTATTAAGCAAGTTCCTAATGATCAAATGCATGTAAAAACAAACACTACAAAGATTAAAAATGGATTGCCTCCTAGGAAGCGCTTCTTTAACGTCATTTGCCTGACGCTTTTACCTCTCAAGGCAATCTCATGTTTTGGTTCTCACCTTAAGAACCTCTTGACCTTCTCCCATTACCTGCAAACAAACATTGTGTTTTGGAGCAAGCTTGTCTTCCACAAACAAGTCGAAATCAATTTTCTGGTCTTCAAAACCTAACTCCAGCTTTCTCTTTCCTATGTCAACTATGCAGCTTGCAGTCAACATGAACGGCCTTCCCAAGATTACAGGGATGCCAATATCTTCATAGATATTCATGACCACAATGTCTGCTGGGAAGATAAAATGCTTTACCCTGACCAACACGTCTTCAGTCACTCCATAGGGCCTGGTAATGAAGCGGTCAGCTAATTGCAAAGTCATTCGAGTGGGCATAATCTCCAACTCTCCCAGTCTTCAGCACATGGAGAGTGGCATCAAATTAATGTTGGCTCCCAGATCAATCAGAGCCTTTCCTACATTGACTTCTCCTATTGAAAAAGGAATGGTTACACTCCCAGGATCTTTGTGCTTAGGTGGAAGGATCTTTTGGATTATAGCACTACAATTTCCTTCCACTATGATGTTTTCTTGATGAATGTACCTGTGCTTGCTTGTCAACATATCTTTAAAAAATTTAGAGTAGAGTGACATCTGTTGCAGAGCTTCTCCAAAGGGCATGGTTATTTCCAGTTTCCTGAAAATATCCAAAAACCTTGCCAAATGATGATCTTTTTCTTTCTTGGAAGGTACCACAGGATATGGTACTTCCACACTTTGTTCCACAGCCTTTCTACTTCTACTCTTCTCTGCAACCTTATTTTTTTCATTTTCATTTTTCTCATTTTCTATTTATTTTTCTCTTTCTTTTTTCTTGGTCCTCCATCTCTTTATTCTAGACCATTATTTTCTTCCCTTTTTCCTGTTTCTCTTTACCCTTCACATCATTTTTCTTAACCTCAACACCTGTCTTTTTACTCAGTTGTTCTTTGTCTACCACATTTTCTTCATCCTCAACTTCCACAAACCTTTGGCTCCTGGTCATCACAATCTTGCATTCCTCCTTAGGATTATTTTCCGTATTTGCTCAAAAGCTATTTGATGACTTGTCAGCTATCTGCTTGACCAGTTGTCCCATCTGTACTTCAAGGTTCTATAGTGCTAACTCAGTACTCTTATTATTCGACATCGTTACCTGCATAAACTGAGTGAAGGTATCTTCCAACTTAGTAGTCCTCTGAAAGATGTTGGGCCCTTAGTTAAATTGGCCTGTTTGAGGATCCACCTTGGTCTTTATTGAACTGGTTGCCAGGGTGTGTCCTCCACTGTTCTTGCTAATTATAAGGACATTTCTGGAAGCATGAAAACCCTCCTTGAGTGTACCCTTACCTCTACTGATTCCCCATGAAATGAATTTCTTGAGTGTTATCGTTAGTGGGAATGCATTGGCCTGTCTCATGAGCTTCACCACAAATGGTACAACCTGTGACCTGCAAAACAAAAGAATGTGTAGGTTGTCCAATCGACAGTTTAGTTGGCAGCTTACCAAGCGTTTTCGTTAGGATCTCAAGTTGCTTAGATAGCAACTTGTTCTGTGCCAACAAGGTGTTGTGTGATGTTAGTTCCAATAGGCTTTTCTTTGAGGGTTGATGGGTTCTGTCCCTCAGGGATAGCATGATCACTGGCTGACATGTTCTCTATGAGCTCAGTTGCTTCTTCTGGGGTTTTTAGCTTTATTTTTCCCCCAGCAGAAGCATCTAGTAATTGCTTGGTTTGTGGTCTCAACCCATCTATGAACATATTCAGTTGGATTGGATCGAAGAATCCATGGGTGGGAGTTCTTCTCAGTAAGTCTCTGAATCTCTCCAATGCCTCACTCAAGGATTCATCAGGGAACTGATGAAATGAAGATATTGCTGCCTTCCCTTCAGTAGTCTTAGATTCTGGAAAGTACTTCTTTAGGAATTTTTCCACCACTTTTTCCCAGGTTTTAAGACTGTTGCCTTTGAATGAGTGGAGCCACCTCTTGGCCTCTCCTGCTAGTGAAAATAAGAAAAGGCTAAGTCTAATAGCTTCATCTGGTACACCGACAATCTTAACAGTATTGCAAATCTCTATAAATGTTGCCAAGTGTGCATAGGGATCTTCATTGGGTAATCCTTGAAATAAATTCCCTTGTATCAGATGGATCAAAGAATGTGGGTAGGTGATGTTGTGCGCTTGCACTTCAGGACGTGCAATGCTAGTGAAAAATTGTGGTACAGAGCCACTTGAATAGTCCTCAAGGGTAGTCCTCTGATCATGCTCATCTGCCATGGTAACAGCTTCAAAATATTGATTAGCGGATTCCCTTGATGATGGTGAATCAGGTGATAATGAATTAGAAAAATGAGTCTCCTCCTCAAGAATGGACACAACTGTTCTGTCTTGCAACAATTTCCTTCTCCTCTCAGCCCTGTTCCTTCTTAGTGTAGCTTCTATTTCTAAGTCCAAAGGAACTAAAGTGCCTGTAGGAGATCTATGCATAAATAGTACTAACAGAGCAGTGGTTATCCAGTTCAATTAGAGAAGATAAATATAAATTGAAGTACAAATATTCACAGAAACAATCAAAGAATAACAAATAAAGAATAGACACCTAAAAATGAGCTAACTTCCCAAATAAAAAGAAGTTCCCTGGCAATGGCGCCAAAAACTTGTTCGCAACCGACAAGTGTACCGAATCGCACAAGTAGTATAACAAGGTAAGAACCAAGTATCGAACTCTCGGGAAACTTGTGTTATCTAGCAAGCTATTTCGATAAATAGGCGTTTGGTATGAAAATACGACTGTGGTTATGAACAGGTATTTAAACTATCTAGGCAAAAAGAAAGAAAATCACACAAGAGAAATACTGTGTAAAAACAAGTAGAGAATGTATTGGTCTTCCTCATAGGTTCCTGATGCTAAAAAGAATGTTCTCTATTTAACAATGCTCATGCGTTCCTATGTTGTCTCCTGGACTGCTAGACCCCGATTCCTCATGATAGCCTAGCCTAGTCCTGATCAGGCCTCGTCCGCAGATTCCTCTTGTAAGACTAAACTCAACCAAGACCGTATTAAGACACACATACACAACTAAGTTCTTGTAAAATGATTCCTCATGATAGCACAACAAATTAGTCCCGTACTATCAAGGACTTTAGAATCAGACTAGTTTCCACTATTGAATGACCCTAACAAAGCATGCATCTACGTGAGCAAGGTAAAAACACACTGGAATGAAAAACAGATAGCACAGAGAACACACAAAACATCATTACATAGATAAAAATATATTTACATCAGGTATCTATAGGGAAGATCCAACAGAGGATTTAGCTTTCCATAGTCCGGAAACCTCCTTTACAACAAAGAGAAGAACAAGATGAAAGACTACAAAAACACAAGTGGTGAGGATGTCTGCTTCACCTCTAGGATCTCACAATCACTCACAAACTTATCTCAAGCTTTCAAAACGGCTTTCGCTTCGAACTCGTGTCTCTGCAGATCTTCACACAACAAAATCTCTCAAAACTCTCTGGAACTTGGACCTTTCTCTCTCTATAACCTTTGTGCATGCAGAGCTTCTCAAGAAAAACGCCAAACTCCCTTTGCAAATCTGATTTCTGGCTTAAATAGGTGGCCTTGTTCGTGCTCGTGCGCTTAGCGCAGATCTGGATCGCTTAGCGCGCATAAGTGGATTTTGGCTTAGCGCGCTTGTTTCACTTAGCGGGTGAGCTGAAGCAGTGCGCTTGATGACCTGGAGCGGTACGCTTAGCGAACTTGACAACTCATCTTCTTTTGGATTCTTCCTTGTGCTTAGCCATTGAAGGTTGCGCTTAGCGAATTCTCGCTAAGCCAGCAACTTGGCTTAGCAAAAGAGTGAAAAAAAGCATTTTGCCAAAGTTGCCTATTTAACCTGAAATTGAGAGAAATTGATTGTTAAACGCACAAAACAAAAGTATAAATTATCTATTACTTATATTTAACAAAAAGTACTTATAGTATTACAAAACAACCATAAATTCGGAAAGTTTGATACATTATACATAGGTTTTATATACAAAAGTTAGTCGTATTCATCGACTAACAAGGAGGCTAGAAGATATTTGGATGTGGATGCTTACGTTCAAGGATGCTGTTTTTGGGATTGTTGTGGAGGTAATTAGCTTTTGATTTTTAATCCATTGTTGTTGCCATTATTGATTGGGGACTATTGCACATTTATGCCATGTCTTGTTAAGTTTTACTATCTTCTGAAATAGGGAAACTAATTTTAAAAGTTAATCTAATATATTTTAAGAAGCAATCAAGATATTATTGGTTATTTTCATATATTCGAAGAAAATCATTCCTATTCTTTAAATTCCTTCTAAAAAGATTTTGTTCTCTCTTTCTCTAAATCTCACCCTCTAAATTGAATATATTGATTAATTTGTAGGGAACCTTTGTGGAGGGAATAAAAGAAGAGGTTGTACTCTCCCCTATGCATGCTCTGTCCCTTATAGTTGCCGGAGAAGGTAAATATTCCAACTAATGCTGAATTATTATATAATGTGTAACAGTCTCTAAATTTTATATGTTTTTAATTTTTTATATATTAATTTATCAATTTACAGGATGCACTGTTGTTCTTATGGTGTGTAACATTCCCATTCTCAAATTTTGTTTAGTGAAGTAATTAAATTTCTCTATCTTGTTTATGCATTGTAGGTAATTGCTAAATTAACAAATGGAAAGGCAACTCATATTCCTTATCGAGATTCAAAGCTCACTCAGTTGTTACAATCATCCCTTAGTGGCCATGGACGGATTTCTGTTAGTACAATTTCTATTTGAATTTTTTGCTTGTTGTAATTTGTAAAAAATTTGCATGGCAAACTAATGTTTGAAAATGACACTATGGTTTGGTTGTTAAAGCTAATGTGCACAGTTACTCCTGCTTCTGGCAGTAGTGAAGAGACACACAACACATTAAAATTTGTACACTGGAGTAAGCATGTTGAAATTAAAGCTTCTCAAAATAAGGTTAGTTTATGTGAAATGCTGAGAATGATAACCACTTGGCACAGTGATTTCATGCTTGTAACTTTTAGCTAATTCCCTTGTGCTAGATTATGGATGAGAAATCTCTGATCAAGAAGTATTAGAAGGAAATTTCTGAGTAAAAGCAGGAGCTGCAACAGTTGAAGCGTGGCATGGTTGAGAATCCCAATATGGCCACATCTTCACAAGAAGATATGATTACTTTGAAGCTTCAGGTTTGTGCTGATGCATATATCTTGGATCATCTAATAAGTGTCACTGTACTTGGTGGGAGACTTTATAATATGCAAGAATAAAATGTTGTGTCTTGAATCTTAACCCAATGATATTTACTTTCCTCACTGTATTTCAAAACTGATATCTTTATTTGGTATGGTGTTCCTTCACTTCCCCATAATAAGCATTTCTTCATTATGTAATAGCTTGAAGTTGGGCAATCCAAATTGAAGTCAAGATTGCAAGAGGAGGAACAAGCTAAAACAACATTGATGGGAAGAATTCAACGACTAACCAAATTAATCTTAGTTTCTACAAAGAATGCAATGTCATCAAGCATTGTAGAAAGGCCTAATCATAGACGAATGCATTCTTTTGGGGAAGATGGGGTTGGTTTTTCAGAAGGGTACACTAGTATGTGCAACAATCAATTATATGCTTTGGAATTTGATCTTTTAATGTCCCGACTTTTAATTAATGTGTTGTTTCCAGATACAAATTTCCAGTTTCTTGGAATGGCCAGTAAAATTATAAATATTATTTGTGATAATTGATAAGGTTGATTGTTTGGATCAGGTAATTGGGGTTACAACACCCAAAAAGAAAGAGAGGAAGCTGATGCTATCCCCATAATTCATGTTCTTGAGCTCTCTGACTTCAGCAAGAAGTTGAAATAGAGGAAATGAAAATTGATGAAATTCTTGGGAAGTGTCTGGCAAATTCCTTACCAATGTTCATAGTCAAAAGGTTCTTTAGGTATAAGTACATCTACAAAATCAACTATTTGTAGAACCAAGTAGTATATTCTGCCTCTCATTCTCTCATAAGCTGAAAATTTTGAAAACTAAATACTGTTAAAATATGGTCTATGAAGGGTGATATATTTAGTTTTATGGTTGCTGCATTGATGTTATCTGACTATGATTTATATTGTTGTTTATGTATTTTGCTAACTCTGTCAAATATACCAATTACAGTGATAACATGGACGCTACCAGTAACAACCATTGTTTTGTTATTGTAATTATTGTTTATGTATTTCTTATATTTCAATAGGGTATTTTGACCCTCTATAATTTGGAAATTTGTGATATTTGAGAATAAATTCGGCCATAATATTAGTTGTTTTGTTTTTGTCAATTATTCGAGAATAATATATCACCCCAGGGAATGTCAATATTAGTTGTCAATTATTCACTACCATAGGGTTAAAAAAGAAAAAATTGGGAATGTCAATTTCAATGTTAATGCTCAATTATGTTTACAGTCAAACTACATAACCAACATCTTTTTTTTTCTTGCAATGAACTGGAGCTTAAACCCCAGGGAAAACTTGCACTAACTATAGTGAAAGCAACTGCTTTAAAGAATATGGAAATGATTGGAAAGTCAGATCCTAATGTAGTTATGCATATTCAACCATTATTTAAGTATAAAACCAAGGTTATTGACAACCTGAATCCTTTTTGGAATGAGAAATTTGAGTTGATTGCAGAAGACAAGGAGACCCAATGACTCATTCTTGAGGTTTCCCTACTAATACTTTGCCTCCTTTTTATGCTGCTCTCTTTTGCCTTCTTTTATGGGATATGCTGTGACATTTTTTATTTCACAAATACATGCCCTTCAATTATGCTAATTACTTTTTGAAGAATTTGAAAATTTTTTTATATATAAAGATGAAAATCTGGTTAATTGATGATTGTCTGCTTGTGATTTTGATATTAGTGTAAAATGATTAGAAGCATATTACATCTTCCCAAGTATGATTACTTTTGTTTCACAACTCAGATGATTTGAGTCTCCTAATTCTGCTTATGGACCATTCTCTTTTTGAAATTAAATTTTCCTTGCAACACTAAGATGGTCGTTAGAAAGTGGACATTCTAAGACGGTCATTAGCTAATGACCGTCTTAGATAGTATACTTTCTAAGATGGTTCTTAGTGGGACCGTCTTAAAAAGTTAGACTTTTCTACGACGATCGTCTTATAACCGTTGTAGAAAATTTGACTTTTCTACGACACTGGTTATAATGACGGTTACAAACCGTCATTAAATGTATCTTTTAACCGTCGTTAATGTTTTTTCTTTTTTTGCAGTAGTGCAAATATCATGTTCATCCTAATGATCAGGATAACATTTGGAAAGCTTATTCGAAAAATGAACCTTGTTAATCAAGAAAACATGATTTTCTAAGACAACAATTTGGGACTCTGGTTCGAAGGTTTAATCCTGACTGATTTTCTAAATTTCCAAATTGGTTAGAATATAGTGTATTAAAAGATGTGGTAATTCTTCAGTCAGATGGTCAATTTTTAAAGTTAAATGAGATTATTGATGTTTCTCAAATGTTGAAGAAAACTAACGAGCATATGGTATATCCAATGGTATACTTGTGAAAATAGCTTTGATTTTTCCTATAACAACTACAACAGTTGAAAGATGTTTCTCTGCAATGAATTTTGTGAAGAATAGAATGTGCAATTGCATGGGAGATGAATGACTAAAAGATTGCTTGATTACATGCATAGAGAGAGATATATTTTTTATAGTATTGATAATGAAAAATTATAGAACATTTCCAAAGTATGAAAATGTGTAGAGGACAATTGAAAATTGTATATATATAAGTATTTTAGAGTTCTTTTGTCATGACATTATGTATTTCTTGCCTCAAAAATATTATATATTAATTATTTCTTACCCACATAAAGAAAATTTTCTGGATCCCACTGTATTTAACTCAATGCAAAAATAAAGAGTGATAATTAAAAAGATAATTGAAAGTGTTCATTGATTCAAAGCAATCCATCAGCCCATAGATTAAACCAAACAAAATAGTCGTATGCTAAAGGAGGAAAACGATAATTAAAAATGATCATTGATTCAAACTAATCCATCAACCTAAAGATTAAACCAAGTAGAATTAAATTAGATTGTTTTATGTTGATCGGATAAAATCCAAATATTTTTTAAAATGATTTTAATTATCCTGAGAGGGTTTGGTAGAGAAGAAATTTTCCAGCATTTCAAGATTCCTAAGAATAATTTAAATATGTTTGGTTAATCATAAACATTCCTAGAAATATTTACACATTTTTCTTGAGAATTAAATAGAAAAATACAACTTTTTTTATAGATAACTATTTTTATTTACAAAAATACATTTTATTAAAATAATTCCATTAAATATATTTCTTTACTCAAATCTTATTATAATATGTTTTTACCAAGTTCTTCACTTGTTTGATCTGTAAACAAATTCCTTATGTTGTGTCAAGCTCCTTCTCTGGTGTGGGGTGGGGTACTTGAAAAGAAGCTTCAATGGTAAAGTCAATGTTTTTCTCAAGTGTGTATAGTATGAATATAATATACATTACATTCTCTTGTGTTGTCCTTTGTCTTATAGATGTCAACACTGAATGGGTTGGTAATTGTCCATTATGCCTACTAAGGGTGACATGTGTGGATTGGTGGTCGGTTGGATTATGCTGACTACATATGGGTCGCATATAGTACATAAGTCTCTCAAACTCTAAGTCTGATGAAGGAAAAAGAGCTTGATTGTGATTCTAATGATGCTGATCTGATAAACTAAGGTGAACAAATGAGTATTTTGTCTAATGTGATAACCACAATGGAACAAAATGACTGACATGTTTTACTTGGTCGATGTGTTGTGAAAGAAATAATTTATGGCCGATGTATATTAAAATAAATATGTTTCCTTTGATGAGTAATAATAAGTAAATTAATTAATCGATATGACCTCAATCAAGCATTGTGACATATGAGTTCAAACAAGGTGATGATTTTCCATACAAAAGAATCATGACCTTTCGATTTGACACAATGGTCTAGGTGCCTTTTGATGGTGCCACATGTTTCAACATTTGTGGTTTTAAATGAACATGTCTCTTCTTATGAAGAGTAAAACCCCAAATGGCAGAATTACATAGGGCTAAAATCCTTGATGAAGGGTGGCACTTCAATTTTTGTGCCTCATAATGGGTTTGTAACTCTCAATGTCACCAACTATGGTGAGGAGTTAGAAGGTTTTGGTTGAGTTTTCCAAGCTTTATAAATACCTAGTTGTTTCCTCTTTCTACTCCTTTCAATGTCTTACTCTAGTTCTAATGGGGGAGTCTCTGGTTGTCCACCAGAAATCCATGTTAGAGAGGAAGGTTCTGGGAATAGGGAAAGATGAGACAAATTTATCATTCGGCTCTTCTATTTCACACCCTCTTTTTGAAGATGATACTTTTGAAAATTTGATGAAGGGAGCATAGATAACCTCTAGTGTTAAGGTTGTTGCTGGAGAAACCGCCGATGATGACATTAACATCATTCCTGTTGAGTTTGATGAGGAAGAAACTGAGGAGGATGTTTATGAGTCATTTAGGAGTGAAACATATTTAGGAGATGGTGGTGATCTGGTTGTTGTTGGTGGTGTATTAGAGAACATTGTAGGGCCTTTTTCCCTTAAATCTAAGAAAGTAAAGGGTATAAGTCCTAGAAAACCTAGGGAGAAAAAGAAATACCCTCCAATCATTCTCCCAGGTTACTTAGGTCACTGGAAAGGTTAAAACTTACTCATCTATTTTCTAAAATGTTAGATTGATCACTAATTTGAAGAATAAGATAAATTTGACTCAATGAGGCAAGACATAGTTCTAATTTTATAAAAAAGTTTAAATATGTTTTTAGTCCATAATAAATTAGTTAAATTTTGTTTTGGATTTCTAATAATTTTTTTCATCGAGTTCCTAATAATACAAAAATTTTATTTTGTTATTGTTATTTTATTTTAGTCCTTATAAAATTTTGTTCATTTTCTACTAGTCCCTTTGAAAAATACTCGATAGAGACTAATAGAAAATGATCTACATACTATAGAGACAAAAACGAAAAAATAGATATATTAGAAGGATTAAAACATAAAACAAGGACCAAAAATTAATTTTCTTATTTTATTAGGGACTTAATGCAAAAATAATTTTATTAGGAACCAAAAATAAAATCTGTTAATTTATCAAGGACAAAAAATATATTTAAGTAAAAAAAAAACTCTAATTTGGTGGATAAATTTTCCTTAGTTTGCAACTGTATGTTGTTAGTGTAGTTAGAAATCCATGTATGGTACATGCTCCATATTATAGGAATTTTCAAAATTTAATTAACTCAAGGGAAAACTACTAGAATAAGTATTATTTTAAGTTTAAATTCAAATTATCTTTTGTTAAAAGTAACACAAAATAAAAAAAAGTTAGTAGGAGTGGGAACAAAGAAAAAAACAAACAAAAGCGAAGTTGAATTCCCACTTAATGCTTGAAGTGGATGTGATCATTAGTAGCTATTTTGTGTTTTCTCTAATATAAAGATTTAATTTGAATTTTACATAAAGATAAATATGACCATTAAAAACACTCTTATAAGATAAACTATATAAAGAGGTGACTAATAAATTTGTATAAAAAATTAAAGAAAACATTAAATACTATACAAGCATATATATATATATATATATATATATATATATATATATATATATATATATATATATATTATGTGTGTACATATATACAACGACATTGAACGCTCAAAGTGCACTAAATTCAACAATTATCTAAGAAAATCATAAATTTAGATAATTAAATAAAAAATAAAACTGGACTTTTAGTAGGTTAAAAAGAAAAGATAGATCCATATCAAGATGGAGCACTAAAGGGCGATATGCTTGTCCTTGTTATAACATGGATACATGGTCTTCATGGTTACTAAATGGAGGAAAATTTTCTTATATTGGAAGTCATCGATTTTTGCCACATGATCATTCTTGGAGAAATAATAATGCAAAAGTATTTGATGACAATAAAGAAAAACAATCCGCCCCTAAATCATTTTTCGGGGATGATATAATTGAACAATATCAACATTTAGACCAGGTTAGTATTTTTAATTGCTTACCCTAAACTTCAATTGACAACCATTTCCTGTTTATATTAATTTATTAGTTGACACTCATTCAAATAAAATCATTTTAGCGTTATTTTAAATAAAATTTATATTCACTTTTAAATTAACGGTAACAAATTAGTTATATTAATGCATATGTTTAGTTATCTATTATATTTATCTATTTAAATAAAATTTTAAAATTAATGTAACTATATTTTAACTTGTGAATTGCATATCAAATTCAATTCTTAAATTTTATAATACAACAAATATTAACAATAAAAACAAAATCTTATTCCATTCAATGAGATTACCTATACAGATCACACAATATTATTTGGCTCAGTTGAAAACCAATTTTTAAATTTTTTTATAATATTTATAGTTATCATGTAAGACTCTCTAACCAAAATTTGATTTTTTTTAATTTTATAATAGTTGGAATTATAATTAATTACTTGATAAAAGATAACTCTAACCAAAATTTTAACTTTTCAAATTTTTTATAATAATTAGAATTATAATTAATTATATAATAAATAAATTTAAATCTTGTTAGTGTAATAAAATCTTATTTTACTTATCATACAAACTCTTTAACCATAATATATTGATAGCCTAATAAAATTGAAACTACCTATTTGGTCAAATTAAGTTATATTAATTCAAATCCATTCAAAATTAAAATTTTAATATATTAACAGAATAACACATAAATCAACTTAAAAATAAGAAGTTAAAAATTAAAAAAAAAAAGAAGTTAATAGTGGGTAACTATGAAAGGTAGAATAAGTATAAAATGTGGACACCAAAGAGTGGTTGCACATTATCCCCTTTAATAAAAGATAATGTAAAATTATGTAATATTAGTCATTTAAAAAAATGAGATTTTTATAATTAATTCAGTTAGTATTTTATTAGGTGAAAAGGGATCATAGAATTATACATAAGTTTAGTTAAATTCTAATTTAAAATATTTAAAGATAGAGTATCATTGAACATATATATATATATATATATATATATATATATATATATATATATATATATATATATATATATGTATATAGGTACCTTCAGAAGTTGTTGATCACAAAGAAGAAGAAGAAAGTGACGAACAAAATTATTGATTTGACAAAAGATGAAGAAAGTGATTACATTGATGAAACTAATAATAGTGATGATGATTATTAGTATTCTATATATTATTTTAATTTTTGTACACCAAACTTTATCATTAGTTACTTTTCGTATTTTTTTAGTCATATATTATGTTTGTTGCTTGCTATAATAATTTTTATTCTGAAGGTTATACGTTGGTTTCTTGACATTTATTTTAAATAACAAATTATACGAATACAACCGAATTTAAAATTATAATTTATATTTTAATTTGATAGAAATAATAGATGAAAAATTTGATTTAATAGGCTAATATTAAAAGGTAGTTAGTATTTTAACTACCCTCAACTCTTACAAGGTGGTTAGTAAAGAAAAAAATAGAAGAAAACCATGTGATTAAGATTTTACTCTAACAATATTTTAATGGTTTATTTTTTTGCAAATGGAAGTTAACCACCCAAAAGTTGTTGTTAGTGAGCTCCTCACATTTTATTAAAATATCCGTATCATCAAAGTATAATATTTTATTCTAATAATATTTTAAGGTCACAAATAAATTAATATATGTGTTTTAAAACTCCAATAAATAATTTAAAAGATAATAAATAATTTAAAACAATTTTACAGAAAAAATTTAAAAATTCAACGATTAATGATAATTAATTAATACAGAGAGAATTATAATTGATGAAGTTTGAATAAATTGTGTGATAACCAATATATAATTGAAAGATTTTAATATTTTAAGTTTTTTTTGCATATAATAATTGTATATTAATAAAAAATTTTATTTAATAATTAATATTTTGTATAGCTTGATATTATATTTATAATAAAATTATTTATTTTAAATATGTATAGTAAAATATACCTTAATTTATGTTTTGCACTTCTTTAATTTCTAAAGTTTAACTATATATAATGTTAAAATTTAGTGTGGTTAGTAAGTTTTGAAGAACTTATCAAGCTTGTTTGTTACACAAGCTTATTTTAGTAACTTATTTTGACAAATTACTTGAAGCAACTTATAAAAAATAAATTAGCTTATATGCTATTAGGTTTTATGTCTTCTCAATTTTATCGTTACTAATTTATTTGAAATTCCTTTTTACTCTTTCATTCAATTTTTAAAAAATTATTTTACTTATTTTAACATTCTCAAAAAATACTAGATTGACATATTTATTTTCTTAGTTATTATAAAACTTGGAATATATCATCATCATTGTTGACCAAATCAATTAAGTGCACATGTGCACAATAACCATTATTCATCAATAAAAAGGCAAAAGTAACATAAATTACTTAAAAAGATATTGATGATCTAACATAACTCTAGAGTTAATCGTTAATACAAATAAAATGAAATTCCAAAAAGATAAAAAAAAACAAAAATAAGTTAATTTTCTATAATAAATAATATAATTATTTCTAAAACTAACATTAATAACCCTTAATTATATTCAGTAATGGGTTTCAATTGTGTCTATTTACATAATAGAACAACCTTGTGTGTTATAATCATCAAAATAATAAGTTGCTTTTAGAAAGTCCTCTCCTAACCCCTCTTCTACATCATATTGATATGTTCCTCGATGAGGGGAGCTTGGAGGAGAAAAATACTTTGCAGCTGCTTCCACATGATGGTTTGAAGGGTTTGAAGAGTCATCAATAACATGAATAGTATGCTTTTGAGAGTTAGAAGCATTCTCACTAATAGATTCTGTTGTTTGGTCTGAAGCATCCTCAACAACAGGTTCTGATGTGATCTTTTTCTTTCCACGTTTTGCAAGTTTTGTAAGTTTTGAAATAATAGTTTTTCCATAGCTTATGTAGTTTTTAGTATTTTGGCCTTTTTGTTCTGAATTCATTCCTCCTATCTTGTTTCCTTCGTTCGGATCCTGTATATCAGCCAAATGAAAATTTCCATAAATGTTAACAATATTAAATTATATTAAACTACGCATGATACGTCACCAATACATATATAATATCAGTTAAAAAACTTTAACAACATGGACTATACATAACATCTAATAAAACATCACAAAAATATATTAGTAATATTTATTCATAATTTGATAATATTTTTTGAATATTATAAAAAAAATTAATGATATTTTTATTAAATATTTGATAAAAAAAATATTGCTGAAGTTCTCCATACATATGTAGTAGCGCGTAACTTAATGTGAATAATATTTTATCCTCTTTATACGCATGATACATAACATGCAAGGGCGGGGAAGTATAAAAGAAATTTTATACAATGCAAAAATAGGAAACAATAATATATAAACTTACCATGGAAATAGTAAACTATAATTTTTCCTCCTTTTGTTTTATTTCCTGTTTTTCGTTCCTCTATTTGCGTCTTTTGCTCTATTGTTGTTCGTACAATATTTATAACACAAGCCAATAAGCTTTCAATTTAAAAAAAAAAAAATCAAACCTGTGATCAATCTCAACTAATTTAACTTAATTATTTCAATTTATTGTGATTAAATTAAAATCTTTCATTTACTCACAAACATGTGATAATTTTTTTAAAGTATCAAAAAACATGCATGTGTGTCTTAAATCATACTTAAATTACATTTCATATCACATTATAAATATATCAAAATGTTATTTTAATATTACATTTAATCATTAAAATATTCTTAAAATTATTAATTTTATTATCTAATATTGTCTTAAAAAGTATAAGCTTTGTCAAATAATTGTATAATATTAATAAATTTTTATTTAATAGTTAATATTTTGTATAACATGATATGATATTTATAATGAAATTATTTATTTTAAAATATATATCATAAAATATACCTTCATTTACGTTTTGTAATCTTTTATTCTAAACTTTTGTAGTGTGTTTGATAAGACTTTTTGAGGAGTTTGTAAACTTCTTTGATTAGCATATACGCTACTAGGTGGTTTGTCTTCTCAATTTTACTTTTACTCATTTATTTGGAATTCTTTTTTACTCTTTGATTCAATTTAAAAATCATTTTACTTATGTTAAAATTCTTACAAAACACTAAATGACATTTATTTTCTTAGTTATTACGAGACTTGGAATTCTACTTTTTATTATTTATTAGTTTAATGTTAAACTATTTATTTAATGAATTAATGCATTGTTTATTTATAATTTTTATTTAAAATATTTGATGTCTAAACAAAACAGGTAAAAATTGGAATTATATTTTTTGTTTTAAAATAATATTATCAGTAAAAATTAAATATTAAAAAATTGATTTTACAAAATATAATTTTATTTAGTTTAATTCTACTTTTTCAAAAAAGAAAATTTTGATTTAAAGCAATATTAGTTTATTAAAATTTTGATCTTAAAAAATATGAGTAAAATCACCACTTTGTTAGTATTCTTTTACAATTAAAATCATTGTCCTACTTTTAAAGATGATAAGTTATTAAAAATAAATTCAAATATTAAAAATATTAATATGTCTTTTTTACATCATTTGACACTTATCAGCTAGCTTATGAGTTAATTCTATCAAACACTTTTAATTAAATCGATTAGTTTATAAGCTTTTAACTTTTCAACTCCTAACTTATAGTCTAAAAGCTTTCAACTAATTTATCAACTAGTTTAACCAAATATAACTATGTTTTAAAAAGTTGAGTTGACCTAATCTTGCCCCGTATACTTTGTGTCTTTATTGGGTCAAGTATGGACAATGATAAATCTGACCTAACTGGGCCATGCTCACCTTTAGAGTTTCTTATGAAAACACTTCAAACCCAATCCAATTATGTTTTATTGAATTGGGTCTTAAAATACATCAAACACACCTACTAATCATGGTTGATGGAGCATTCATATGTGATAACTAATAAAACATCATTATTTTAATATTATCAAGAGATAAATGTTAAAACTAACTTGAATAATATTTATAATATAAAATTGAAGAATATATATTAATAAACATGAAATCATTGTCTATATACGTGACTTGTTTTGTGAAATTATTATGCTTTGTATCAAATATATAATATATAATTTTCCGTCTTATTTTCAAAATGTAAAACTTTTCAGTATGATCGTACTTTTCCAAACAACATTTAAGCAAATACTATTATTTGTTGACCAAATTGTTGTGATGCAGTTGGAATATTCTTTAGAACAAAAGAAATATTTATGGCCAAGTAATGTGAAACCTAACAACGTTATTATAAGCATGTAACTTTATAAGAGAGGTATGAATACACATACTCAAGGTACTACATTAATATGACACATGATTGTTACATCATGGGAAAACATATCAGTTGGTGTAGTATTTTTGATAGTAAATATAAAGATCTTTTCTTCATGGAATTGTTTGTACTATACATTTTTGTGTAAAATAAAAAATTAGGCAAAGGTAATTGTTAGTCATCTTATACAGCTAACTTTTATATAGAAAACATTTTCCAAAACTTGTATAATTTCCCCAATTTATAGTTATTTTGTAGGGATTTGTAAATAAATCTTGTTTTATTGTTATAGCTGTCTCTAGAATATTTTCCATTTGATTTAATGATGAAATCTGTTCAATTTCAGGTTAAAAGAGTCTAAGTCTTGAAGTGCTAAAACTGGTAGTTCCGCTCAACTCATCATTTGGGCTCAGCGCGCATCCAACGCTAAGCGCAGCTTCAGCGCGCTTAGCGTGACAGAAGAATCTGTCAGAGCATAAATATCAAGGCTGCGCGCTAAGCGCGAGATCCGCTCGCTAAGCGTGATGGTTGTCTTTAGCCAGGCTCAGCGCATGACTGGCGCTAAGCTCAAATCCACTTACTTGCGCTAAGCGCGAGGGTGGCGCTAAGCGCGACGTCGTGATTTTAGAGCCTATTTAAGCCTAAATTGTCAGAATTAGGGTGACGAATTTTGGAGACCAGAGCTGCATACTTTTGCACAGAATTCGAGATAGTGCTCTGGAGGCAGCAACTAAGCATGGAAGCTAGGGTTCATCACTTTGAGAGATTAGAGAGTGTTTGAGTGATTGTGAGGTGCCAAGAAGAGGAGGAGGGATCCCCCTTCTTGTGTAAGCAATAATTGCTCTGTACTTTCTGTCTCATTTGCATTAGGGTTCCTTGTATGGCTGGTTAAATACCTTAGTTGGGGATTTCTAAGAAACAATTTATGTAATTACTTTTAATATCTAATTAATTGTGTTTTGTGTGTTCAATGCTTCTTTCAATGCTTAATTACTGCATGCTCTTGGTCTGATCACCCATTTGTGTATACTGTTAGGTGACTTTAGCATTGGGAAATGTACTGTTGCCTTAGAACTTGATAGAAGCAGGACTAAATAACTACATTACTAGGGATGGATTGTGGGGTTTTGGTTTTTTGAATATGTTGTGATGATAATGCTATTTAAGTTAAGCCTAGTCATACAAGAGGGATCTGCGGACGAAGCTTAGGTTAAATTAGTCTAAACTTACGAGGGATCGAGGTTTAGTACTTTAGGCTACAACTTAGAACACAAGAACATGATTAATTAGAGAAATATCCTTATATGCATCAACTTGTTTGTTAGAAAGACCCAACGCTTTTTACCTATTGTTGTCAACTTTTACTTACTTGCATTTACTGTTTTTACCATAGAAGTTGTTTATTTTTGTTTTAACCATTGATTATTAATGTTGTTCCAACAATGCCTTACTTCTGAATAAAACTCTGTCTAATAAGCAAGTTCCCTGAGTTCGATACTCAGATTACTCTGTTTTAATTTTAAATACTTGACGACCCAGTGCGCTTTCCAGTGTTTCATTTCCCTTGAATATATTTGTTGAAAATTGGAGAAAAAGGAACCATATGGGAAAATGAACAAAGTATTTATGGCGCCGTTGTCGGGAAACTTAATTCATTTGAAGAGTTCAGCTCAGTTTTACGGCATTGCCTTATATTTTTCTCTTTGATTCATTGATTCTTTTTGTTCATATTTTAGTTACTGTACAAATTCATTGTTCTTTTGAACTGGATAATTGTTGTTCTATTTCTCTTGTATGCAAAGAAGATCTACTATAGGTGATTCGATCCCCATCGATTTGGAGATTAACGCTACTTGCAGGAGGCGCAACGCAGAGAGAATTAGGAATTTTTTGCAGGACTTAGAAGCAGCAGCAACTCTAGGAGAAGAACCTCGATCTTCTGAGTCATCTTCTACCTTTCCTATTCTAGGGAAATCTCATACAAATTTAATTGAAGAAGTTATAATGGTTGAAGAGCCAAGGAGAGTGACCTTAGAAAAGTTCAAGTGTGCCGCAATTTTTCACCAGCATTGCATAACCAGAGGTTCAGGCACAAACAATCAGATATCCTCCTTCTTTGATACAGCTGATTCAAAATAATCTGTTTCATGGTCTACCAAATGAAGACCCATATGCACACTTGACCACTTACATTGAAATATGTAATACTATTCGATTGGCTAGTGTGCCTGAAGATGCAATTCGATTGAGCTTGTTTTCATTCTCATTGTCTGAAGAAGCTAAGAGGTGGCTTCACTCGTTCAAAGGCAATAGTCTTAAGACTTGGGATGAAGTGGTTGAGAAATTTCTGAAGAAGTATTTCCCGGAGTCTAAGACTGTAGAAGGAAAAACAACCATCTATTCTTTTCACCAATTTCTAGATGAATCCCTGAGTGAGGCCTTAGAAAGATTTCGTGGTCTATTGAGAAAGACACCCACTCATGGATTGAACCAATTCAGCTCAACATTTTTATTGATGGGTTAAGGCCATAGTCCAAGCAGCTATTAGACGCTTCTGTTGGGGGAAAAATAAAGTTGAAGACCCCCAAAGAAGCCATGGATCTTATTGAAAATATGGCTGCAAGGGGCATTACTATTCTCAGAGATAGAGCCCACGTACCAACAAATAAAAGTCTTCTAGAACTTACATCGCAAGATGCGTTGTTGGCACAAAACAAGTTATTGTCTAAGCAATTGGAAGCATTGACCAAAACACTATGTAAGTTGCCAACTCAAATACATTCTACGCAATCTTTACCATCTACTGTTTTGCAGGTTGCAGGGTGTGCCATGTGTGGTGGAGCTCATAATTCTGGCTGTTGTATCCCCAATGAAGAACCAACTCATGAAGTCAATTATATGGGGAACTAGCCAAGACAAAATTTCAATGCATGTGGATATTCCGGGTTTCAGCATGGCCAACCATATAATTCACAGCAGGGACAATGGATGAATCACCTTGGAAACCAGTTCAACAAAAACCAGGGTGGTCCATCTAACAGGCCACAACAACATGGGCCTAGTCTCTATGATCGAACAACAAAGTTGGAAGAGACTCTAGCTCAATTTATGTAGGTATCTATGTCAAACCATAAGAGCATAGAGTCAGCCATTAAGAATTTGGAAGTCCAAGTGGGACATCTGGCAAAACAGTTGGCGGATAGGCTGTCAAGCAACTTTAGTGCTAACATTGAGAAGAATCTGAAGGAAGATTGTAAAGCTGTATTGACAAGGAGCAAAATGGCCAGTCAGGCTGATGAAGGTGGAGCTGAGAGAAGGTGGAGGGATATAAACAAAAGTCGGCAGTTGAGACGACACTGAAACTAGTTTCTGATCTTGTTGAACTTGAGGAAGTTGTGGAAGATGAAGATGACCAACAAGAGAGAGAGACACCAATAAAAGATAGTCAAGAAGGAATAAAGATGAAGGAAGAACAAGAAAAAGAAAAAGAAAAAGAAAAAGAAGAAATAGAAAAAGAAAAAAATCAGAAAAATGAAAAAGAAAAAGAGAAGGTTGATGAGGAGAAAAAGAAGAGCAAGAGTGAGGTTTCAAGAGAGAAAAAGAGAGAGATTACTTCAGCTGAAGGCAAGGAAGTACCATATCCATTGGTACCTTCCAAGAAGGATAAAGAGCGACACTTAGCCAGATTTCTTGACATCTTCAAGAAGCTGGAGATCACTTTGCCTTTTGGAGAAGCTCTCCAACAAATGCCCCTCTATGCCAAAATTTTAAAAGACATGTTGACCAAGAAGAACCGGTACATACACAGTGATACTATTATAGTGGAAGGTAAATGTAGTGCAGTCATTCAACGCATCCTTCCCCCAAAGCACAAAGATCCTGGAAGTGTCACTATACCATGTTCCATTGGCGAGGTTGTTATGGGTAAAGCTCTCATAGACTTGGGAGCTAGTATCAATTTAATGCCTCTCTCCATGTGCCGGCGACTTCGAGAGATAGAGATAATGTCCACATGCATGACCCTCCAGTTGGCAGATCACTCCATTGCTAGACCATATGGAGTGATTGAGGATGTGTTGATTCAGGTCAAGCAGCTTGTATTCCCTGCAGATTTTGTGGTTATGGATATAGAGGAGGATCCTGACATTTCCATAATCTTGGGACATCCTTTCATGTCCACGGTTAACTGTATAGTAGATTTGGGGAAAGGCTAGTTAGAATTGGGTGTGGAGGATCAGAAAGTCTCATTCGACTTATTTGCAGCAATGAAGCATCCAAATGATAAGAAAACTTGCTTTGATCTGGACAAGGTAGAACAAGAAATAGAATTAGTTGCTACAACCATGGTACTACACTCTCTTTTGGAAAAAGCATTGATTAATCATGTAGAATGTCTTACTAAAGAGGAGGAACATGAAGTGCAGACTTGTATTAAAGAGTTGGATGGTGTAGGAGAAAATTCTGAGGGACATACTACATTTGAAGAATTGAAGAACGATGGGAAAATAGAAAAACCAAAAGTAGAATTGAAGACCTTGCCTGCACATTTAAAGTATGTATTTTTGGAAGACAATGACTCCAAACCAATGATTATTAGCAGCTCGTTGAAGAAAATAGAAGAAGATCAGCTGGTGCAGATTTTGAAGAGACACAAAGCTGCAATTGGATGACACATATCTAACTTGAAAGGAATTAGTCCATCTTATTGCATGCACAAAATCAATATGGAAGCTGATTACAAACCAGTGAGACAACCTCAAAGAAGACTGAACCCAATCACGAAACAAGAGGTGCGTAAAGAGGTGCTTAAGTTGTTGGAAGCATACCTTATTTACCCCATCTCGGATAGTGCATGGGTTAGCCCTGTGCAGGTTGTCCCTAAGAAAGGAGGTATGACAATCATTAAAAATGATAAAGATGAGTTAATATCCACAAGGACTGTCACCAGGTGGAGAATGTGCATTGACTATCGGAAACTGAATGATGTCACTCGAAAGGACCATTATCCACTCCCTTCATGGACCATATGCTTGAAAGACTCGCAGGGAAATCCTATTATTGTTTTCTGGATGGGTATTCTGGCTATAATCAGATTGTTGTAGATCCCAAAGATCAAGAGAAGACTACTTTCACCTGCCCTTTTGGTGTATTCACATATCAACACATGCCTTATAGTCTGTGCAATGCCCCAACTACATTTCAGAGGTGTATGATGGCAATTTTTTCTGATATGGTGGAAAAATGAATTGATGTTTTCATGGACGATTTCTCTATTTTTGGGCCATCTTTTGAGGGGTGCCTATTAAATCTTGAAAGAGTATTACAGAGATGTGAAGAGTCCAATCTAGTTCTCAATTGGGAGAAATGCCATTTCATGGTTCAAGAAGGAATAGTGATGGGGCATAAAATTTCAGTAAGGGGAATAAAGGTGGACAAGGAAAAGATTGATGTAATTGAGAAACTTCCTCCTCCAATGAATGTTAAGGAAGTGAGAAGTTTCTTAGGACATGCAGGGTTCTATAGGCGATTCAAAAAAGATTTCTCAAAAGTTTCCAAACCACTTAGCAATCTGTTGAATAAAGATGTTGCTTTGGTGTTCGATGAAGAGTGCATGGAAGCATTTAATGATCTGAAAACCAGATTAGTGTCTACTCCAGTCATTACAACACCAGATTGGGGACAAGAATTTAAGTTGATGTGTGATGTGAGTGACTATGCCGTAGGTGCAGTGCTTGGACAACGGAAGGGAAAAATTTTTCATGCTATATACTACGCCAGCAAGGTTCCAAATGATGCACAGGTGAACTATGCTACCACAGAAAAAGAAATGCTGGCAATTGTCTATGCACTTGAAAATTTTAGATCTTATTTGGCAGGTTCAAGAGTTATCATCTACACCGATCATGCAACTATTAAATATTTGCTCAACAAGGCTGATTCCAAACCCAGATTGATAAGATGGATCTTGCTGTTGTAAGAATTTGATTTGGTGATTCAAGATAAAAAGGGATCGGAAAACGTTATAGCTGACCATTTGTCTAGATTGGTGAATGAGGAAGTCGCATCGAAAGAAGCTAAAGTGAGAGATGAATTCCCTGATGAATCATTATTCTTGGTGAATGAGAGACCTTGGTTTGCCAATATGGCCAACTTCAAAGCTGCAGGAATCATCCCAAAGGACTTAACTTGGCAGCAGAGGAAGAAATTCCTACATGATGCTCGATTCTATATCTGGGATGATCCGCACTTGTTCAAGATAGGAGCTGACAATCTCCTACGAAGATGTGTGACACAAGAAGAGGCCAAGAACATATTATGGCATTGCCACAATTCTCCATGTGGCGGCCATTATGATGGAGAAAAGACGGTGACCAAGGTTTTGTAATCTGGATTCTTTTGGCCCACTCTTTTCAAAGATGCTCACCAGCATGTGCAACACTATGATCAATGTCAGAGGATGAGGGGTATATAAAGAAGAAATGAAATGCCTCTATAGAATATTATGGAGGTTGAGGTATTCGATTGTTGGGGGATTGATTTTGTAGGTCCCTTCCCTTCGTCTTTTGGCAATGAATATATACTAGTGGCTATTGACTATGTCTCTAAATAGGTTGAAGTAGTGGCTACCCTGCATAATGATGCTTAGACTGTGGTAAAGTTTCTGAAGAAGAACATTTTCTCAATATTTAGGGTGCCCAGAATTCTGATTAGCGATGGAGGGACACACTTCTGTAATAATCAGCTATAGAAGGTGTTGAAGCAATATAATGTGACACACAAAGTAGCATCACCTTATCACCCCCAGACTAATGGGCAAGTAGAAGTATCGAATAGGGAATTGAAAAAGATTTTGGAGAAGACTATAGCTTCTACTAGAAAGGACTGGTCAATCAAATTAGATGATGCCTTATGGGCGTACATAACAACATTCAAGACTCCGATAGGCTTATCTCCATTTCAGATGGTGTATGGCAAGTCTTGTCACTTACCAGCGGAGATGGAATATAAAGCATACTGGGCCTTGAAGTTTTTGAACTTTGACGAAGCCGCATCCAGAGAACAAAGGAGGCTGCAACTTTTGGAGTTGGAAGAGATGAGATTAACTGCTTATGAATCTTCTAAGCTGTATAAAGAAAGGATAAAAAAGTATCATGATAAAAAGCTGCTCAAGAAGGACTTTCAGCCAGGACAACAGGTGTTGCTTTTCAACTCAAAACTTAAATTGTTTCCTGGAAAGCTTAAATCGAAATGGTCTGGACCATTTACCATCAAGAAAGTCCGACCATATGGAGCAATGGAGCAGTGGAGCTTTGTGATCCTCAATCTAAAGACCCTGACAAGACATGGGTAGTGAACGAACAAAGGTTGAAGCAATATCATGGTGGAGCTATGGAAAGATTGAATACTGTTCTACACTTCAAACCAGAATAACAGGATGATGCGCCAAGCTAATGACGTTAAAAAAGCACTTATTGGGAGGTAACCCAACTTTTCTTTCCCTTTTCTCTTTTTCATTATGTATGTCTTGCATGTAGTTAGGATAGTTGCTTGTGATTGTGATTAAATTTTCAGCTTGTTTAGTAGTGAACAAGGGGTTTTTTAAGCCTAGGTGAAGAGATGGACAAAAAAGACTAAGAAAATTTTTCAGTTGTCCATCTGCTAAGTGCAACCCTTGCGCTAAGCACCATTTCTTCATGCGCTAAGCCTGAGCTTTCTTGCGCTAAGCGCTTAGACCCCTGGCTAGTTGGCTGAATAGTTCAACTAAGCGCACATCATTGCACTAAGCCCAACATATTCACTGGAAGTAAACTTTGAGAAGTCAGCTTAGCAGAGATGATGTGCTAAGTGTCACTTTTTCTCTATAAAAAAAATTATTGTAGCAGCGCTAAGTGCGCTGTCCTGATCTAAGCCCCACATCCATTCTAGAATTGAACTTTCACAAGTTGGGCTTAGCGGCAAGATGTGCTAAGCGCCAATCCCTTACTATTTCTGAAATGCTTGGAAGTGCGCTTAGCGTGCTTGTTGCGCTAAGCCTGAACTACTCTTTGTAAGTTGAAGCTTGATTGCGTGCTAAGCCTTTCATCTCAGGCTAAGCGCATTTTGCAGAAAAATTTTGTTTTGCAGAAAGCACTAAACGCAGCCTGCAGCGCTAAGCCCCAGATCCTCTCTAGAATTTGAAACTTCAAGTTGGGCTTCGGGCGAGGTTAGGCTAAGCGCATGGGCTTTAAACTCAAATGTCACGTTGGCACGCTAAGCGCGCCAAAAGAAAAATGCTAAATAAAATAGAACTGGCAATGGCAGTTACCTTTACACCAAAGCTTTTTTCTATGCTTGTCCCCTTGTGCTTTTGTGCTTTCTTCTGCCTGTATTTCAAGTCATCCTTGCATCATTCTTGCTTTCATCTTACATCCTTCACTTCAATCCAAGTAAGTTGATGTTTATTTTCATTTGCTTTTCATGCTTTGAACCTTAGGATAGATGAATTCTTGCTTTGTTAGCTTGCATTGCTGTTTAGGTTAGGGTTTTTAGCTTTAGGGTTTGCTATTTTAGGATTTAAGTTAAGTTTTAAGCCCATTAGGGGAAATGCTACTAAAAGGGGTGAGGACCCCTGTGTTTCTGCTAGAAATTGTGATGAACGTGCTAAGCGCGCCTGCTGCGCTTAGCCTGTTCATCGCAATTGATGAATTTGTAGGTTTCCAGATGATTGCGCTAAGCACATTCATCCTTCTGATGAGTTTCATTGATGAACCCGCTAAGTGCGTCTGTGCGCTAAGCGAGACTAATGTTTTAGACATTTAGGATTTTTGAAATTTTTGGATCAGCGCTAAGCTTGACCTGTCAGGCTAAGCGCCACTTTGCTTCTGTTTTTCAACCTTTGAATAAGGCTAAGAACACCCTGCTGCACTAAGCCCTTGTTATGTTTCATGGAGGTTGAGCTAAGAGCGCTCTGCTGCGCTAAGCTCAACTCTCTTACTGTCTTTAAGCTTTTGTGATTAGGCTAAGCATGCCTTGTGCGCTAAGCCTGAGTGTCATTCTGGTGAGGCTGTGCTAAGCGCACCTGCTGCGCTAAGCTCAAGTCCTCTTTTGTTTTATAAATTGTAGATTTAGGCTAAGCCTAGCATGTTGCACTAAGTCAAATATGCAGAAAAACATTTTCTGTGTCTTCAGGCTAAGCGCGTGCCTGTCGTGCTTAGCCCACGAGTAAATTTGCATAAGGCACGCTAAGCCCAGCATGCTGCGCTAAGTGCCCAGTTTAGTTTTCAGTTTTAATTTTCTGTTTTTGATGAAAATAATGTTGTGTAACCCTGTGGTTTGATTTTATTCTTTCAAATGGCATCAAAGAAGAGAAAGGCACTTGCCACACCTTCCCAAGTCCGATATGACCGATCTAGGTTCACTTCTCCTAAGGCTTGGGAAAGGTACACTGATATTGTGTTACCCAGAAAGATACTCCTTGAGCAAAATGTGGTAATCTACCACACTGAGTTTGATGAGTTCAAGGAAGAACTAGAGAGAAGAAAATGGGATGAGGAATTGACCAATTTTGATGAAGGCAGCATTGATGTTACCATTGTGAAAGAATTCTATGCTAACCTCTATGATCCAGAGGACAAATCACCAAAACAGGTAAGGGTCAGAGGTCATTTGATAAAATTTCATGAAGACTCCCTTAACACCTTTTTAAAGACCCCTGTGATCATTGAGGAGGGGGAAAATTTATCTGCTTATTCCAGGTTTGCACTCCTAAGGCCTAATCCTCAAGAGTTGGCTACTAAGCTCTGCATCCCAGGGAGGGGATTTGAGCTGAATGCTGATGGTCAGCCTCTGAAGATTTTAAGGAAGTCACATCAGATTCCAGATCTTTGGAGAGTCTTAGCCCTGCCATTAACTTGGCATATATAAAGAAGAATTGTTGAAATCTAGATGATCCAACAGTGACATTCAGAGGGCCAAGGAAGGCTAGGGGTAAAGGATCTGAGGCTCCCCCTACTTCAGCAACACCAGATGCTTCTACTCCTTCTTCATCTACTTTACCAGATCCTTCAGCACTATCCACTTCGACTCCACATCTTCCACAATTTCCAATTCAGCTCCCAGCTTCTTATGCTCCTGCATTAGATTTCTTGTTTACCGTAGAGATGCTTCACTCCATGATGCATAGCCTCCATAGAGGACATGTTATTCTTATGCAGAGTTTTCAGAGTCTAGGCCTGCCTTCTATTATGCCTATGGAGGATTTCCATGCACAGGTGGCCTGGCCAGGAGTCCATCCTTCTCCTTCTGGAGGGGGGGGGGGCCTTGGCAGCCCAAGAACTTGACTCTGCTAAGCCAGTGGAGGAGCACACAGAGGAGCAGGCAGCAGAGGAGCCAACTTTAGCAGAGGATGAGCTCATTCCTCTTGAGCCCTTTTCATTTGCTGCAAATACATCTATGGCTCAGGAAGAGGAGACTTCTCCAAATCCCATGGCAGAGCCATTCCTTGCACCTATATCTGAGGACACCATGCTATCAGCACCAGCCATGGAGCCAGAGCAGCCCATTCTTCAGGATGTACCAGCTGTTCTGATGTTGGATCTTAATGAGCATGCAGAGGACTACTCGCAGGAGGATTGACAGGATCTTTATCTTCTTGTCTTGCATTTTGAACAATTTATTTTGATCAGTTTATTTAGTTTATGCTTTATGTTTTAGTTATTTAAATTTTAGTCTTTTAAATTTCAGTTGTTTTAGTTGTTTGTACAAAAGCATGTTTGAACAGTGAACTAATTGATTATGATATTTCGTGGTGTGATTTCTTATGAATGAGGTGTTTGTGATTGATTTGAATGAGAAATTGTAAGAATTGAGTGCATTGGAATGATTAGATGTTTGTTTTGATCAAGCTTGCAACCATTAGAAGAAAAAGAACATGTGATTAGAAGTATGACTAAAAATGTTAGTCAGTTTATCAAATTGATTGTGAAGGATTGCATTGACCGTATCTCGATGAGAGTGTGATCCTTAAATTTTGAGAGAAATGACTATCATTAAGTATTGATTTTTGCATGAATCTCTGAAGTATGGACTGAATGCATGAAATTGAGGATGATGAAGGCCATGTTTGATTGTGATAGCCACTTAGCCAAAAAGCTGACCATGTGCTTGAATGATTTATCCCTTGCACCCAGTTTTGAGCTGAATGA
Organism: Glycine max; assembly: GCF_000004515.6. Taxonomy (NCBI): domain Eukaryota; kingdom Viridiplantae; phylum Streptophyta; class Magnoliopsida; order Fabales; family Fabaceae; genus Glycine; species Glycine max. The sequence continues at coordinate 12,598,485 of NC_038243.2, forward strand.
TTGATTGATTGAACCTTGAGCCTATACAATTTTATCTCTTGCTACCTTGTCTTAGGTTGTAGGAGAGCATCATCCACAGAAAAGCTTGGTTCAAGAAAAATTTGTCCCAAATTTGGGGGAGTTATATGTTAAAGCAAATTTTTCCAAATTTGGGGGAGACATTGGGTAAAGAAATAAAATGGTCAAAATAGAGCAGCATATACACACTGTTTTCGTTATAAAAAAAACTGTAAGCATAAATAAAAGTGTTTAAGTGTGTGTGCTGCAAATCAATGAAATGAAGCTAAGTGCCTAAAAAGAGGCAAGTATTGGGGTGGGAATGAATGAGAAGTAAAGGTTTATCTATGCATGAATGTTCTCCTAGAATTTAAGCTTTTGAATTCTAGAAAAACCATGATTTGTTGGTAGCCCAACCTCATTACAAGCCTAGAAAGTCCTTCAGATTTAGTTTTTGTGTTTATTTCTGTATGGTATGAGATGAAATGCAAAGATTATGACTTGTGTTAGTTGTTTATGATGGAATGAGCCTAAACACTTGAGCTTGAGTGAAATAATGACTGTGAGGCTTTAGTTGATGATCCTTCCTTGCTATTTGTCATTCTTACTAGCTTATTTCAGTTGTGAGCCTAATAAATATGTTCCTATCTTTGAAAAGTTGCATGTTTGTGAAAAGCAATTGATTGAAGCATACCATGATATTCATTTCATATGATTGAATTTCTTTGTAAAGCAAACACCATTTGGATTGACCACTATATTTTGTCACTTGAGGACAAGTGACTGTTCTTTCTTTGCTTGATGACAAGCAAAACTATAAATTTGGGGGAGTTTGTTAGTCGTCTTATACGACTAACTTTTGTATAGAAAACATTTTCCAAAACTTGTATAGTTTCCCCAATTTATAGTTATTTTATAGGGATTTGTAAATAAATCTTGTTTTATTGTTATAGTTGTCCCTAGAATATTTTCCATTTGATTTAATGATGAAATATGTTCAATTTCAGGTTAAAAGAGTCTAAGTCTTGAAGTGCTAAAAGTGGCAGTTGCACTCAGCTCACCATTTGGGCTCAACCCGCATTCAACGCTAAGCGCAACTTCAGCATGCTTAGCGTGATAGAAGAATCTAGCAGAGCATAAATATCGAGGCCGCGCACTAAGCGCGATGGTTGTCTTTAGCCAGGCTTAGCGCATGACTAGCACTAAGCTCAAATCCACTTACTTGCGCAAAGCGTGAGGGTGGCGCTATGCGTGACATCGTGATTTCAGAGCCTATTTAAGCCTGAATTGTCAGAATTAGGGTTACGAATTTTGGAGATCAGAGCTGCATACTTTTGCACAAAATTCGAGATAGTGCTCTGGAGGCAACATCTAAGCAAGGAAGCTAGGGTTCATCACTTTGAGAGATTAGAGAGTGTTTGAGTGATTGTGAGGTGCCAAGAAGAGGAGGAGAAATCCCCCTTCTTATGTAAGCAACAATTACTCTGTACTTTCTGTCTCATTTGCATTAGGGTTCCTTGTATGGCTGGTTAAATACCCTAGTTAGGGATTTCTAAGGAACAGTTGATGTAATTACTTTTAATATCTAATTAATTATGTTTTGTGTGTTCAATGCTTCTTTCAATGCTTAATTACTGCATGCTCTTGGTCTGATCACCCATTTGCGTATACTGTTAGGTGACTTTAGCATTGGGAAATGTACTATTGCCTTAGAACTTGATAGAAGCAGGACTAAATAACTACATTACTAGGGATGGATTGTGGGGTTTTAGTTTTCTGAATATGTTGTGATGATAATGCTATTTAAGTTAAGCCTAGTCTTAGAAGAGAGATCTGCAGACAAAGCTTAGGTTAAATTAGTCTAAACTTATGAGGGGTCGTGGTTTAGTACTTTGGGCTACAACATAGAACACAAGAACATGATTAATTAGAGAAATATCCTCATATGCATCAACTTTTTTGTTAGAAAGACCCAACGCTTTTTACCTATTGCTATCAAATTTTACTTGCATTTACTTTTTTTACCATAGAAATAGTTTATTTCTGTTATAATCATCGGTTATTAATGTTGTTCCAACAATGCCTTACTTCTGAATAAAAATTTGTCTAATAAGCAAGTTCCTAAGTTCGATACTCAGATCACTCCGTTTTAATTTTTAATACTTGACGACCCGGTGCACTTTCCGTTGTTTCATTTCCCTTGAATATATTAGTTGAAAATTGGAGAAAAAGGAACCATATGGGAAAATGAACAGTAATGTTTGTTTTAAGATAAGTTGTAGAAATAAAAGGCCAAGTTAAAAAATAGATAACTAAAAACATAACAAAGTTCTAAGAGACAAAAACACAAATAATTTGTAAGAAAACTAGATTAATGCAAATTTTTATAGGTGTTGGGGTTTTGGTTCCACTAAGTTAACAACCTCACTAACTATAAGAATTTTATTTACCTCATGTCCACTCTAATGTCACTTTAACCTCAGAAACTCCCCTTCCGACCATACCCATCAAACCATTCAAACATATATCTTATGGCATCCAACGCGTCAAAGAACAACACTGGCTGTACCACCAAAAGTAGAAAGGCACTAGCACTGGAGAGTTGGGTGAGGTCATGAGCATGTCGCCCAATACTAGTAGAGAGAAACTGAGAAAGATAATAATGGGTGAAAGAAAGGGTGTGCAACATCAGAGAGAAAGTTTCAACTTAACACATATAAGTTGTGAACCTGTGACTTATGAGTACACGACAAATAAGAAGAGGTGATAGAAAGAAAGAGTGATGGAAGGAAGAAAGGACTAATTGGATAATGAAATAAAAAAAAGGTTTTGGGTGGCGTGAACTATGAAGGAAGAAAGGGTTGTCAAAGTCAAGTCTAATACCTATTTTTAGTGCAGAGTCCAACAAACTACTTCACATCGAAATTCTTATTTTTAAGTCAGGTAGTTTGGTTTTCGATAGGGTCAAGGGTTTTTTCTCACCCTTAGGAGATGGCACTACAACTAAATTCTGGCACCACAATTGGATACCAGATTGTGGAGTTTTTTGGGATTTAGCTGCAAATAGTTCACTAGAGGCAGAGTTGGAGAAATCTATTTTTGAGTATGTGGGTGTAAATAGGTGTTGGTTGATAAATAGTTTCAAGGATTACATTCCTAATCATATTACAATTAAAATTGTATCCATGTTACCTCCGATGGTGGAAGTCAAAAGGATTTAATGGCCAGGAATAAATCTAGTGGTGGTGCATTTTCGATAAAATCCACCTTTTTGATACTATTAGAGATTTTTATCAGCCTGTCTGGATCATTTTATGTTTTAGTTAGTGAATAAGTGGAAAGGCCCTGAAAGAATAAAAGCATTTATTTGGAAATTTAGTCATGAAAGCATCTTGATTAATGTTAGAAGGAATAGGATAGAGATGTTGGAATTATAATAAACCATATAAAATACCATATGAGCATCAAACATAAACACATTACGTTAGATTATTGAGAAGAGTTTTAGGAATACATGGATCCATAATGATTGATTAATCAAATGCAGCAAAATCTGAACAATAGTCACAAACAATTGGTTTAATGATCTTCCTCAACCAAATTACCTTATTCCTTATGAGACCATTGTTTTCTCTTCAAATGAGGAGAGGAGAAAATGTTTCTTGATTTGGTGTGTTAGGGACCATAACGGAGCCTCAGGTTTTAAACCTATTAGGGTTCCCGTTATCCCCTAATGGACTAAATTGGTTTTTGCTCATTAAGCCCATATCAATTTTCTATTGGCAGTTTAATAGGCTCTCAAAATTAGATCACTTATATTAAGCTCATCTAAATGAAAATAACAAATATAGATGATAGTATAATATGTAGCCCATATTAATTAATTAGGAATTATGAAATTCCTAACAATCTCCCACTTGGGCTTAATATTAATTGTAGACATTTATACCACAAAATTTTTTAGGTGTGCAACTATATGTTATTTACTTTAAGACTCCTCTTTAAACAATCTGGTCCATTTCATATAACAATAAGGAACCACTGCGATTTTCGTCACAATTTAATGTGACTAAGCCACAATGATCACCATTGTCACTCATACTTGATGACATAAAATAAAATATGGATAAGTGGCATGGGAATTACATGCAATGTGATCTTAATCATGTTTATTCCTAACTAGTCTAAACTTTATTATTTATAGAGATCAATCTTAATGCAATATACAAATATTTCACACAAACAAGCTCAAAATATAATGATAATTATCAATTTTATTTTATAGAAAATTCAATCTATACAAATATAAAAAAAACATAAAACATAGAACATAAATGAGACTCCCACTAAATGAAGATACTATAAGGAATCACACCCATATGAGCAAAGTGCTCATGAAAAACTTTAGGTACCAAACCTTTCGTATATGGGTCAGCTAGCATATCATTAGTTCTTAAATGTTTTATGGAAATATGTTTATTTTGAACTCTTTCCTTAGAGATAAGTGTTAGACAAGTGGCCTCAGATATCTTAAGAAGGGGGGTTGAATTAAGATATTGCAAACTATTTCCCCAATTAAAATTCTATTTCACTTTCTATTCAAGTTACAAATTCCCTTAAAAACGAACTCTTAAATAATGATTCAAATAGAACAATCTGAATATAAATATAAAGAAATAATAAATAAAAGAGTTTAAGGGAAGAGAAAGTGCAAACTCGGATTTATACTGGTTCAGCCACACCCTTGTGCCTACGTCCAATCCCCAAGTAACCCGCTTGAGAGTTCCGCTATCTTGTAAAATCCTTTTACAAGTTCTGAACACACAAGGACAATCCTTCCTTTGTGTTCAGAATTCTTTTACAACAAGAGACCCTCGGTCTCTTAATCCCTTAGAGAATTTAGAAATAAGAGAAGAATAAATCTCTCTTGAAAGAGATAGATTTTACAATCTGAGCACTCAATTGATTCCTTATTGAATTGCAAGTGTATTGGCCAAGGAATTCTTAAGAGGATAAAATGTTTTTTTCTCTTTGAGAGAATAAGACTTTTTGATATGAAAAACTCTAAGCAAATTCGTGTTTCAAGTCACATATATATAGACCTTTGGTGGCCATGTAAAAACCATTTGAGAAGATGTGACTCTTAGAAATAATTTTTTGAAAATCTTCTCTGGTAATCGATTAAAGGATTTGTGTAATCGATTACAGCTTTTAAAATTTGAATTAAAACGTTTATTAACTGCTGGTAATCGATTACCAATATTGCATAATCGATTACACAGTCTAAAATTTGAATTCAAATATTTAGTAACTGTTGTAAACCATTTTTGGCCACTGGTAATCGATTACATCCTCTGGTAATCGATTACCAGAGAGTAAATCTCTTGAAAAATACTTTTTAACTTAAATTACTTGGCCAAACCTTTTGCTATATCAATTTGGAATTCCCTTCTTAAAATACTAGTGATCATCTTGATGTTGTGTCTTGCATTCTTGAATCATTGTCTTGAATTTAAACTTGAAAAGCACATTTGCATCATTTGCATCAAATCATCATGATCATCATCAAAACATCAAAGTCATTTGCTTCTACAATAAGTATTTACTTGCCCTTAGGACTATGCGAAAACCGGTTCAAAAAAAAAATCGAATCGAACTAGTTTTCGAATTGGTTTTGCCAGTTTAGTTTTTAACTCGAATCTACTAACTGGTTTGCGATCTGGTTCAAAATCGAACTGGTTTTAGAAAATGAGTTCCGAACTGGTTATGAACCGGTTCTAAACTGATCTGGTTTCAAATTAGTTTATAACTATTTTCAGAGTTGAATCGATTCTGAACTGGTTTCAAACTAGTTTAAAACTGTTTTAAGAGCCGAACTGGTTTTGAATTGGTTTTCAATTTTTTTTTGAATTAGCAAAGTAACTTTGCTTAGAAAAATACATATTGAAATAGCATGTGTTAGATTTTCTACTACATTTTGCTGAGTATAATGATGATCGTAATTAGTAGTTACATAGGGGCCAAAAAACATTTACCTTCATGTCTTCAACAAATGAATGGAATCAACCATGAAGGTGACAAAACCAAAGACAAAAGATGCACAAGAACCTCTAGCCTAGAAAAAAACAAGTCAAGCACATGAACTCCAAGAAAGATAATTTTCTTGCCAAACTAATCCATTTATAACAACTTCAATTGCTTTCAAGTAATAAAGATAAGTACCAGAGTAGAGTTGTAGCCTATCCCTACATTCAAATAAATGGTTCCAATCTAAACAGTGACTACAATGTAGATAGCAAGCCTAAGCCAGTAGTATCCAAAGTGCATTAGAAAACCAGCCTCACTTCCTCCAAGCCTTACTTCCTTCCCACATGGAAGGATGGAATAATTTTTCAAGTATTTAGCATGAATGCTTATATCTAGCTCTTTTCCTTCTTGTTCTATTAGCTAATACCATTAGGCTATACTTGACTTACTATAAATGGACCTTCCCAATTACGGGATCACTTGCCTAATTCCAAATCTTTTGCTCCTATCGACAAGATAGACTTCCAAACCAAATTGCCTTCACCAAATGTTTAAGCTTAAGATGTTTATTATAAGCTTCTTCTACTTTTATTTTGTTGAGTAGAATACTCTCAAGTGCGACTAGTTGATACTCATTAGTGTCATCCAACAGAGCTTGTTGATGTACATCCATTGGTAGTGTTTTTCTTAGCTACTCATAATGATTGTACATTAGTTTCTAATGGAAGAACAACATCATGCCCATAGGTTAGCTGAAATGGGGGTAAACTTTGTTGCTGTAGATGGAGTATTTTGGCTATTCAATTAAGATTTTTTACAATTTAAAAAAAAGTCTCATGATATTCAAAAGTATACAAATTTCGATAGATTCTTTCTTATGATTAATTTTAATGGATTTCATGAGACATTTTATGAGAAAACAAATATTAAACAATCTCACTCAAACCCTTGAGAATTCATGAGACTTTCTTTCTTTCTTTTGCAAATTGACAAATTTTTCTTTTCTCGTCATACACAATCCCTTGTCTCTTTGTTGAAAGCGATAAGCATTCATATTTTTTTTTTACTCTTTTGGCCAATGGTCAACATGCCCTGGAACATGTGATATGAGAGATTTTCTCAATTCTTTGAATTTGGAGGGTCATCTTGGCTACATGCTTATACATATAAATGAACATGAATATATATATATATATATATATATATATATATATATATATATATATATATATACATTCATACATGAGAGAGATATAATTTTAATGAATGTGAGAAATTGACTCATGTATGAGTGGATAAATATATAAATGAGATTTTAAATAATTGTTGGGTATGATTTTTGTTTGGTGGGATCATTATTGCGGGAATGATTACAAGTATCCATATTACTGACAGACATTATGGTATATAGTTTTTATACAATTAACATGATTTATGATTGAAGGGGAATGAATCTATTGTACTTGTAAATATGCTAGGAGAAATTTATTTGTCATGTAATAGGTTTAGGATTCTTTGTATAATTTGAGTTGTATTTAAAGTGTTAGGTAGACAAAATTCATGAATCTTTATCAATAACTTTGAGTGTTTTTTTAAAAATTCACGAGATCCTTAAAAATCCATAATGTCCTTTCAAATCTTATGAAATCATATTTTGTAAATTCATTAAAATCTGAACTAAAAAAATCCTAATCATAAAAGTCTTTTACAAAAATCTTAAAAATCATTACATTTTAATAAATTCTTTAAAAATCCGCAAGATTTTTTAATGCCAAAATAGTATTTTAAAATCCTAATCCAATACACTCCCTTAATTTCCCATGTTTGGTATCAATTTTTTTAAAAATTCTAATAAATGATGTTTTCCAATTTTTTTTAATTAGTTTCCCACAACAACTTTTCCATGAGGGAGGTGGGAATCTTACTTTCTCGAGTAATTTTTCTTTTTCTACAGTAAAAATAGCATCTTACTTTTTATTAAACTATTTATTGCAGTAAAAATATTGTATAACTATTTGATTCCTAGGAAACTTATCTTATGATTGCAATAATCAACCAAATAAATTTTATTCATCCTCTAAAGCATGATTCTTAGGATTCATGGTTTTCAGGAATCATGATTTTTAAGCATGCAAAAACTTATCTCCTACCAAGCGTCCCATTAGAGTTGAAAGTTTTTAATAGCAAACGTAAAATTGTACTCCGCATGATTTTTGTAGCACTCTTCTATGATATACATGTTAGTCATCTTATACGACTAACTTTTGTATAAAAAACATTTTCCAAAACTTGTATAGTTCCCCAATTTATGGTTATTTTGTAGTAATTTGTAAATAAATCTTGTTTTATTATTAAAGTGGTCTCTTGAATATTTCCATTGGATTTAATGATGAAATTTGTGCAATTTTAGGTTAAAAAAAGGCTAAGTCATGAAGTGTTAAGCATGCATCCATCGCTAAGCGCAGCTTCAGCACGATAGAAGAATTTGGCAGAGCATCAATATCAAGGTCGCTCGCTATGCACGAGATCAGTGTACTAAGCGCAACGGTTGTCTTCAGCCAGGCTCAGCGTATGACTGACACTAAGCTCAAATCCACTTACTCGTGCTAAGCGTGAGGGTGGCGCTATGCGCAACGTCGCGGATTTAGAGCCTATTTAAAGCATGTCTTGTGCAGAATTAGGGTACATGCACAAAGAGAAGACAACTTTTGCAGAGAATTCCAAAGCACACCACAGTGCCTATTTCGGGAAAAGAGCTCTGGAGGCAGCAAGAGGAGCAGCTTTTGCAGAGTGACCTAGGTTTTGTAATTAGAGAAAGATTAGTGAGTTGCAGAGTGATTGTGAGATGTTGAGAAGAGGAGGAGGGATCCCCCTTCTTGTGTGAGGAGTAGTTATTCTCTACTCTTAATCTCATTATTGTTAGGGTTTTTCTGTAATGGCTGGCTAAACACCCTTGTTGGGGATTTCTAAAGAACAGATGATGTAATTCCTTTAATATCTAACTGGTTGTGTTTATTGTGTTTATTGTGTTTATTGTGTTCAATGCTTCTTTCAGTGCTTAAATTATATATGCTCTTGTGTGCATAGTTAGGTGACTTTAGCATTGGGAAATATATTGTTGCCTTAGAACTTGATTAAAGCAGGATTGAAACTTAGTCTTAAATGAGGGATCTGTGGATTAAGTTTTGGCTTCAAATATGCTGTTACAATAATGCTGTTTGATCTAAGTCTAGTCTTAAATGAGGGATTTGCGGACGAAGCTTAGGTTAAATTAGTCTAAACTTTCATAAGCTATTTAAGTTGAGCCTGGTCTTAAATGAGGGATCTGCGAACGAAGCTTAGTATAAGTTAGTCTAAACCTACAAGGGCTATCTAAATTAAGCCTAGTCCAACAAGAGGGATCTGAGGATGAAGCTTGGATTGATTCAGCCTAACTTGGGATCAAGGTTTAGTAATTTAGGCTACAACATAGAACACAAAAGCATGATTGATTAGAGAAACATCTTTATATACATCAACTTGTTTGTTAGAATGTCCCAACACTTTTACCTACTGCTGTCAATCTTACTTGAATTTTTTTTTTTTACTATTTTTAGCCTAGACTTAGTTTAATTTTGTTCTAAACCATCAATTATCAATGTTTCTTTCAACAATGCCTTATTTCTGAATTTAACCCTGTCTAGTTCCTTGAGTTCGATACTCGGATTCATCCATTTTAATTTTAAATACTTGACGATCCGGTGTGCTTTCCAACGAATCGGATTTCCCTTGAACATATTCATATAAAGAAAAATTGGACCAAAAAGTAACTGTATGGGAAATCCAACAATACACCTTAATAACTTTCTCATTTTAATTCCTTAACCAATGTCCTTAGGGCAGTGGTTAGCAAAACTCTCTAAGATCTAATTACTTAATTTACCAAGATTAATAAAAATAGTTAATTTAATTGATGACAATAATTTGCCCAAAACTTATATACTTTTCTAAAAATACCATTTTCATTAATGTTATTTCTCTTATAAATGTATGTTAATATAATCCCTGTCTTATTTAGTTAGAGATATTTTTAATCTAAAAATGATTAATACATGCAACAATATGGATTAAGCTTATACTAAAAAACAATTAAATTTAAAAATTTGGATCTTATAAGTCAGAACGGGGAACAAAGGTAGTTTTAAATTTCTTTTGTACTAGTATATAGGTTCAATTTAATATATTTTCTTTTAGCTGATAAAATTTGTTTTTTAGGATAAGATCAACTCAAGTCATCTATCTAACAACTACTAGAGAAAGACCTTTCCACGATGGTTTTTATATGCATTCAAAGACAGTTTCAAATCGTCTTTGAAGGGAACATTGTGAAAAGCCTTGTGTGACACCCTCTATCCCGCACATAAATATGTAATAAATGAAATGTAAATGCAGAACTAATTAAAAGTTCATCAAACACAATATATAACAACATTTTCAAGGGCAAAAGGTTCACATTCACTTCTCAAGTGTCAAAATAGAACTAGCCCAAATAAGGAAAATCGAATTGTCTCAGCTCAAAACACGACCGACCAAGTTTATGAAAAGGAATTCAACTAATAGCAGAAATCATAAAACAATTATACTATTCATGAAATTGTAACATATGAAATAAAACTCCATGCCCTGATGTCACATTTATCGAAGCATTTCCCTGGCAAAGGCTAAGCCTCTCCACCTCCTGCATGGAACTCATCATATGTTGGCTCACCTAAAACAAAATGGCATTCAACCCAAACACAAACACACACCGGGAATGAGTTATCACATTCGTATATAATAAAACACTAGAGCATGTGAAACATATAATACTTAGAGCTGAATTTACATAAACAACATCACTTCACCAAATCACAAACATTATTCACACTTATTCAAGTTCACACACTCCAGAAAATAATACCAAAACCTCAATTGTTAACTCAATGAAAGTCAAACACAAGCATTATGCAACAAATACACTCAACTCAAGCCTACATGCAATGTGGTACCATTTTCAGTGAAAAACCTCATCGGGCGCCTAAGAGTACATGAAAAGACATGGCTCACAATGGGTAAGTCGGGTCACTCTCATTAAGTGAAATCATATGGAGACTAGTCAGGGTCACTCTGTTTTGCGAGAATGTTTCAACCATGTGGGATCAACATAGGCTTAAAGGAGCACTCAAACTGAGTATATTTACCCTCAAGGCCTAGACTCCAAAGAGTCCCTCCAGGCCTCTCCCTTGTAATCTCTATTATTTTCAAAATCATTTTAACTCATCGCGCTTCCAGTGATTAAACTCATCAGGTTCCCACAATGGAACCAATTACAAAACTCATCGCACATGAACTCGTTGCCCTTAAAATGTCTTACAGTTGTGTGACTGCACAGCTCATAACTCACAATTCATCGCATACTTCTCCTATACTCATATATCATCTTATACATTCATAGCAATGTTTACAAGACACAACTCATATATCAAATAATTTTCAAAATCATATCATCGCAACACTATAACATCTTCAGTGTCAATTAATTAATAACAGTATAACCGATGTGTCATTATTTTTTCCTATTTCTTAACCCTTTTTGTCAACATTTTAATTACTTATCAGCCTTAATTGTCAAATTAACTATGCAGTTTTATCATTTGGGCCTACTTGACTAATTTTGTGTTTTTAATTTAATTTCAGGAGAATTATAAGCAATTGGGCTTGGATTCGGAATTGGGCTGAACCGGCTTGGACTTGAAGAGAGCAGACAATTTTATTTTATCCAATTTTATTTTATTTGGGCCAGTTTTATTTTATTTCATTTTTGGGCTTGGACTTAAAGCAGAATTGTAAACTTTGGGGCTGAGGACATATATAACAGCACTAGGGTTTTAGTAGAAGGAGACTGTTTTGGAGAGGAGAATTTTTAGGGTTTTGCAATTCCAGTTTTTACTATTCACGCGAACTGTTCACGTAGAATAAAATTTTGTTTTCTGCCTCCAATTGCAATTTCGTTTTCTGCTTTTGCCTTTGAATTCGTTTTCATTTCTGCTGATTAATGGAAGGCTAAGGGGGTGTTTGGTTTGGTTGTTTTCTGTTTTCATTTTCACTAAAAACAGAAAACGGTGATGAAAATGTGTTTGGTTTGATTTCTGAAAACATTTTCAGTGAAAATGAAAATAGTAAACAACTAGAAAATGAAAACAAAAAATTTTCGTTTTCAGTATTTTCAGTTGAGAACAGAAACCTCATTTTGGTTAAAATGAAATTGCGGTGACAATGAATGTAGTTTTAAGCAAATCTAAAAATACAAAAAGACAATAAGTCAATATATCATAAATTTTTAGTATTTTTATTTCATGAAAACAGAAAACAAGAAATCAAACCAAACATGTTTTCAGAATTCAAATCTTTTGAAAATGAAAACAGTTTTCAGAAAATGAAAATGTAAACCAAACACACCCTAAGTCTCCAGCGTTGTTTTCTCTTGAGGATCAACCACAACTCTCTTTGAGGTTTTGTTATTACTATTGAATTTTGATCAGTTTTTCCTCTTCACCAATTGCTCTGTATTTGTTGCTATTAATCCATGCATGCTTCATGCTTGATTAATTGTCTATGCACTTAATTTATTTTCATGCTTAATGATCAGTTTCATTCATGCTTAATGGACATGTGGGAGGGATTAATTGATGTATGTGTTGCTTAATCACATAATGACAGCCTTAGGTTAATTTTCGCTTAGTAGATTAATTTCGGGTTGGATTAAGTGATTGAACTGATTAAGGATAAATTCTTGTAACCTAGGATAAGAGACTTGCTTTTGAATCAAGGGGAAACAACACGTTTTAGTTATGTTATTTCTTTAATTCAAATTAATTGCTGTTTAAATTACAAAAACAAACACCCCCCAATTCGTTACTGTTTCACTATTATCTGTTATGAATGTTTGGTTGATCATTGCTCATTGGGAGACGACCTAGGATCACTTCCTAGATACTGCATTTTAAATGTAGTTTTAGCTCATTTGGATATCGTTTGACTATAGTTGTAGTTTTAACCCTCCCCTGGTGCTTGTTTGAGAAACACATGATTTGCTGCATATAGTGCATGACTAGGGGCAATCCAGGTGATTTACAATCCTTTGATCTTGAAGTAGATAGAACCTTTCATACATTAGTTAGGCATAGTGTGCATCCTTGTCATTCTGTGCTTTTTGAGCATTCTGTTGCTGGTGATTCTGAATATTCAGATTTTGAGCATTCAATCACTAATTTTCATACTGAGAAAATGGCTCAACTTCCACCTCGTGAGAGGACTCTTAGGGAAATGGCTGCACCTGATTTCACTTATGAAAGCTTGTGCATTCAATATCCTGATGAGGGTGTTCCATATGTTCTCAAGACTAGACTAATACATTTGCTGCCCAAGTTTCATGGTCTTGCAGGTGAAGATCCTCATAAGCATCTTAAGGAGTTCCTTATTGTCTATTCCACCATGAAGCCCCTTGATGTCTAGGAAGATCATATCTTTCTACAGGCTTTTCCTCATTCTCTGGAGGGAGTGGCGAAAGATTGGTTGTACTACCTTGCTCCCAGATCCATCTCTAGCTGAGATGACCTTAAGAAGGTGTTCTTGGAGAAATTCTTCCCTGCATCTAGGACCACTGCCATCAGAAAAGACATTTCAGGTAGCAGGCAACTTAGTGGAGAGAGCTTGTATGAGTATTGGGAAAGATTCAAGAAATTGTGAGCAAGCTGTCCTCACCACCAGATTTCTGAGCAACTCCTTCTGCAATATTTCTATGAGGAACTTAGCAACATGGAGAGGAGTATGATTGATGCTGCTAGTGGTGGAACCCTTGGTGATATGACTCCCGCTGAGGCTAGGAATTTGATTGAGAAAATGGCTTCCAACTCCCAACAATTCAGTGCAAGAAATGATGCTATTGTCCTTAGAGTAGTCCATGAGGTGGCCTCAGATTCATCTTCATCTACTGAAAATAAAAAAGCATGAGGGAAAACTTGATGCCTTGGTCAACCTAGTAACTCAGCTTGCCATGAATAAAAAATCTGCATCTGCCCCTGTTGCAAGATTCTGTGGTCTATGTTCTTCTGCAGATCACCATACAGATCTTTGTCCTTCTTTGCAGCAATCTGGAGTCAATGAGCAACCTGAAGCTTCTGCTGCAAACATTTATAATAGACCCCCTCAGCAGAAAAACCAACAACAACAGAATAATTATGACCTTTCAAGCAACAGATACAATCCAGGTTGGAGGAATCATCCAAATCTGAGATGGGCAAGTCCTCCACAACAACAATAGCCTGTCCCTCCCTACCAGAATGCTGCTGGTCCAAGCAAGCCATATGTTCCTCCTCCAATGCAGCAATAGCAGCAACAACAACAAAGACAACAAGCAACTGAGCGCCCATCTCAACCTTCCTTAGAGGAGTTAGTAAGGCAAATGACAATCTATAATATGCAATTTCAGCAAGAGCCTCCATTCAGAGTTTGACAAATCAGATAGGGCAGATGGCTACTCAGTTGAACCAAGCTTGTAGAAATTGCTTCATGATGATGAATCAAGATTGATTCAAGGTGTTTTGATGATAACAAAGATGATGACAAAAATCCCATGAGAATGATTTCAAGATTGAGTCAAGAACAATTCAAGAATCAAGAGAAAGATTCAAGAGAAGTTTCAAGTTTCAAGTTTTTCAAGAATCAAGAATCAAGAATAATTAAGATCAAGATTCAAGACTCAAGATTCAAGAATAAAGAAAAGGCTCAATCAAGATAAGTACAAAAAGTTTTTCAAAACAGTGAGTAGCACATGAAGTTTTCACAAAAGCTTTTACCAAAGAGTTTTTACTCTCTGGTAATCGATTACCAGTTTACTGTAATCGATTACCAGTGGCAAGTTTTGTTTTCATAAAGTTTTCAACTGAATTTACAATGTTCCAATCAATTTCAAAATGGTTTAATCAATTACAATATATTGGTAATCGATTACCAGTGTGTTTGAACGTTGAAATTCAAATTCAAATGTGAAGAGTCACATCCTTTCACAAAAATGCTTTATGTAATTGATTACAATGATTTGGTAATCGATTACCAGTGATAAGTTTTGAACAAAAATCAAAAGATGTAACTCTTCCAATGGTTTTCAAGTTTTTCTAAAGGTTATAACTCTTCTAATGGTTTTCTTGACCAGACATGAAGAGTCTATAAAAGCAAGTCCTTAACTTGCATTTTTAAGAACAATCCTTTACAACCTTTGAATCTCTTTAAGCATCTTCTTGAATTTCTTCTTCTTCTTCCTTTGCCAAAAGCTTTCTAAAGTTTTCTAGTTTTCTAAACCTTGAAAACAAAAGTGTGATATTCATCTTTTTCATTCCCTTCTCCCTTTGCCAAAAAGAATTCGCCAAGGACTAATCGCCTGAATTCTTTTTGTGTCTCTCTTCTCCCTTTTCCAAAAGAACGAAGGACTAACTGCCTGAATTCTTTTGTGTCTCCCTTCTCCCTTGTCAAAGAATTCAAAACGATACAGTCTGAGAATTCTTTTGATTCTTCCCTTTCCCATAAATAAAAGATTTCAAAGGACTAACCGCCTGAGAATTCTTTTGTTTCCCCCTTCACAAAGTTTCGAAGGACTAACCGCCTGAGAACTTTGTCTTAACACATTGGAGGGTACATCCTTTGTGGTACAAGTAGAGGGTACATCTACTTGGGTTGTTATGACTGAGAACAAGAGAGGGACATCTCTTGTGGATTAGTTCTAGTGGAGGGTACATCCACTAGGTTGTTCAAAGAGAACAAGGGAGGGTACATCCCTTGTGGATCTTTGCTTGTAAAGAATTTTACAAGGTTGAAAAGAAATCTCAAGGACCGCAGATCGCTTGGGGACTGGATGTAGGCACTGGTTGTTGCCGAACCAGTATAAAACTCTTGTGTGTTTGTCTTCTTCCCTACACTCTTTATTTTCCGCTGTGCACTTTAATTATTGCTTTTACTTTTGGTAACATTAAGAAGAATAGATTTTTAATTAGTAAAGGTTCGTTAATAATTAATTCAACCCCCCCTTCTTAATTTTTCTGAGGCCACTTGATGCAACAAAGCTCAATCCCAAAATTCTAACAAATTGGCTTCATAAACTGTGCAAAATCCGAAAAATGTGAGTGTTATCACCTTGAGGTCTGGCAAGCAAATTGAAGTGCCTCCACCAGTAGCAGCACCTGCACCTGAACCTGTCAAGCTTCATTCTACACCTTAAAAAGAGGATGAGATAGTTGCACAATAGAGAAAGCTTCGTGATCATGAGGGAGCTAACAAAAATTTTCATCCAGGTGGACCTTCTTCTAGTAATTCTGACTTGCAGCAGCCTCCTATCCATCTTCTATTTCCACCTAGAGCAATTCCAAACAAAAAAGATGGAAGAAGTGGATAAGGAGATCTTGGAGACCTTCAGGAAAGTAGAGGTGAACATACCTCTGCTAGATGACATCAAGCAAATTCCAAGATATGCCAAGTTTCTAAAGGAGCTGTGCACCCACAAAAGGAAGCTCAAAGGCAATGGAAGGATTAGCATGGGCAGAAATGTGTCAACATGGATAGGTAAATCTGTTCCTCACATTCCTGAGAAATGTAAGGACCCAGGTACTTTCTGTATACCTTGCATTATTGGGAACAACAAATTTGAGAATGCCATGCTAGATCTAGGAGCATCAGTTAGTGTCATGCCTCTGTCCATTTTCAATTCTTTATCTCTTGGACCTTTGCAATCTACAGATGTGGTGATTCATTTGGCAAATAGAAGTGTTGCTTACCCCACAGGTTTCATAGAGGATGTGTTGGTTCGGGTTGGTGAACTTATTTTTCCTGTTGATTTTTATGTTATTAATATGGAAGAGGGATTTTCCCATGGTTCAGTTCCAATTATTTTAGGCAGGTCATTTATGAAAACAGCCTGAACCAAGATAGATGTTTATGCTGACACATTGTCTATGGAATTTGGTGATATTGTTGTTCATTTTAAAATTCTTGATGCCATGAAACATCCATGTGAGGATCTTTCAATTTTTCGTGTTGAGATAATTGATCAGATTGTTGATGATTATATGTTTGATTTTCTCTTCATGGTAGGAAACATCCATTTATATCTGATCTACATACTTGTCATTCCTTATGCATTGAATCTGAATCTGAGTTTGAATTTGATCCTGATCTGATTTTTATGTTGAGAGTGAATTTGAATTTGAGTCTGGTGTTGTACCTCTTGATGTTGATTTTTTAGAGTTAGAATGCACTAACCATGTTGCAAGAAGTACATATACTTCTGACTTACTTTATGAGGTACAGGCTGAGGAACCTTCCTCTTCTCCTACCCTGGTTCCTCCTACTGTTCAGCCACCACCCATACCAGAGTTGAAGCCCTTACCAGCAAATCTCAAGTATGCCTACTTGGAGGACAAGGAAAAATTCCCAGTGATCATCTCTGCCTCCCTTGCTGTTGAGCAAGAAGAGAAGTTGTTGCTAGTGCTCAAGAAGCACAAGAAAGCCATTGGATGGACTTTAGCAGACATTCCTGGTATTAGCCCATCTACCTGCATGCATAGGATACTTTTAGAGGATAGAGCTGAGCCAGTGAGGCAGCCACAGCGGCGACTCAACCCCGTCATTCTAGATGTGGTGAAAAAGGAGGTGACCAAGCTCTTACAAGCTGGAATCATCTACCCCATTTCTGACAGTCAGTGGGTGAGTCCATTCCAAGTGGTTCCTAAGAAGACAGGCCTCACAATAATTAAGAATGAAAGGGATGAGCTTATCCTCACAAGAGTGTAGAACAGCTGGCGAGTCTGCATTGATTATAGGAGGCTGAACCAGGCAACCAGGAAAGATCATTTTCCCCTACCATTCATTGATGAAATGCTTGAGCGCTTGGCAGGTAAGTCTCATTACTGTTTTCTTGATCGTTTTTCTAGTTATTTACGAATTCATATTGCTCCTGAGGATCAAGAAAAGACCACATGCACGTGTCTCTTTGGCACTTTTGCCTATAGGAGGATGCCCTTTGGCCTATGCAATGCCCCTGGTACCTTCCAGCGGTGTATGCTTAGCACTTTCAGTGACTTCTTATAGAGTTGCATAAAGGTGTTTATGGATGATTTTACTGTTTATGGATCCTCTTTTGATGCATGTTTGGATAGTCTGGATAGAGTTCTTAACAGATGCATTGAAACTAACCTTGTGCTGAATTTTGAAAAATGTCACTTCATGGTAGAACAAGGTATAGTTTTAGGGCATATCATTTCCAGTAGGGGCATAGAGGTAGACCCTGCAAAAATAGCTGTTATTTCACAATTGCCTTACCCCTCTTGTGTGCGAGAGGTTTGTTCTTTTCTTGGTCAAGTAGGGTTTTATAGGCGCTTTATCAAGGATTTTAGCAAAGTGGCCCTTCCACTATCCAATCTGCTGCAAAAGGAGGTGGAGTTTGATTTTGATGACCGGTGCAAAGAGGCTTTTAATTGCCTCAAGCGTGCGGTGACTACCACCCCTATCATTTAGGCACCTGATTGGACAACTCCATTAGAGTTAATGTGCGATGCATCCAATTACGCATTGGGGGCTGTCCTTGCTTAAAAGATTGATAAGCTGCCTCGGGTGATCTACTACGCTTTCAGAACTTTGGATGCTGCTCAAGCAAATTACACTGCCACAGAGAAGGAGCTATTAGCGATAGTTTTTGCTCTTGAGAAATTTCGTTCATATTTGCTTGGTACTCGTGTTATTTTTTATATTGACCATGCAACTCTAAAGTACCTGTTGAAGAAGGCTGAATCAAAGCCTAGATTGATCAGGTGGATGCTTTGGCTTCAAGAGTTTGATTTGGAGATCCATGATCGGAGTGGTGCACAGAACCTCGTGGCTGACCACTTGAGTAGGATTGAGCGTGTGTCTGAGGACTCACCCATTTGGGATGATTTTCCGGATGACCATTTGTACATTCTCTATAATATTTCTGATTCCTTCCCCACTCCTTGGTTTGCTAATATTGTGAATTATTTGGTTGCTTCTGTTTTTCCTCCCTTAGCATCTAAAGCTCAAACTGATAAAATTAAGAGCGATGCTAAGCATTATATTTGGGATGGCCCCTATTTGTGGAAATTGTGCAGTGACCAGGTTATTAGGAGATGCATTCCAGACCATGAGATTGACTCAATCGTGCAATTCTGTCATTCTTCTGCACCAAGTGGCCATCTTGGCATACAGAGGACAGCTCGCAAGGTGCTTGACTACGGTTTCTATTGGCCCACCATCTTCAAGGATGCGTGCCAAATCTGTAGCACTTGTGAGCCTTGTCAGAGAGCAGGCGGCTCACTTTCATGGAGACAACAAATGCCTCAACAACCCATGTTGTTCTGTGAGGTGTTTGATGTCTGGGGTATAGACTTTATGGGGCCTTTCCCTGTCTCTTTTGGTTTTGTTTATATTCTCCTTGTTGTTGATTATGTTTCAAAATAGGTGGAAGCCAAATCCACCAGAACTAACGATGCTAAGGTTGTTGTAGATTTTGTTATATCTAATCTGTTTTGCAGGTTTGGAGTCCCTAGAGACATCGTTAGTGATCAAGGCACCCATTTTTGTAACAGATCCATGTATGCCTTGCTCAAAAAGTATGGGGTCGTGCACAGAATTTCCACACCTTACCACCCCCAAACTAATGGGCAGGCTGAGATTTCAAAGAGGGAGATAAAAAGGATCTTGGAGAAGATTGTGCAGCCGAACAGAAAGGATTGGAGCACCAGGCTGGATGATGCTCTTTGGGCGCATAGGACTACCTACAAAGCACACATAGGAATGTCTCCTTATCGGGTTGTCTTTGGTAAGACATGTCATCTTCCTGTAGAGATAGAGCACAGAGCCTACTCGGTTGTAAAGACCTGCAACTTCTCTATTGATCAGGCTGGAGAGGAAAGGAAGTTGCAACTAAGTGAGCTAGATGAGATCCGTTTAGAAGCCTATGAGAATTCCAAATTCTACAAGGAGAAGACCAAGAAGTTCCATGACAGCTTGATAGCTAAGAAGGACATCGTGGTTGGACAGAAAGTTTTATTGTATAACTCTAGGCTCAGACTCATGAGTGGTAAGTTGAGGTCAAAGTGGATTGGTCCTTTTGTGGTGACTAATGTTTTTCCTAATGGTACAGTTGAGATCAAAAGTGAATCCACAGATAAGAGCTTCAAGGTAAATGGACACCGACTGAAACCATTCCTCACAAATCCCTCCTTAGTGGATGTAGTGGTGGAGGAGACCTCCTTACTTCACCCTACTTCTCTTTCACCATGATTTAGGGAGTTTTCTTTTTCTATCTCCTTCTTTACTTTTATTGCACTTGTCCAAATTTATTGATTGTTTTGATTGCTCTTGATCTTATGATTGTGCTACATTGAGGACAATGTGTTGTTTATGTGTGGGGGAGGGGGAGATTGTTCTTTTTTGTTCTTTATTTGGGGTTTTCTAGGTTAATTTTGTTATTTTGATTTTATGTTTTGTGTACAACATTGCATGTTTCTCTTTGAATTTTGGGTTATGTACAGGTAATGAGTAGTTGTTTTTGAAATAGGAGTTTCTTGGCATTTTGTGAATTGAAATCCTTGTTTTTCTCTACATGTCAAGTTAGTTTTGAAAGGTCAAATTGAAAGTGATAGATTTACCTTTGGTGAGATTTCGAGCCATCAACATCTATTTTATGCGGTGTGTTTTGCCCCATTGATTGCTTGCACAATAGCCTTGGCTTGACTCTTGTTGATACTTCTTGCTTCACATGCATGTTGGGAGATGATTTAGGCATTTTATTCTTATAAGCCTCTAGCCAAATGAGCCTACCTTTAATTAATTCCTTTGATAGCCCCTTTGAGCCTATGTTCCCCTTTCTTTGTTTTGAAGCTCATTACAAGCCTTAAGTGGAAAACCATGATCTCACCCTACCCTTAAGGAATTTTGGAGCTTTGGAATTGTTTTGGGAATAAGTGTGTGTGTGTGTGGGGGGGGGGGAGGGGGGTATGTGATGCAATCCTACCCCCCAAGGGCATTGGATAAAAGACTCTAAGAAGATTGGGCCAAAGATGCAAGAGAAGGCCCTAGGGTTCTGTTGAGCCTTAGGGTAGATTTCGGGCCCATGGACTAAGTATGAGCCCACTTATCTTTGTACATATTAGATTAAGGTTTCATTAATTTTGGGTCTTGTATTTAGGGCTCCATAATGTAGGTAGGGTACCCTAGAAATATAGGATTTTTCAGCCCTTGTATTTTAGGGCACCTAGACCAGTTTTTGTATTAGGGGTAATTTTGTAATTTCACATGCACTAAGTAAATATTTGACGTGTGTGGTTGGAAATAAATTTAATTGAATTTGTAGAAGCCCAATCCAATTAAATTTTAAAGGGGGAGGTGAGCATTTGCTTACTACATCTCATTGCCACATCATATAGTCACGCTTTGTGCATGTCCTTCATGTTTTACATGCCTCATGACACCTAAGCATACTTAGTGGAGAATCTTGGAATTGATCTTGGATAGTGGGCTGAACCATAACTAAAATTCACTAATCATAATTAGTGAAATTTTGGCTCCACAAATTCAATTTCAAATTCAAGTAAAATTTGAATTGAAATTCAAATTTCCCTCCAATTTTGTGTGGCACTTAGGCTATAAATAGATGTCATGTGTGTGCATTTTTTTGAACTTTGATCATTTGAATATTAAACTTCAGATTTCAAAGCTCTTTTCGAGCACAAAATTTCGTGCTCTTCTCTTCCTCTCCCTTCATTCATCTCTTTCTTCCTCCAAGCTCTTATCCATGGCCTCCTATGGTGGTGAGCTTCTTCTAGACTCATCTTCTTCTTGAAGTGGTGTCTCCTCTCTCTCTTCCTTCTCCATTCTGATGCCATTCATCTTCCAAGAAGCAAAGGAATCCATTGATGAAGAAGATCCTAGGCCTACAAGCTCAAATGGAGCTTACATCAGTATGTTTCATTGGATGATATGTTTTTGTTAGCCATGCTTGATGTATATACATATATTGCCTAATTGTTGCTTTATTTTTGAAATGCTTTCAAATGCTATTGTTCACGTTCCAAACAAAAAAAAAACAAAAAAAGAATGAAGTTGAATAAATGAGGTCTTGGCTTGAAGACTTGGATTGGTTTGAGGACTTGGTTGATTTTGTTTTGGGTTTACTTTTTATGCTTAATTCTTAATTTTGGTTTTGGGTTTACTACTTTTACTTAGTTTCCACTTATTTCCCATTGCTCCTCTATTCCTTTGGGTTTTTGCTACCTATCCTATACTTTCCTCTACCTTGTCCTTGACCACATTACAACCTTAAAAGACCTTTTGATCCTCATGTGTATGTGTTTGGCGAGTTTGGTTGTCAATTTTAGAGTTTTGCCAAGTCTATGTGGTGTTTGTTTTTCATGGGTGCTTTAAGAGTAAACAGTAGCCTAGACACTTGTGAGATAGAGTGCATATCTTGTGAGGCTTTATCACTTTTCATTCAATTCTTGAGTTGATTGACTATCTTGCCATGTTAGAGGTGCTTGGATGATTTTCATGACTGCCTTGATTCTTTAACTCTTTACGTGTTGGATGTTACCCATTCCTTTCATTCCTTGAGATTCATTAAGAAATATGTAAATGTTTTTGTGTTTGTTTGTCTCCCTTTAATGTCTCTGGATTTGTTCCTTGCTTTGCTTTTTGATTTTGCCCAGGAGTGCAAAAGGCTAAGTGTGGGGGGATTTGATGTGTCGTTATTTTCTCCTATTTCTTAATCCTTTTTGTCACCATTTTAATTACTTATCAGCCTTAATTGTCAAATTAACTATGCAGTTTTATCATTTGGGCCTACTTGACTAATTTTTTGTTTTTAATTTAATTTCATGAGAATTATAAGCAATTGGGCTTGGATTTGGAATTGGGCTGAACCGGCTTGGACTTGAAGAAAGCAGACAATTTTATTTTATTTGAGCCATTTTTATTTTATTTCATTTTTGGGCTTGGACTTAAAGCAGAATTGTAAGCTTTGGGGCTGAGGACATATATAATAGCACCAGGGTTTTAGTAGAAGGAGACTGTTTTGGAGAGGAGAATTTTTAGGGTTTTGCAATTCCAATTTTTACTGTTCACGCGAACTGCTCACGTAGAATAAAATTTTGTTTTCTGCCTCCAATTGCAATTTCGTTTTCTGCTTCTGCCTTTGAATTCATTTTCGTTTCTGTTAATTAATGGAAGGCTAAGTCTCCAACGTTGTTTTCTCTTGAGGATCAAGCACATCTCTGATGTGCCATCATTTTCTTCTATTTTCTAAACCCTTTTTGCACCATTTTAAATACTGATTAGTCTTAATTGTCAAATTTATTAGGCAGTTTTATTATTTGGGCCCATTCAGCTAATTTGATGTTTTTAATCTAATTTCAGGAATTAATGAAGCATTGGGTTTGAATCCAGAATTGGGCTTGGGCTTGAATCCAGAATTGAGCTTGGACTTGAAGAGGGCAGACTAATTTATTCTATAAAATTAGATCTTATCTTATCTAGATATTATTTAGATTTGATCTCATCTAGATATTATTTCATCTAGATCTTATCTTATCTTATCTTATCTAGATTTGATTTGATTTTACTTATGGGCCTGGATTTAAAACATATTTGTAAGCTTTGGGGCTGAAAAAAACTATATAACAGCACCAAGGTTCTAGTTTAGGGGACTCCCTCTCTCCCTGGCGGGAGACTCTCTCTCTCTCTCCTCTCTCTCTTCTATTTTTCGTTTTTAGTTTTAGTCTCTCTTCTCTTTCTCTTTTATTTTCGTTTTTTTACAATTCCAGTTCAGACTTTTAGTTTTATCAATAAAATTTCATTCTCTATTTGATTAATGGAAGGCTAAGTCCGCAACGTTGTTTTCCCTTGAGGATCAAGCACAGTTCTTTTTGAGGTTCTATTATTACTGTTAAATTCTGTTTAGTTTTTCCTCTTCACTAATTACTTTGAATTTGTTGCTTTTAATTCATGCATGCTTAGTGCTTGATTAATTGTCTCTGCGCTTAATTTACGTTCATGCTTAATGATCGTTTATGAGTAATTGGTGTATGTGATGCTTAATCACATAATGAATGCCTTATGTTGAATTTCGCTTAGTAATTTAATTTAGGGTTGGATTAAGTGGTTAAACTGATAAAGGATAAACTCTCGTAACCTAGGATAAGAGACTTGCTTGTGAATCAAGGGGAAGCAACGTGTTTTAATTCTGATATTTTCTAATTCACATATATTTGCTGTTTAATTTACAAAAGCAAACAACCCCCCCCCCCATCGTTACTGTTACTGTTACTGCAAGTATATTATGAACATTTGGCTTGTCACTGCTCGTTGGGAAACGACCTAGGATCACTTCCTAGTTACTACATTTTAATGTTTATTTGATTCGGGTACGGCCTCGATCAAATTTGGCGCCGTTGCCGGGGAGCAGTGTCCAAAGGTTCATAATAGCTAGCTATTGTTGTGTGTTTAATCCTTTCGTGTTTTATGTTTAATTGTTAGTATTGTGTTAGTATGTGTGTTAGTGTTGATTAGTTCACTGGTATTGATAACAGACAAATCCAGAGTCCATATATCTAGGCTAATTAGACTTGTCAGGTTTTAGCGATTTTAATATATAGATTTTAGTCCTTATTTTCATTGTCGGTCTTCCTTAGAAGTAGTTATTCCTTATTTTTTTTACTGTTGGGTTTTAGGAGTAAGTATTTAGATTTAGTAGATTTAGATCTTATTTATTTGAATTTCTTAGAAGTAGTTATCTTTATCGCAATTTAAATATTTTATCATATCTTATCTTTAAATTTTTTATCTTATCTTATCTATTATCTTTATCTTCTATTTTGATCTTTCAATCTTTTATCTTCGAATTTTATCTTTAAATATCTTATCTTTTCTTTGATCTTCTAATTTTATCTTTAAATATCTTATCTTTTCTTTACCTTATCTTCTATCTTCTATTTTAAATTCTTATCTCTTGCTTTTAAATTGGGTTTGCATTAATCTAAATACAAACAAAGTCCCTGTTTCAGTCTTGGGTGTTTTGCTGTGAAGATTGTGCAGCCAAGCAGGAAAGATTGGAGTACTAGGCTTGATGATGCTCTCTGGGCACATCGGACTGCCTACAAAGCACCCATAGGAATGTCTCCTTATCGGGTTGTCTTTGGAAAGGCATGTCATCTTCCAGTGGAAATTGAGCACAAAGCATACTGGGCAGTGAAGACTTGCAACTTCTCTATGGATCAAGCTGGCGAGGAAAGGAAGTTGCAACTGAGTGAGTTAGATGAAATTCGCCTAGACGCCTACGAGAATGCCAAGTTCTACAAAGAAAAGACCAAGAAGTTCCATGATAGCATGATAGTTAAAAAAGACTTTGTGGTTGGGCAAAAAGTGTTATTGTATAATTCTAGGCTTGGACTCATGAGTGGTAAGTTGAGGTCTAAGTGGATTGGTCCTTTTGTTGTTACTAATGTTTTTCCTTATGGTATAGTTGAGATCAAAAGCGACTCCACAAACAAGAGCTTCAAGGTCAACGGACATCGACTTAAGCCATTCCTCACGAACCCTTCTTTAGTGGACGTAGTGGTGGAAGAGACTTCCTTACTCCACCCTACTCTTCCTCCACCATGACTTAGGGAGTTTTTCTTTTCCTATCTCCTTCTTTGCTTTTATTACACTTGTCCGATTCTCTTTGATGATTTAATTGTTTTTAATCTTTTAATTGTGCTACATTGAGGACAATGTGTTGTTTAAGTATGGGGGGGGAGTGTTCTTTGGTTTTGCTAGTTTTGTTGGTTTTGTTAATTTGTTAGTTGTGTTAATTTGTTAATGTTGTTAGTTTCGTCGGATTTTCAGTTTAATATTTTGGGTCAATTTCATGTGCACGTACGACTTTGCATGTTTTTCTTTGAATTATAGGATATGTTCAAGAAATGGGTAATTGTTTTGAAAATAAAAGTTCTTGACATTTTGTGACTTGAAATCCTTGATTCTTCTCTACATGTCATGATAGTTTTGAAAGCTCAATTTGAAAGTGATGATTTTACCTTTTTGAGAATTTGAGCCATCCATCATTATAATCATTTGGTGTGTTTTGCCCCATTGATTGCTTGCACAATAGCCTTGGCTTGATTCTTGTTGATGCGTCCTAATTCACATGCATATTTGGAAATGATTAAGGCAATTTTGTTCTTATAAGCTTCTAGCCAAATGGACTTACCTTGAATTAATTCCTTTGATAGCCCTTTTGAGCCTTGTTTCCCTTTCCTTGTTTTGAAGCTCACTACAAGCCTTAAGTGAAAAACCATGATATTACCATATCCTTAAGGAATTTTGGAGCTTTGGAATTGTTTTGGGAATAAGTGTGGGGGGTTTTTGTTTCATTGGACAACTTGTTTTGTTGACTATGCTTCATGATGTATTTTGGGCCATACTTGATGTACATTGTATATTGGTTAAATGTTGGACATGCTGAATGAAATGTTGTTTCTCAAAGGCAAAAAAAAAATAATAATAAAAAAAAAAAAATTCGAAAAAAAAAAAAATTTCGAAAAAAAAAAAAAAAAAGCAATAAAGTTGAGTGAATAAGATCTTAAATGGCACAAGAATGATGAAACTCTTGGTTCTACTCTTCATGTTTAATTTTTATCTTTACTTCTTTTTATTTTCTTATTTTTTTTAATATGCACTTATTCCCCTTTGCTCCTCTATTCCTTTGGGATTTAGCCACTTATTCCATATTTCTCCATACCTTGTCCTTGGCCCCATTACAACCTTAAAAGACCTTTTGATCCTCATGTGCTTGTGTTTATGGGTTGATTGTCAATTTTAGAATCTTGCCAAGTTTATGTGGTGTTTGCTTTCATGGGTGCTTTGAGGGTAAATAATAGCCTAGACACTTGAGAGATAGAGTGTATATCTTGTGAGGCTTTATCACTTTTCATTCTTGAGCTGATTAACTATTTTGCCATGATTTGCTTGGATGATTTTCATGAATGTCTTGACTTTTTGGATCTCCTTATGTTAGATGTTACCCATTCCTTTTATTCCTTGATGTTCATTGAGAAATATGTGAATGTTTTTGTTTGTCTCCCTCTGATATCCTTGGATTTTGTTCTTTGTTTCATTTTGCCCAGGAGTGCAAAAGGCTAAGTATGGGGGGTTTTGATGTGCCATCATTTTCTTCTATTTTCTAAACCCTTTTTGCACCATTTTAAATACTGATTAGTCTTAATTGTCAAATTTATTAGGCAGTTTTATTATTTGGGTCCATTCAGCTAATTTGATGTTTTTAATCTAATTTCAGGAATTAATGAAGCATTGGGTTTGAATCCAGAATTGGGCTTGGGCTTGAATCCAGAATTGAGCTTGGACTTGAAGAGGGCAGACTAATTTATTCTATAAAATTAGATCTTATCTTATCTAGATATTATTTAGATTTGATCTCATCTAGATATTATTTCATCTAGATCTTATCTTATCTTATCTTATCTAGATTTGATTTGATTTTACTTATGGGCCTGGATTTAAAACATATTTGTAAGCTTTGGGGCTGAAAAAAACTATATAACAACACCAAGGTTCTAGTTTAGGGGACTCCCTCTCTCCCTGGCGGGAGACTCTCTCTCTCTCTCCTCTCTCTCTTCTATTTTTCGTTTTTAGTTTTAGTCTCTCTTCTCTTTCTCTTTTATTTTCGTTTTTTTACAATTCCAGTTCAGACTTTTAGTTTTATCAATAAAATTTCATTCTCTATTTGATTAATGGAAGGCTAAGTCCGCAGCGTTGTTTTCCCTTGAGGATCAAGCACAGTTCTTTTTGAGGTTCTATTATTACTGTTAAATTCTGTTTAGTTTTTCCTCTTCACTAATTACTTTGAATTTGTTGCTTTTAATTCATGCATGCTTAGTGCTTGATTAATTGTCTCTGCGCTTAATTTACGTTCATGCTTAATGATCGCTTATGAGTAATTGGTGTATGTGATGCTTAATCACATAATGAATGCCTTATGTTGAATTTCGCTTAGTAATTTAATTTAGGGTTGGATTAAGTGGTTAAACTGATAAAGGATAAACTCTCGTAACCTAGGATAAGAGACTTGCTTGTGAATCAAGGGGAAGCAACGTGTTTTAATTCTGATATTTTCTAATTCACATATATTCGCTGTTTAATTTACAAAAGCAAACAACCCCCCCCCCCATCGTTACTGTTACTGTTACTGCAAGTATATTATGAACATTTGGCTTGTCACTGCTCGTTGGGAAACGACCTATGATCACTTCCTAGTTACTACATTTTAATGTTTATTTGATTCGGGTACGGCCTCGATCAATCTCTCTTTGAGGTTTTGTTATTACTATTGAATTCTGATCAGTTTTTCCTCTTCACCAATTGCTATGTATTTGTTGCTATTAATCCATGCATGCTTCATGCTTGATTAATTGTCTCTATGCTTAATTTACGTTCATGCTTAATGATCAGTTTCGTTCATGCTTAATGAACATGTGAGAGGGATTAATTTGGTGTATGTGTTGCTTAATTACATAATGATAGCCTTAGGTTAATTTTCGCTTAGTAGATTAATTTCGGGTTGGATTAAGTGGTTGAACTGATTAGGGATAAATTCCCATAACCTAGGATAAGAGACTTGCTTTTGAATCAAGGGGAAACAACACGTTTTAGTTTTGTTATTTCTTTAATTCAAATTACTTGCTGTTTAAATTACAAAAACAAACACCCCCCCCCAATTCGTTACTGTTTCACTATTATCTGTTATGAATGTTTGGTTGATCATTGCTCGTTGGGAAATGACCTAGGATCACTTCCTAGATACTGTATTTTTAATGTTTATTTGATTCGGGTACGGTCTCGACCAATAACCCTATGTAGTATACACGCACTAACCTAATCAAAATAGTAAGTATAAACATTGATATACACCCCTAAGTCTCAATTAACTAACTACAAAATATACTTAACAAATAGATAAACATGTATTATAATAATAAAATATATCTAACTTCAAAGCTTTTAAATATATTTGCATGTAGCAAATATATATAACACACCACTATACAAATACATGTAATACTATATATATATATATTAATATAAAATAGTAGCAGTAAATATAAATGTATCATTAGATATATATAAATGTATAATATCAATAATATAAACGCATCATTTACATATCATTAGATATATATAAAAGTATAATAACAATAATATATTATGATAACTATCACGTTAATATTCAGGAATATATGTATGTACTAAAAAAAGGAAATCAGATTGCTTACGTATGTGATCATCATAATATAATACTAATTTAAAATCAAAGCCTAAAACAACGGTAAATAATTCACGTGATGAAATTATATATGCACTAAGAGGTGCAGCCACTCCTTCTTCCTGCATTAAAAGACTGAGCCTCAATAAAAGGTCTACAAAGTCTGTTCAGAAGTATAATAAACCCAAATCGTATATACATCCAGGGAACCTTAAGCGCATATTGGAATTTAATGAATATATGTATATTAGATGAAATAGCTATGGGCAATATCAAATCCATTTGGCTAATTGAAAAAGGATTTTAACTCAATATGCTTAATTAAAACTGTTTGACCTAAATTTAGGCAAAACCGCAAGGATGCATACTTCTTTCTTACAACTCTGTCAATATTTACATAGTTCTGTTCCACTCTTGTGTAACCAAATTTGCACGAGTGAAAATCAATCACAATAACAAGAAAATAAATTTAAGAAAAATAGAATTTAATTTCAAGGAAAAAAACAGCAAAAAAAACCCAAAATTGATGCTCTAGGGATGCCTACACACGTTCATTCTAATCCCCAAGCGTGAGTAACTCATCCCTTACCTAGATGTAGTCACTCAAGCATTCTCCGTTAGCAATGGTGGCATTTCTGGTGCTTTCTAGAGCTCCTTCTTCGGATGCTCTATTAGGATTCTTGAGCATCAGAGAAAAAGGAACAGAAAATGTATTGTAAAGCTGCTCTGGGGTTAAAAGTTCCTTTATATAGTGAGAAAATTGATGACCTAATTCTTATTCTTATTTATTTATTTATTTAAAAAAGACAAAAGAAAATGTGTTGTTACAATTCCATCCACCTTAAAAGAAGTTTTGCCCCTGAAACTTACCGGTATCAAACAAGGTAGGATATGTGCCCTCTAATTCCCAGGTGGCATCCTTGTTCGAAGCACTCCCCCATACCACTTTGACTAAGGGAATCTCCTTCCCCCTTAGTTGCTTGACCATACAGTCATCGATCCTCAATGACAGTGTTTCCTATGTCAAGTTCTCTTTCACTTGGACATTGTCCAACTCAATCACGTGCGACGAATATGAACATATTTTCTGAGCTGAGAGATATGGAAGACACTATGGAGATTTGAGAGATGGTGGCAAGGCCACCTGATATACAACTAGGCTGACACGCTTTAGGATTTCAAAGGGACCAATGAATCTAGGTGTGAGCTTATGGGACTTCAATGCCCTACCAAACCCAGTCGATGGAGTGACTCTCAGGAATACATGATCACCTACAAAAAATTCAAGGTCCTTTCTTCTCCTATCATGGTAGCTCTTCTACCTACTTTGGGTTGTTCTCATTCTTTCCTAGATTAACTTGACCTTTTCAGTGATTTGCTGAACCACCTCAGGTCCTAAGACAATGTTCTCACCGGGATTTACCCAACATAGAGGTGTCCTACATCTCCTACCATACAACACCTTGTAAGGTGCCATGCCTATATTGGAGTGAAAACTATTGTTGTAGGTAAAATCAAGGGTAAGAAACTATCCCAACTACCCCCATATTCTAACACACAGGCTCTCAAGAGGTCCTCTAAGGATTGAATGGTGCGCTTGGTCTGACTATCAGTCTATGGGTGGTAAGAAGAACTCAACCTAAGCTTGGTCCCCAAGGCTTTATGAAGACTCTCCCAAAATCTAGAGGTAAACCTGGGATCTCTATCAGATACCATGCTAGAAGGCACACCATGTAGTTTAACTATCTCACTGATGTACAAGCTAGTCAACCTCTCTAAGGAATATCTGATGCTAATTGGGATGAAGTGAGCAGATTTCATCAACCTATCCACGATAACCTAAATGGAATCTAAACCTTCGAGGGTCCTAGGTAACCCCACAAAGAAATCCATAGTGATGCTATCCCACTTCCACTCAGGTATCTCTGAAGGTTGCAACTTCCCCCAAAGGCTTCTAGTGTTCTATCTTATCTTTCTAAAACACTAGGCATGCAAGGACAAACTCATTAACCTTTCTCTTCATACCTGGCCACCAAAATATCTACCTAAGGTCCTGGTACATCTTAGTCGCTCCCGTGTGGATACTCAGATTACTTCTATGGTCCTCCTCCAAGATCGCCCTCCTAAGCTCGGGTACACTAGGAACACACACCCTATCCTTGAATCTCAAGACTCCATCAAGTCCCACTCTAAAACTACTCTCTCTCCCTATAGCTATAGACTCTAACTGGGCTAACAAGAATGGGTCAGACTTCTACCCTCCTGGATCTCGCTCAAGAGCTCACTAGTGACTATCAACATACCCAACTTAATGCTACCAAAGGTGATCTCACATGCTAAACTCATGTCTCTAAATCACTCTAAGATATCTAACTCTTTAACCATCAAAGCAAACACCTAAAGGGATTTCTTATTGAAGGTATCAACTACTACGTTGGCTTTACCTGGGTGATAGCTAAGCTCAAAATCGTAACCCTTAAGGAACTATAACCATCTCGTCTGTCTCATGTTAAGTTCTCTCTTATCAAACAGGTATATAAGGCTCTTATGGTCACTAAACACCTCAAATTTAGATCCATAAAGATAATGCCTCTAAAGCTTAAGAGCAAAAACTACGACTGCTAACTCGAGATCGTGCATAGGATAATTCCTCTCATGAATCTTGAGCTGTCAGGAAGCATAGGCCACTACTTGGTCCAGCTGCATAAGCACTCCACCCAAACCCATCTTGGACGCATCACAATACACAACAAATGGTTCACTCAGGTCAGGTAACACTAAAATTGGTGCAGTGACCAACCTTTCCTTAAGGGTATGAAAACTACTCTCACACTGGGCATCCCACACAAAAGCTTGACCCTTACGAGTAAGCTTGGTGAAAGGTAAGGCTAGCTTAGAAAAACCCTCTATAAACCTATGGTAGTAACTTGTTGAACCAAGGAAACTCCTAATCTCAAACACTGACTTAGGGCTCTCCCAACTCATCACCGCCTCTACCTTGAAAGGATCTACTACTATTCCTCCCCTGGATATAACATGCCCTAGGAAGCTCACCTCCTCTAGCTAAAACTCACACTTGGACAACTTAGCATACAGTCTATTGTCCTTGAGGGTTTGCAACACAGCTCCTCATGTTCCTCCCTAGTCTTGGAATGCACCAAGATATCATCTATGAAGACCACTTCAAAACTATTTAGGTAGGGATGATAGATCCTATTCATGTAGTCCATGAACACACCAGGGGCGTTGGTCACACCAAAAGGCATAACCAAGTACTCATAATGGTCGTAACGAGTCCTAAAGGCAATCTTTGGAATATCCTCATACTTCACTTTAATCTGGTGGTAACTTGACCTAAGATCTATCTTATTGAACACACAAGCCCCTACTAATTGGTCCATCAGGTCATTTATCCTAGGCAAAGGGTACCTATTCTTAATCCTCACCTTGTTTAGTTGACGATAGTCTACACATAGTCTCATGGTCCTATCCTTCTTCTTAGCTAATAACACTGGCACTCACTAAGGTGACACGTTAGGCCTCACAAACTGTTTCTTAAGCTCGCTCAACTCTACAGGGGACATCCTATAAGGTGCTATGGATATAGGTCCAGTACCAGGCACTAGGTCTATGGAGAACTCAACCTCTCTCTCAGGTGGTAATCCAGACATCTCCTCAAACACCTTCGAAAACTCCCTCACCAATGTTATATCACTCATAGGGGTTTTGGTCTCAACACTCATACTCGCTAAGATCATGTATACCTGTGCATCCTCTCTCAAAGATGCTTCAACCAGGTTAGCAGACAAAAACATATCACCTTCACTCACACCAAACTCAAGAAAGACAACCGATTTCTCACAATAGTTCAATAAGACGTGGTTGGAAGATAACCAGTCCATACCAAGAATAACATCAATCTGGATCAAAGGTAAAACAACCAAATCAACCAGTAACTGGCTATCAAAAATTAAGATAGGACATTAGAAGCACACATCAGAAGTTAAAACAGGCCCACTAGCAGGTGTATCCATAATTAAGTTAAATTTCAAAGAAGACACAGGCAAAGCAAGCTTTTCAACACAAACACGAGAAATAAATGAATGTGTCACAGCTGAATCATACAATACAACCAAAGGAACTTGAATTATGAAACACATACCTTGGATGAGATCATCAGACTGTGCGACATCAACACCACTAAGAGCCAACACTCTCTTTGTGGTCCTCGGTCATCCACTCTGGTTATTCAGACTCCCACTACTATTCTCCTTCCTGGGAAGCGGGCAACTAGTACTGATGTGGCCCTTACCTCGATAGTTGAAACAAGTCACATCATTATCTGGGCACTCATGAGCAAAATGACTCATCTTACCACACTTACCATGCCAGGATGGCATAGCAAGTGCAACAGAAGCACCACCACCATCCCTACCAGCAGGCTGAGACACCTATTAACTAGCTGAGAACTCCCACCAGCTGGGTGAAGTCCTCCACCGGCAAGCTAGAATCCACTAGTCCTCTATCCCCTGAAACGGTTTCCATATGTTGGACAAGTGGTCTCAATAACTTAAGAAGGGGGGGTGAATTAAGTATTAAAATTTTCCAACTAACAAACTTAAACCTCCTTTTAAATGATAGGCTTAGAATGCAAAAGAAGAAGAAGCAATCAATTTAAGAATGTTCTTTTAAATGCGCAAGACAAGTAAACTGCAGTAAAATAATTGAGATAAGGGAAAAGAGAAATGCAAACTTGATTTATATTGGTTCGGCCACTTCCCGTGCCTATGTCCAGTCCTCAAGCAACCCACTTGAGATTTTCACTTACTTCTGAACACCCAAGGAATCCCTTTCCCTTGTGTTCAAGAAACTAACAATTCAAGAGACAACCAGTCTCTTGATTGCAACTTACTTTCTGAGATGAACATAAAGATCTTTAGAGTGGATAATACAATTTGATGTTCCTAGATGAACTCTCAATATATTTGGAAGTGTTTGCCCAAGAGTTTTTGAGAGTGCATTTGACAATTAAGTTCTCTTAGAATATCTCTCTCTTGCTTTTTGAAATCAGACACACATATATATAGGCCCTTCGTGCCTTTTCAAAATAGTTTAAAGAGATCAGTCTTTTCAAAAAGTTTTTTCTAAAATTCTTCACTGGCAATCGATTACAAGTTTCTGGTAATTGATTACACAATTATATTTTGAAGGTTCATGACTTTTGAATTTGAATTT
The DNA here is from genome assembly GCF_000004515.6 of Glycine max. NCBI lineage: Eukaryota > Viridiplantae > Streptophyta > Magnoliopsida > Fabales > Fabaceae > Glycine > Glycine max. The sequence goes on from NC_038243.2 coordinate 12,633,139, forward strand.
CAAGAGTTTCGTTGCTGGTAAATGATTACAAATATATGGTAATCGATTACAGGTTCAAAATTCAAATTCAAAACCTTTTTTAAAAGTTTTTTTTTTCAAAATTGTCTTATGGTAATCGATTACACTACCTGGTAATCGATTACCAAAGCCTTGGATGTCTTGGAAACACTTTGTTTTGAGGAAAGGCTTAATCTTGAGTTAATCTTGAAGCAAGGCTTTGTTTGTTGAAGCAACCTTGTATTAATCTTAAAGCAATGCTTATCCTTTGAAGCAACCTTGTTTGATTCTTCTTTGACATCATTGAAATCTTGTATTCATACATTCACAATCTCCCCCTTTTTGATGATGACAATCATTATCAGGCAAACTCTTTTCAGCATCATCAAAACCTGCATGATTCATATTCTGCCCCTTTTTGATGATGACAATCATTTTTAAGTGAATTCTTTTCAGCATCATCAAAACCTACATGATTCACATTCTCCCCCTTTTTGATGATGACAACCATTTGTAGGTTAAGAGCAACAACAACAAAAAGAATATCTATTTGTATAGTTTACTCCCCCTTGATTTTTCAATGATTGCTTATATGAGATAGCTGAAGATTTCATATATAAAAAGTTGTCTCATAAAGAATAGATAATTTCCCTTACTATTTAATCTTTTATCTATCTCTCTCCCTTTGTCAATATCAAAAGCAAATCATGAGCAGAGATGAGAAAACCATTCAGAAATTTATAATGAATTAAAAGAGTAGAGAATGCCATACCATACAAGTATCATTTCATGACCTAAAAGAAAATGTTACTGCTTGTTGCAATATATGAGAGTCAAGTGATACCAAAAGGAATTAAAATAAACTATTTTGCACCCACAAAAATACATATCTAGTATAAAACAATCAAAATATATAATAATCAAAAAACAATCATCAAAAGTTATCAATAATCAACATAACCTTCAAACACAATCATCAAAGACAATCATAACTCTCAAACACAATCATCATAGACAATCTACAACTCAATAAAAAACAATCATCAAAAGAAAATCAAAGACAAAAAAAAAATCATGAAAGACAATCAAAAACAATCATCAAAGACAATCAAAACTCAATAAAAAATAGTCATAAAAAACAATCATCAAAGACAATCAAAACTAAATCAAACACAATCATCAAAAGTAATCAATCAAAGACAAGTGACCTTTTGGCATCATTTGATACCACTTGTTGGGCTTGTTGATCAAGTGGCCTTTGTTTGTTGTCTCCATAGATCACATATTCACTATCTTTGGGAGAAATATGAATAATATTTTATGCATCTCTTGCCATGTGTTTGGAGCAACCACTATCAATGTGTCAATTCTTCTTCGCTTTCATAATCTTTCGCCATGAGACCCAGATTTATGATTTTATTTTCTGAATCACCTGAAGGATCCATGTCATTGTCTTCCCAAGTGACGTATGCTTTCTTTTCTATGAAATTTCTCTTGTCGAATTTTTCCATTCTTCTTTTAAGGACAAGACAATCAAATCTCAAGTGCTCAGGTTGATTGCATTCATAGCATTTTGGGGCTAAGGAGGAATCTTCTCCTTTCTTCTTTGAATTGATGTTTGATTTTCTTTGATTTCTTTTGTTTCTCAGAAACTTATTGAATCTCTTCACAAAAGGTATGAAATCATCACCTTCTTCTATTTCATTCAAGTCCTCTTTGTCACTTTCTTCTTGAATAAAAGTTGATGAGGCTCTGAGTGCTATTCCTTTCCTCTTTTTTATCATTCTATTCATGTTGATGGAGTCTCATGAGTTCCATTTCATGTTCTTGAAGCTTTCCAAAAAGAGTGGCAAGAGACATATTAGTGAGATCTATTGATTCTGCAATTACTGTTACTTGTGGTTGTCATTGCCTGCTTAAACATCTCAGCACTTTGTAAATGAGATCTTTATTAGGAAATATTTTTCCCAATGATGCAAGATGATTAACTATATGAGTAAATCTCTTTTTCATATCTTGTATGGTCTCATATTGATACATTCTAAACAATTCATATTCATGTGTGAGAATGTTTATTCTAGATCTCTTTACATCATTTGTGCCTTCATGGGTTACTTGTAATGCATCCCACATTTCTTTTTCATTTTTACAATTTGAGACTCTAAAATATTCATCCATGCCTAATGCAGAAGTGATTATATTTTTTTCCTTTAAATTGTATTGAACCTTTCTTCTTTTATCATCATCCCATTCTTCTTTGGGTTTTTCTATCGTTGCATTTCCCACTATCATTGTAGGAATGAAGGGACCAATTTCATTGGCTTCCCATATATTTAAATCTATGGATTCAACAAAGATTTGCATTCGGGTTTTCAGTTAGTGATAACCCTCGCCATTGAAAACAAGAAGCCTATTAATAAAATTTCCCTCAGGAAATGGAAAGTTAGATGAGGCCATATCTATTCTTGAAGTTTTTAAACTTTAGACAAGAATCCTGCTCTAATACCACTTGTTGGAAAAGTGGCCTTAAGAAGGGGGGTGAATTAAGTTTCAAAATTTTCCCACTAACAAACTTAAACCCCCTTTTAAATGATAGGCTTAGAATGCAGGAGAAAAAGAAGAAGCAATCAATTTAACAATGTTCTTTTAAATGCTCAAGACAAAGTAAACTGCAGTAAAATAACTGAGATAAGGGAAGAGAGAAATGCAAACTTGATTTATACTGGTTCAGCCACTTCCCGTGTCGACGTCCAGTCCTCAAACAATCCTCTTGAGATTTTCACTAACTTTGTAAAAAAACCTTTTTACAACTTCTGAACACCCAAGGAATCCCTTTCCCTTGTGTTCAGGAAACTAACAATTCAAGAGACAACTAGTCTCTTGATTACAACTTACTTTCTGAGATGAAAAGAAAGATTTCTCTCCTTTAGAATGGATAATACAATTTGATGTTCCTGGATGAACTCTCAATAGATTTGCAAGTGTTTGCCCAAGAGGTGTTGAGAGAGCATTTGACAATTAAGTTCTCTTAGAATATCTCTCTCTTGCTTTTTGAAATCAGACACACATATATATAGGCCCTTCGTGCCTTTTCAAAATAGTTTAAAGAGATGTGTCTTTTCATAAAGCTTTTTCTGAAATTCTTCACCGGTAATTGATTAGAAGTTTCTGTAATTGATTACACAGTTATATTTTGAAGGGTTATGACTTTTGAATTTGAATTTCAAGATTTCCGTTGCTGGTAAATGATTACAAATATTTGGTAATCGATTAGAGGTTCAAAATTCAAATTCAAAACCCTTTTAAAAAGTTTTTTTTTTCAAAATTATCTTCTGGTAATTGATTACATTGCCTGGTAATCGATTACCAGAGCCTTGGATGTCTTGAAAACACTTTGTTTTGAGGCAAGGCTTGATCTTGAGTTAATCTTGAAGCAGGGCTTTGTTTGTTGAAGCAACCTTGTATTAATCTTGAAGCAATGCTTAGCCTTTGAAGCAACCTTGTTTGATTCTTCTTTGGCATCATCAAAATCATGTATTCATACATTCACACCATATTGCCCAAGAAGGGAAGAATACAACTTAGCACAACTGTGAGTCACATGCTTCTTCTTTTTCCCATGACTGGCATTGGCATTCCTGTAGAATGCGACCTTCTCTCGCTGATCCTCGTGAAAGATCCTACGCATGTTGGTCAATTGTGCAAAGTTATGCATGCCATGGTAGTTCACCATCATCTTCACTTCTGGTCGAAGGCTATTGATAAACTTCGCACATTTAAACCTCTCCCCAGCATACATATATGTAATAAATGAAATGTAAATGCGAAACTAATTAAAAGTTCACCAAACCCAGTATATAACAACATTTTCAAGGGTAAAAGGTTCACATTCACTTCTTAAGTATCAAATCTTAACCCAAATAAGGAAAATTGAATTGTCTTAGCTCAAAACACGATCGACCAAGTTTATGAAAAGGAATTCAACTAACAATGGAAATCATAAAACAACTATACTATTCATGAAATTGTAACATATGAAATAAAACCCCATGCCCCGATGTCACATTTATCAGAGCATTTCCTTAGCAAAGGCTAAGTCTCTCCACCTCCAGCATGGAACTCATCATATGCTAGCTCACTTGAAAGAAAATGGCATTCAGCCCAAACACACACCAAAAATGAGTTATCATATTCATATATGATAAAACACTAGAGCATGTGAAACATATAATACTTAAAGTTGAATTTACATAAACAACATCACTTCACAAAATCACACACATTATTCACACTTATTCAAGTTCACACACTTCAGAAAATAACACCAAAACCTCAATCGTTAACTCAATGAAAGTGAAACACAAGCATTATGCAACAAATACACTCGACTAGAGCCTACATGCAATGTGGTACCATTTTTAGTGAAAAATATCGTTGGACACCTTGGAGTACATGATAAGACAAGCCTCACAATGGGCAAGTCAGGTCACTCTCTCTAAGTGAAATGATAGCGAGACCAGTCAGGGTCACTCTGTTTTGCGAGAATGCTCCAACCATGTGGGATTGACACAGGGTTAAAAGAACACTCAAATTGAGTATATTTACCCCCAAGGACTAGACTCTAAGGAGTGTGTCAAGGCCTCTCCCTTGTAATTCAGGTGCAACCCAAAAAAAATTTTAACACAGACTCTACATAGGAACTATGAAATACACACAAATACTTAATTGCCTTCAAAATATCAATTATTTTCAAAATCATTTTAACTCATCACACTTCCAATGATTAAGCTCGTCGGGATCCCACAGTGGAACCCATTACAAAACTCATTGCACATGAACTCGTCGCCCTTAAAGGGTTTTACAGTTGTGTGACTACACAATTCATACCTCACAATTCATCACATACTTCACTTATACTCATATATCATATTATACATTCATAGTAATGATTACAAGACACAACTCATATACATATATATCGACTCAAATAATTTTCAAAATCATATCATAGCAACACTATAACATCTTCAGTGTCAATTAATTAATAACAATATAACCCTATGTAGTATACACGCACTAACCAAATCAAAATAGTAAGTATAAACATTGATATACACCCCTAAGTCTCAATTAACTAACTACAAAATATACTTAACAAATAGATAAACATGCATTATAATAATAAAATATATCTAACTTCAAAGCTTTTAAATATATTTACATGTAGCAAATATATATAACACACCACTATACAAATATATGTAATATTATATATATATATATATATATATATATATATATATATATATATATATATATATATATATATATATATATATGAAATAGTAGCAGTAAATATAGATGTATCATTAGATATATATAAAAGTATAATAACAATAATATATTATGATAACTATCACATTAATATTCAGGAATATATGTATGTACTAAAAAAAGGAAATCATATTGCTTACATATGTGATCATTATAGTATAATATTAATTTAAAATCAAAGCATGAGACAATGGTAAATAATTCACGTGATGAGATTATATATGCACTAAGAGCTCCAGCCACTCATTCTTCGTGCATTAGAATACTGAGCCTCAATAAAAGGTCTATAAAGTCTGTTCAGAAGTATAATAAACCCAAATCTTATATGCATCCAAAGAACCTTAAGTGTGTATTGGAATTTAATGAATATATGTATATTAGAAGAAATTGTTGGATCGAGTGGCCTCAGAATAATTAAGAAGGGGGTTGAATTAATTATTCCTAAACATTTACTAATTAAAAATTTAATCTTCTAAGGCTTTTACTAAATTGTTAAGAGAATGAGGAGTAGAAGAGAAACTTAACAGAAAGTAAAAGCGGAAATTAAATGCACAGCGGAAAATAAAAGAGTAGGGAAGAAGGAAACAAACACACAAGAGTTTTTATACTGGTTCGGCAACAACCCGTGCCTACATCCAGTCCCCAAGCGACTTGCGGTCCTTGAGATTTCTTTCAACCTTGTAAAAATCCTTTTACAAGCAAAGATCCACAAGGGATGTACCCTCCCTTGTTCTCTTTGAACCTAGTGGATGTACCCTCCACTAGAAATGATCCACAAGAGATGTACCCTCTCTTGTTCTCAGTCACAACCCAAGTAGATGTACCCTCTAATGTGTTAAGACAAAGATCTAAGGCGGTTAAACCTTTGATACTTTGTGAATGGGGATACAAAAGAATTCTCAGGCGGTTAGTCCTTTGAACAATTTTGCATTAGGGAATGGGAAGAATCAAAAGAATTCTCAGACTGTGTCATTTTGAATTCTTTGACGAGGGAGAAGGGAGACACAAAAGAATTCAGGCGGTTAGTCCTTTGTTCTTTTGGAAATGGGAGAAGAGAGACACAAAAAGAATTCAGGCGGTTAGTCCTTGGCGAATTCTTTTTGGCAAAGGGAGAAGGGAATGAAAAAGATGAATAGCACAAGTTTTCAAGGTTTAGAAAAACCAGAAAACTTTGGAAAGCTTTTGGCAAAAGGAAGAAGAAGAAGAAGTTCAAAGAGACTCAGAAATCAATGTGGAAAACTTGCTTGTGTAAAGAATGAATTGGAAAAGATTGATTGATAGAATGAATGATTGAAAATGCAAAACAAAGCCTTGCTTTTATAGACTCTTCATGTTTGGTCAAGACAACCATTTAGAAGAGTTATAACTTTTAGAAAAACTTAAAACCAATTTGAAAAAGTCAAAAACCTTTTGAAGAGTTACATCTTTTGATTTATTCAGAAACAGTCACTGGTAATCGATTTACCAAATAAGTGTAATCGATTACACAAAGCTTTTATGTGAAAGGATGTGACTCTTCACATTTGAATTTGAATTTCAACGTTCAAAGGCACTTGTAATTGATTACCAAAACATTGTAATCGATTACAACTTTTTGAAATTAATTGGAACGTTGTAAATTCAATTTGAAAACTTTTTCAAAACAATTTTGCTACTGGTAATCGATTACAACAATCTGGTAATCGATTACCAGAGAGTAAAAAGTCTTTAGTAAACATGTTTTGAGAAAAATCATGTGCTACTCAATTTTTGAGATAAACTTTTCATACTTATCTTGATTAAGCCTTCTCTTGATTCTTGAATCTTGAGTCTTGAATCTTTATCTTGATTCTTGAGATCTTGAACCTTGAATCTTGATTCTTGACTCTAAACTTTCTTCTTGAGTCTTGAATTCTTCTTGATTCTTATCTTGAACTCTTGAATTCTTCTTGATTCACTTGAGTTGTTCTTTGATTGATCTTTGAGCTTTTTGTCATCACCTTTGTCATCATCTTTTGTTATCATCATTGTTATCATCAAAACACCTTTGAATCACCTTTGATTCACCATGAAGCTTTGCTTCTACAGAAATAGCTACGAGCAACCAGGCACACATCAATTCCATTTGGCTAATTGAATATGCATAATTAAAACTATTTGACCCAAATTTAGGAAAAACCACAAGGACATATATTTCTTTCTTGCAACTCCGCCAATATTTACATAGTTCTATTCCACTCTTTAGTAACCAATTTTGCACGAGTGAAAATCAATCACAATAACAAGCGAAAATTTTTAAGAAAAATGGAATTGAATTTCAAGAGAAAAAACAACCCAAAATAACTCAATATTGATCCTCTAGGGATCCCTGCACATGTTCATTTTAATCCCTAAGCGTGAGTAACTCATTCCTTAGCTTGATGGAGTCCCTCAAGCGTTCTCCATTAGCAATGGTGGCATTTCTGGTGCTTTCTAAAGCTCCTCCTTCAGTTGCTTTGTTAGGGTTTTGGAGCATCAAAGAAAAAGGAACAAAAAATGTTTTGTAAAGCTGCTTTGGGGTTAAAAGTACCTTTATATTGTGAGAAAACTGATGACCTAATTCTTATTCTTATTTATTTATTTATTTAAAAAAAAGACCAAAGGAAATGGGTTGTTACACCTTGAACTTTCATGATGGTTCCTTAGAAACTATCTTAGAAATACTATCATTCTAAGATTGTTTTTAGTTAAAAACCGTCTTAGAATGGTAGCATTCTAAGACAGTTCTTAGTTAAAAACGTCTTAGAAGGATAACATTCTAAAACGATTTTTAGTTCATAATTGTCTTAGAAGGGTATCATTCTAAGATGTTTTTAAACTAACAACCATCTTAGAATGCTACCATTCTAAGACAATTTTTAACTAAGGACTATCCTAGAATGCTACCCTTTTAAGATACTTTTTGTTAGGAATTTTATAATTCCTAATTAATTAGTATGGGCTACATATTATATTATAACATTTATATTAGTTATTTACATTTAAATGGGTTCAATATAAAGTGATCTATTTAAGTAAGCCCATTAGACTACCAACAGATAATTGATATGGGCTTAATGAGCGGAAACCAATTTGACCCATTAGGGGATAATGGGAACCCTAATAGGTTTAAAACATAAGGCATGGTTATGGTTCCCAATATACCAAATCAACAAACAGTTTCTCCTCTCCCCATCTGAAGAGAAAATGAAGGTCTTATAAGGAAGAAGGTGATTTGGTTGAGGAAATTCATTAAATCAATTGTTCGTGACCACTGTCAGATTCCGCTGCGTGTTAATCAAGCTCTATGGATCCATATATTCCTTAAAACCTCTTGATAATCTGACGTAATGTGTTTTGGTGCTCATTTGGTATTGTATATGGTTTATTGAAAATTCCCAACAAGTGGTATCAGAGCCACCATTACTGTTAGATTATTGGGATTTAAAACTCTATTTGATGTGTATTATATCTGGATCATTTTAGTTATATGAACCCTAATTTTATTTTGGGGAGAAATTATTTTGATCAATAAAGTTGTAAAACCTCTATATTTATGTGTTATGGCCATCAAGTTTTTCTCCTCTTTAGAATTAATAAAAGGCCTCTGCATTTGATTCACAGGATTGTACAATTTTTTATTATTTTTTGTGTTGCATTTGCTGGTATATTATTCTATTTGGGATAAAGGTTTTATGTATCTGGTGTTAGCATTTAGTACGTGACACAATTTCATATATATATATATATATATATATATATATATATATATATATATATATATATATATATATATATATATATATATATATATATATATATATTTGTTTATATGAATAAGTAATAAGAAAATGGTCTTTTGTCTTATATGAATATTTTTTTTGGCCAACTATTTTTTTATGAAACGGTGATAAGCTGATAATTTATGTTATTCATGTGGTTGGTATCAATTTGTGATAGTATCATCATATGTTTGTTTCGGGTGCGTAATTAGTTTACCATGATGTAGTTTTTCAAACATTTACTGCTATCATAATTGGGTGCAAATTTGTGCAAATTTAATCATTACAGATCTTTTCCATTTATTTGTGTGTCCTGTAATTTTAATTAAATTGATTGAACCATTATGTTGCTAAAATAACCTCTATTGCGTAAATTAATTTAATTAAATTGCATGGATGTTAGTATGAAATTATTTATGCGAATTGTGCTCGGCCCAAAGAAAGACACAATTTGGCCAAATAATAACATATCTGCGATGATAAATATGTGACAATTACTAAGTTTTTTTTTGTGAGAATAATAGTCGGTCCAAAGAAAGACTATTATTTGTTAGAACTAATTGTCAATATTTTATCATTGCGTTGAGAGTACCAATTACAAATTAATTTCTCTGTCCAAAGACTAGAATTAATGTTGTACTAGGTATCTTGTGATGGATCTGTTATGGTAAATATTTGCATGTCTTGTTATATATAATTTATATGACTTGCTTGACTATCTGTGAACATGTTATCTTTGTTCTCTGTTTAGTTAATATTACCAGTGCTGCAAATGTTATTGCCCAAGTGAATTCTATCCCAATGCTGAATGGGACAAATTTTAATGTCTGGAAGGAAGCCGTCGAAATTTTTCTTGGCTATATGGATTTGGACTTGCCATTGAGGACGGAACGACCCATTTCCACTCCGGAAACCTCTAATGAGGTAAAAATTGAAAGGTGGAATCGGTCCAACCGAATGTGCCTTATGATCATGAAGCACTCTATTCCAGAGGCGTTTCGGGGCTCTATTTCTGAGGGTCAAAGTGCAAAGAAATTCCTTGAGGAAATTGAGGAATACTTTGCCAAAAATGAAAAGGCGGAGACAAGTAACCTTTTGGCCAAACTCATCTCCATGAAGTATAAAGGGAAAGGAAATATAAGGGAGTACATTATGGAGATGTCCAATCTCGCATCAAAACTCAAGTCACTTAAGTTAGAGCTTGGTGAAGACCTGCTCGTGCACTTGGGTTTTGATCTCGCTTCCTGCACACTTTGGGCAATTCAAAGTGAGCTATAACACTCAGAAGGACAAATGGTCCCTCAATGAGCTTATATCTCACTGTGTGCAAGAGGAGGAGAGGCTGCAAAGAGATAGGACTGAAAGTGCTCACTTGACTTCGACCTCTCAAAATAAAAAAAGAAAGAAGACTAAGGGTGCTGTAGAATAGACTTCTCAGCAAAAGAAACAAAATAAAGATGAGGAATTTACCTGTTACTTCTACAAGAAGTCGGGACACATGAAGAAAGAGTGTCACAAGTATACCGCATGGCGTGTGAAGAAAGGTAAATTTCTTACTCAAGTTTATTCAGAAGTTAATTTGACTTTTGTACCTAAAGATACTTGGTGGGTAGATTCTAGTGCTACTACTCACATAAGTATGACTATGCAGGGTTTCCTGTGGAGCCGACCACCAAGTGATGATGAAAGATTCATCTGTGTGGGTGATGGCAAGAAGGTTGCAGTGAAACCTATTAGAACTTTTAGATTACATTTAAAAACTGGATTTTATTTGGATTTGTTTGAGACTTTTGTTGTACCGTCTTTTCGACGGAATTTGATTTCTATTTCTAGTTTGGACAAATTTGGATTTTCTTGTTCATTTGGAAATAATAAAGTTAGTCTCTACCAAAAATCAAATATGGTTAGTTCTGGTTCTTTAATTGATAATCTTTACATGTTTGATGTTGTTAGTTCCTATAATGAAATACTGCAAATAAGTTCACATGGTACAAAATAAAAAATTGAATGAGAATTCAACCACCTTATGGCATAAGCGTTTGGGCCATATCTCTAAACAAAGAATTCAGAGACTTGTGTTGGATGAAATTCTTGACCCTTTGTATTTATCAGACTTTGAGGTCTGTATTGAATGCATAAAGGGCAAACAAACAAACATAAGGAAATTAGGTGCCGAAAGAGCTAAAGACGTCTTGGAACTAGTGCATATAGACATTTGTGGTCCTTTTCCTAAAACTTCTTGGAAAGGCCAAGCATTAAACATTTGCACATTTGGGGTTGTCCAGCTGAGGCATGGCCTTATAGGCCATATGAAAGAAAGTTGGACTCAAGAATAATTAGCTGTTATTTTGTTGGCTATGCTGAACACTCTCAAGGCTATAAATTTTGCAATCCCACCTTAAGATCTTTTTTCGAGACGGGAAATGCAAGATTTCTTGAGGAAGTTGAGTTTGGGAAGGAAGAGAACATAAAGAATGTTGTCTTTGAGGAAGAACCTATTATTTACAGTGATCAAGTCCTCATACCTATTATTGTTCAAGACACAACTCCAGTAATAGAAGATAATGTTCAAACTATTGACATTGTTCCGGAACAAGATAACAATGAGGTTCCCCCTCGAATACCTTTAGAGAAACCTCAACAACCTCAAGAAGTGTCATTAAGGAGATCCATTAGAGAGAAGAGAAATGCAATCTCAAATGATTATATTATATTTCTCCAAGAACATAAGGATGGTGTTGGTTTAACAGAGGATGATTCAATCAACTTCTGTCAAGCTATGCACAGTTCTAACTCTCAAAATTGGATTGATGCCATGAAGGATGAGATGAAGTCTATGAATGACAATGAATTTTGGAATCTAATCGAATTGCCTAAAGGTGTGAAACCTATTGGTTGTAAATGGATATTTAAAATCAAGAGGGATTCAAAGGGTAATATCGAGAGATATAAGGCTCGTCTAGTTGCTAAAGGCTTTTCTCAGAAGGAAGGCATTGACTATAAAAAAAAACCTTTTCTCTAGTATCTTTAAAGGATTCTTTTGGTTAAATTGTGTAATTTTAAGAAAATTTGTGTAATTTTAAGACCTCTCATTTATTGTATTAAATTGTCTTGTATTTTTGGTTAAATTGATTGAAACAACATGTTGCCAAAGTAACCTCTGTTGCGTAAATTTATTTGATTGAATTTACATGGATGTTGCATGAAATTATTCATGTGAATTGTGCTCGGCCCAAACGAAGACACAATTTGACAGAATAATTACATGCTTGCAATGGTAAACATGTGGTGATTATAAATAGTGTGATTTTCCATGTGAATAATGAAATGTTCAAAGACAATCATTATTTGATCGGAATAATCATCATATAAGTTTTCCATGTGAGCAATGGAGTGTCCAAATATAACCTTTGTTTGACAGGACTTATCACCAATGTTTGATCAATGCATTGAGAGTACCACTAGTAGTTAGTCTTTTTCAATCCAAAGATTGAGGATTAATGGTGTGCTAGGTATCTTGTTTGGGTCTTGAAATTTACCATAAAGATTATTTGTGCATTTCATGTTTGTTGTTCTCTTCTTTAATTGTTGTTGTTGTTACTACTATAGTTTAAATTACTCATATTATGTGAATCCCAAATCTGCATGTGTAAAATTTAGAGTTTGAAAAGGGAGTCCTAAGGTGATATATGAGTAATCTTGGTATGTAACACTAGAAGTATTAAAGCGCATTATGCGTTAATTGAAGAGAACAAGAAACTACGTGTTTTCATATCGAAAGTCTAGAAGTTTAGAGATCATTGGATATTCTTACTTCGATTTTTCAGAATGTCTTAATAGCAATCACTCTACATAAGGATCCACATTTAACCACGTTGGTGGAGTTAATATTTTGATATGAGGCATCATACTAGAATTTATGATTGCTAAATTATTGTAACCGGTTTGCCTGTTGTCGCCAACATTAAGTAACCATCAGGTGTTTATTAAGACAATATCTTAGCAATCTTATTAAGGATTCAACCAAATAAAAGTTTGTTGACATAAGGTATTTGGTTGTTAAATAAAGAATCCAGAAAATATAGATTTGTATAGAACATATAGGAACTCATTCCATGCTAGCTGATCCACTTACTAAAGGTATGACACTAAATTTTTTTTTCACGAGCACACTGCTCATATGGGTATAATTCCTGACAGCACCTTAGTTTAGTGGGAGTCTTACTTATGTTCTATATCTTATGGTTTACAAACATATTTTTTATTTGGATTTTCTGCAGAAATAAAGTTGAAGTTTATCACTTCATTATAAGTTTGTTTGTGTGCAATATTTGTATTGTATTTTGGATTGATCTCTATAAAGAATAAAGTTTGGACTAGTTGAAAATAGACATGATTAAGATCACATTGTATTTAATTTCCATGCCGTTTATCCATATTTGATCTATGTCATCGAGTATGAGTAACAGTGGTGATCATTGTGGCTTAGTCAAGCTAAATTATGATGAAAACTGCAGTGGTTTCCTGTTGTTGTATGAGATGGACCATATTGTATAAAAGGAATCTAAAAGTGAATAACATACGGTTGCGCGCCTAAAGAATTTTGTGATATAAATGTCTAAGGTTAATATGAAGTCCAAGTGAGAGATTGTAAGGAATTTTATAATTCCTAATTAATTAATATGGGCTACATATTATATTATAACATTTATATTAGTTATTTACATTTAAATGGGTTCAATATAAAGTGATCTATTTAAGTGAGCACATTAGACTGCCAACAGATAATTGATATGGGCTTAATGAGCGGAAACCAGTTTGGCCCATTAGGGGATAATGGGAACCCTAACAGGTTTAAAACATAAGGCATGATTATGGTCCCCAATATACCAAATCAACAAACAGTTTCTCCTCTCCCCATCTGAAGAGAAAACGAAGGTCCCATAAGGAAGAAGGTGATTTGGTTGAGGAAAGTCATTAAACCAATTGTTCGTGACCACTGTCAGATTCCGCTGCGTGTTAATCAAGCTCTATGGATCCAGGTATTCCTTAAAACCTCTTGATAATCTAACGTAATATGTTTTGGTGCTCATTTGGTATTGTATATGGTTTATTGAAAATTCCCAACAGTTTTCTCTTAGAAGGGTTTAATTAACAGCATCACCTTTTCAAATGACATATGCATACCACATAATATTGTGTAACAAAAGTCCCCCCATAACCAGGGTAGATTTTATTTATTTTTTATTTTATTTTTGGTGATGCCAGTTACTACCAGTCTAGCTCTTTCGATGCACTTCATTCTTATTTTTGGGTACCTCACTCCTTCACAGAGGAAGGGAAATAGTTCTTCTATTTATGAATACCTATTTGAAAGATTACTACACTGGTAAGATTAAAAAAACCCTTAACTGATTTATGTTTGTATATGATAAAAGCACTTATACTGATGCAACAAATATTCATCAAATATTTAAAAGGGAAGACCTCAATAAAAAGGTGGAAGAGCTCTAATCTAAATAAAGATTGTCTTCCAATATTTAGCTAGGCCTTAATGACAGATTTTAAACCATGCAAAGATTCCTTTTTGAATTTCCATTTTTATCTAATATATTATAATATTACTATTAACTAGTATCATTATTTCACTAATACTTACCCCCATAACGGTTGAAATGAACAATATAATTCCTGTTACCCAAGCAAGGGTTCTCTCCTAACTAGCACCAATTTTGGCAATGTTGCATTCACTGCATTTGTTTCTACCAACCATCGAGCGCATAGATGGTGAAGAGTAAAGACCACATCAAACTTCTTGCCCGACTCTTGAGTAGTGGCCACATGATAGTATATAATTCCAACAATTTGACCTGCTCAGTCATTGATCATTAAGAGGTTAGAAAAATAGATGAGTTTTTTAGATCAATACAGTTGACATCTGATATAATCTGAAGAATGAATTATCAACATCGAAATCATATTATGAGGATTAAAAGAAAAGCCTCTGATTGCGTGACTATTTAAGACAATAGATTTATTAATTGATACCTTGTAGGGAGATGGTCATTTGGACAATAGTATGAAGTCTAAACTGGCTCACCAACAAAAAAATGCAAAGCCTGAACATCATAATTGTGTAAGCATTCATAATGTAGAGTAAATTAATTGAAAAATAATATAAAAAGAAAGGTTGAAAATGTATCAATAAAATAAGATTGGAAGATGTCATATCTCAAGTTTACTATATTCATCAATCCTAGATAGCAACACAGAGCGACCCACTCCAAAACCGCTATAGCCAGTATAGCAAAAATTATAAATACAAGATAAAAATTTATATTTATATTTTATACTATACAGAGCCGAATGCTTCAAAAAACTTATCCAAAAAAATGTATATGCGTAATTAAAAATAAAATAAAAAATTCATAGTCTAACACATTCACCATTAAATTAAGCTATAATTAAACAATAAGATAAATGAGAGCATAAAAATGAAGGCTAGGAGATAAATAATAAGATAGAATTTATAGTAAGTTGCAAGTTGAATGTAAGGGTGCTAGAGGCAGAAAAATTAGTTGAATGTAAGGGCATGGATTCAACTTCTCCACTTGCCTAGGGTAAAGGCATGTACATATTTGCTCTCCAAACCCCTACTAGATTGGAACCTTTTTCTCTACATCACTCTAATGAACTATGAAGTGTCATAGTAAAACAAGGCCCTATTATCTCTACTTTTTTAAACTACAACAGAGGTTGGAGGTGAGTTTGGATGGAATTTTGGCTATCCGCCACTAATTGGATGTTATTCAGCTGCAATTTTGGTTGCTATCACTCAATGCAAAAACTCTACGCTATAATTTTATGGTAGCAGCCAGTAGTTGTGACTTTCCACTACTATGCAAGTTCCACCTTCATTTATGGAACACAACTAAACAAATTTTTTATGAATGATGCGCTTTTCTTTTAAAAAAAATACAAAAAAAAGACTCACAGAAAGCGTTGAAAAAAAGGGCACGGGGCAAAGTCAATCATAAAGTATTTAGAGAATTGACTTCAAAACATCAAGTTCCCAAAAAATGGGATAGAGGAATATAAGTACCAGGATATAATGTTTTTCTATTAGAACCAGAAAAAAGTAGCAGTTTCGCCATAAAATACTTGTAAATATGCAATCAATACCTTAATGTAGTTGCTCTCATCTAGCGTAAAGTGATGATAAATTCTGACAGGTAAGATGATCATTCCTCCTTTCTTGACCCACTCACGAATCCAAGCATCATTGTGATCCTTAACATCACAATAGCCTAAAGACAAACATGATATATTTAGCAACTTAAAATGGTAGGCAAGGTGGCAAGAAAATCAAAGTAAAGCAGAAAATTAGTTCATACGGCTTCCAGCAGCACAAAAGAGGATCTCCTCATCAGTGTGAAAATGCTATTAGAAGAAGCTTTTGATTTATAATTTGGCAACTTTTCTAGGCAGACCTCACAAACATCCTTAAGAAAAGGTGACTCAGGTTGCATTATTAAAAACATAAACATAGCCAGAATGTCAAAGATGCATAAGTAGTGCACAATGTTAGACATAATTAAAATTATAGTGACTCTTTTGCATATTGTCGATATTTCCCAACATATATTCATTTATATTGAGTAGAAGAAAAGTTAATTCTAAACCATTATGATGAGACATTAGTATAACAAACCATGTAGGTGTAACCATGCTCTTCATGAATCTTCTTCAGCTCTGGATCATTTCCATGGTTATCAGCATCTAGTTTCCAACTAAGGACTCCAAGTTCTACAATTTAACACGTGTCAAAGATCATATGTTAGTGTAAAACCCTTAATTTGCACATAAATATAACCGGTACATGTAGCAAGAAGCTTACCAACAAGTTGGTCCAACGAGACAAACTCCTTAGGTGCTTTGTGGTGGGGGAGTGTTTGATCTTCATCACTATCATCCAATGTTATTAATGGCAGATGTCGATTCATGGTGGAAAGCCAAAAATTCGCCATAAAAATATGGTGGATGGCGTAGCGACAAATGGTAGACAATATATATATATATATATATATATATATATATATATATATATATATATATATATATATATATATATATATATATATATATATATCAACAAAACAATAGCTAAAAAATAAATATAAATAAAAAAATTAAAAAAAAATGGATTGCATTCAAATAAACTAAAAAAGTTTCATGAGTTCACTCAATAACCAACACCAAATAAACTCATTCAAGAGTTCAAAATAACAAAATGCTAAAAGCATAATGCAAAGTGCAAAGTAAAGGTTGAGGCTCTAATCGTCTTCTTCAATCCCCACATAATCCTCTTCATTGTTATCATAAGGTAGTGGAGCATCTCCCTCTCCCTCTTCTCCATCGGACGCCTCAAAATTATCCATGATTTCTTCTTCTTCAGATTCAAGTTCAATATCCTCAAACTCTAGATCCTCATCATTTTCTTGGACTGCTTTTTGCTTCCTTGATGAAGATCAAACAACCATTGTCTGTTTTTTAGAGGTGTGGGCAGCAGCAGCAGTAGGATTAATACCAACACTTGTTGGTTGTTTTCTTTCCCTTTTTTTCTGCTTAATATACATCCTACGCTCTCCAACCCCTGAAGTCTCATACACAGTTGCCCAATTTAGTGCATCATCATCTCTAAGTTATTGTTTTAAATTCAGACATGATTAACTTTATGTTAACAACAATAGGCATCTGACTGAGACAAGTATGCGAGTGGGAAATTCCGGTGTGTATGGATTCCTCGAGCCACAGTCCATTCAGAGATCTGGGCAATCGCAATTTGAATCAGAAAGTTACATGAAGAGTTAGATGCAGAGTTCAAAACGGGATGTTTACCTTGGAACCTACCTGAATGAGTAAGTAAAACTGAACAACTAAATTTAAATAATGTATAATATACAATAATCCATATTGGTCTCCACTACAGTGCACACTGGCAAATGGTCGTTATTTTGCCTAAGGAAAATCTAGTTGTCTAGTTTTGTTCCTTGCATAACAGGCCAGACAACTACCTTAAAGGAATAATTAACAGGTCAGTGTTGTTTTTCAATACATACATTTGTATTAGCATTACTCAACAACATCAATATTTTAATGTTCCTTGTATTCAACAGTGGTTTGAAAGGACTTGATGATACTCCATAAGCTAAATCGAAGGCTGCTGCTAGGTGGATTGTTGTTAAGGTACGCGATTTAACTAAAACTTCTATATATATATATATATATATATATATATATATATATATATATATATATATATATATATATATATATATATATATATATATATATATTATGTGTGTGTAAACTAATTGTAGTTAATGTTTAATATCCAAATTTCATTATGTATTTAGTGTAATAGACAAAAAGGAAGCACTGAGTGTGCCTATTTAATGATGCAATATTTAATGATGTTCGACCATTGGAAGCAGAAAGATTGAAGGCGCTTCGCATCCAGTGGGCACAATATTATCTCAAAGTTAAAAATCAAAATTAGGATGTTAGGGAACTATGCAATTTTAGGTTCCTTAATTAGTTTACTAGCTTGCTTTACATTTTTTACAATTGTTGTTTTATTTTAACATTAAATATTCTTTATTGATAGTTATTAATAAATTATTTATTCATATTTATCAATTGATTTTTTACAATTGATAGCTTACTATCTAGCTTTCTGCTAAAAACTGTTTGAAAGCAAAATACAAATGATATATGTTGTGCTGTGTGGTCTGATTTGAAATTTATAGGTTAAATTTTGGGTTTTTTGTAAAAACAGAAAGTGTATCAAAAAAATTCCTAATAACAACATCGGTTATTTAAAAAAAAAACAGATGTTAATATCCAAAACGTTAACATCGGTTTCTGTAAAAAAAACCGATGTTAACATAAAAAAATGTTAAAGTATAAGTTAACATCAATTTTTGACTAAAACCGATGTTAACGTTTGGAAGTTACCATCGATTTGTATACAGAACCAATGTTAACGTATAAGTTAACTGTAGAAGCAAGCTTCATGATGAATCAAGATTGATTCAAAGAGTTTTGATGATAACAAAGAAGATGACCAAAAGCTCAAAAGTCAAGAGCACTTCATGATAACAAAGATGATGATCTCAAGAATCAAAGAATGAGTTCAAGATTGAATCAAGTACACTTAAAGAATCAAGAGTTAAGCAAAGATTCAAGAATCAAGAAGAATCATGATCAAGATTCAAGAATCAAGAGAAGACTCAATCAAGATAAGTACTAAAAAGGTTTTCAAAACATTGAGTAGCACATGAATTTTTCACAAAACCTTTTACCAAAGAGTTTTTACTCTCTGGTAATTGATTACCAGTTTATTGTAATCGATTACCAGTGGCAAGTTTTGTTTTCAAAAAGCTTTCAACTGAATTTACAACGTTCCAATCAATTTCAAAATGGTGTAATCGATTACAATATATTGGTAATCAATTACCAGTGTGTTTGAACGTTGAAATTCAAATTCAAATGTGAAGAGTCACATCCTTTCACAAAAATGCTTTGTGTAATCGATTACAATGATTTGGTAATCAATTACCAATGATAAGTTTTGAACAAAAATCAAAAGATGTAACTCTTCCAATGGTTTTCAAGTTTTTCTAAAGGTTATAACTCTTCTAATGGTTTTCTTCACCAGACTTGAAGAGTCTATAAAAGCAAATCCTTAACTTGAATTTTTAAGTAAAATCATTACAATCCTTTACAACCTTTGAATCTCTTTAAGCATCCACTTGAATTTCTTCTTCTTCTTCCTTTGCCAAAAGCTTTCTAAAGTTTTATGGTTTTCCAAACCTTGAAAACAAAACTTGTGCTATTCATCTTTTTCATTCCCTTCTCCCTTTGCCAAAAAGAATTCGCCAAGGACTAACCGCCTGAATTCTTTTTGTGTCTCTCTTCTCCCTTTTCCAAAAGAACGAAGGATTAACCGCCTGAATTCTTTTGTGTCTCCCTTCTCCCTTGTCAAAGAATTCAATAAGACACAGTCTGAGAATTCTTTTGATTCTTCCCTTTCCCATAAACAAAAGATTTCAAAGGACTAATCGCCTGAGAATTCTTTTGTTTCCCCCTTCACAAAGTTTCGAAGGACTAACCGCCTGAGAACTTTGTCTTAACACATTGGAGGGTACATCCTTTGTGGTACAAGTAGAGGGTACATCTACTTGGGTTGTTGACTGAGAATAAGAGAGGGTACATCTCTTGTAGATCAGTTCTAGTGGAGGGTACATCCACTAAGTTGTTCAAAGAGAACAAGGGAGGGTACATCCCTTGTGGATCTTTGCTTGTAAAGGGATTTTTACAAGGTTGAAAAGAAATCTCAAGGATCGCAGGTCGCTTGGGGACTGGATGTAGGCACGGGTTGTTGCCGAACCACTATAAAAACTCTTGTATGTTTGTCTCCTTCTTCCCTACTCTTTAAATTTCCGCTATGCACTTTAATTCCCGCTTTTAATTTTGGTTAAGTTTCTTTTCTATCTTTCATTTACTTAACAACATAGTAAAAGCCTTAGAAGAGTAAATTTTTAATTAGTAATGGTCTAGTAATAATTAATTCAACCTCCCTTCTTAATTATTCCGAGACCACTTGATCCAACATTAACATCGGTTTTTATAGAAAACCGATGTTAATCTATAAGTTAAGATCGATTTTGTATAAAAACCGATGTGAACTGTCAACATTCATACACTTTTTTGGTGTAATTCTTATTATATAACATTAGTGATTTAAATAACCGATGTTGTCAATTTTATGTTAACATTGGTTTTGAAAAACCGATGTTAACGATAATACTTTCAATATCGGTTCAAAACCGATGTAAAATGTCATAAATAACCGATGTAAAATGTCATAAAAAAACATATTTTCTAATAGTGAACTAAAAAGAAGTGGCAAGACATGAAAACATTCACAAGTCACATACACACCCCAAAAATCTTAATTAGAAAAGTAGAAACATAAATTGATGTGAACCTGACTAGGAACGGATCACTTGATCAGGCTACGAAGATTTGGATGACGCCACTTCCAGTGAAGGAAGATAAGTCAGGGTAGACGCCACTTCCGGTGAAGGAAGATAAGTCTGGGTAGACGCCACTTCCGGTTAAGGAAGATAAGTCTGGGTAGACGCCACTTCCGGTTAAGGAAGATAAGTCCGGGTAGACGCCACAAGGATTACCTTGATAAGTCTGATAATTGGTTCAACAAGGAACCCAGAGAGAAACTTTCACCAAATTTTATCAAATGTCAAAAGTTTTTTTTATTCAAAACAAAAACCAATACTTATAGTGTATCTGAACTAAAAGATAAAAATAGACATGGGCCTTCTAAATAGTTTGGGCCAAAATTACAATAAATAAAAATTATAACTAAAAAATATATTTAACTTGGGCCTTCAGCAACAATTAATAGTCTTGATAGTGTCTCTGCCTCTGGGCCTTCATCCTTCTCCACTTGGGCCTTCATCCTTCTCCACTCGGGGGCTTTGTCCTTCTCCACTTGGGCCTTCGTCCTTCTTCACTTAAGCCTTTAGCCTGTATTTGGCCAGTTTCATGATTCTCATCATTCCCTCCTTCTTGGAAAACATTTGTCCTCAAATGTTCAGGATCATCACCGGGTTCAAGTACCACTTCCTTCCTTTTCTTGTTGGCTTGCTTGGCATAGTTTTCATTCTTTTTTGCAATTTGCACCTTCACTTGGTCATACAATCTTTTCACATACTCAACTTTGGCATGTGCATCCTTACGTTGAGTCTCTTGGGGATTGCTTTTGTAAGTTGGTCTGTTAGGCAATGAAGCTCCGGGGAGGAGATCAACTTGATGTTCTATGCCTCTTGAAGGTGGTAGTCCATGAGGAATCTCCTTAGGAAAGACATTTTTAAATTCCTGCAATAATGGTTGAACACTAGGAGAAATAGAAATAGTAAACTCATTAGAATTATCAGTAGAAATTTTACTGTCTTTGCAATACTGTAGATTGAGTGGTTCATGAGCAGGTAACACTTTCCTCACTTCACTCGCCTCTGCAAAATAATTAAATTTTCTCTCATGTGTATCACTCTCTCTCTTATGTGTATCACTCTTTTCCTCGGGTGTATCACTCTTCTTTTTCATATTCCTTTGTGGAGCCTCACTATTTTCTTTCTCTTGTTCTCTCTTTTCTCTCATTCTGATTTGGTCATCACACACTTCTCTAGGGGATAGAGGTTTAAGAGTAAACAAGGAAGATTTGACTATTCGTCTGTAGGGCTCTTCTTTGTTACGGTTCAACAAACGTTGCATTTATGTAGTCCACGCGTCCAGAAATAAGCGCTGAGATTCGTCCAGTTGATGATATACACCACCATTGTCACCAGCTCTTGCCATGATTAAGGAACAAAGAATTTTGCAGTAAATTAAAAAAAATAAAAATTCAGGACCTCACCACACTCTACTCACGTGTTTCTCTCTTTGATGGTAGTTCACGCGTGTTTGATGCTCTTAATATAGGCTTTTGTGTGATGTTTTCACTCTTGCCTTTTACCACTCACTCCCTCTTAAGTTCCTGGATGGACCAAATTAGACACACAAGGTAATATAAAATAAAAGGAAAGACAATATAATGATCACAAACAGATTTGATTTGGGATAACAACTTGGACTTGATTTGGATAATAATATATTAGATTGGATTTGGATAACAGGTGAGCTTTAATTTGGGTAACAGATATGATAACAAATAAGATATTATAGATAGGATAACATATAAGATATTAGGTAGGATAATAGATAAGATATTAGATAGGATAACAGATAAGATATTAGGTAGGATAACAAATAAGATACTAGGTAGGATAACAGATAAGATATTAGATAGGATAACAGATAAGATATTAGATAGGACAACAGATAGGACAAGTAAACTTCAAATGTTTGAGGCCCACTATATATCAAAACGCTCAGAATTCAGAGGAGAATCTAGATAAGGGGATTTGCTCCATGATTTTCTTTCAAAAAAACACCTCTAAATGCCTCAATTTCGTATTCAAAGATCAAACACCCACTTTTTTTTTTTCAAAATTTTTGCAACTTTTTTTTTTTGCAATTGTTTCCCTTTTTTTTTCTTTCTTTTTTTTTCGTTTCTTTTTTTTTCTCTATTTTTTGTTTTTTTTTTTCAGACGTCCAGCTATTAGAATTCGTTCAATAGGCAATCATCATTAGGCAAATTTGACAATTTAGCAATTCGGCAATTAGGCAATTTTTACCCCAAACAGAATTCAAATAGGCTGAAACAAAAGTTATGAAGAAAAGACAGAATACAATATGATAGGCACAAGAACAAGAAACAAGAACTCAAACAATTTTTTTTTTTTGACACAAAGTTTGAAAGACACAAGAAACAAGAACAAGAACGTGACAAGAACAAGAACAAGAACGCAAATAACAGAACAAGGACAAAAACACGAACCTAGACAAATTACGAAGAAAAAATAAAATAGGATAGGATAGGATAGGATAGAACCTGTATCAAGAGCCAAAGCTCTGATACCAGATGATAAGAATCTTACAGGGAGGATCGTTTGATACAGGCTACGAAGGTTTGGATGACGCCACTTCCGGTGAAGGAAGATAAGTCAAGGTAGACGCCACTTCCGGTGAAGGAAGATAAGTCTGGGTAGACGCCACTTCCGGTTAAGGAAGATAAGTCTGGGTAGACGCCACTTCCGGTTAAGGAAGATAAGTCCGGGTAGACGCCACAAGGATTACCTTGATAAGTCTGATAATTGGTTCAACAAGGAACCCAGAGAGAAACTCTCACCAAATTTTATCAAATGTCAAAAGTTTTTTTTATTCAAAACAAAAACCAATACTTATAGTGTATCTGAACTAAAAGATAAAAATAGACATGGGCCTTCTAAATAGTTTGGGCCAAAATTACAATAAATAAAAATTATAACTAAAAAATATATTTAACTTGGGCCTTCAGCAACAATTAATAGTCTTGATAGTGTCTCTGCCTCTGGGCCTTCATCCTTCTCCACTTGGGCCTTCATCCTTCTCCACTCGGGGGCTTTGTCCTTCTCCACTTGGGCCTTCGTCCTTCTTCACTTAAGCCTTTAGCCTGTATTTGGCCAGTTTCATGATTCTCATCATAAATGAGTTTGTAGAAATGTAACTATAGGTTTATATATATATATATATATATATATTTGAAAGGTCAAGATAATTTTATTGATAGAACAAAAGTCCAAGCACAAGATGTACTAGAAGGTTTGGTATATTGTTGATTTGTATAACTTTATAAAAGAATACTATATATAAATGAAAACGTAGGAATAAAAAATGGCTTTCGTTACATTTCATACACTTTGGTTTTTATTTATTTTACATCCTAAAATTCAGCCATTTTCAATTTTGGGTCCAAGGAAAGGCGTAAAGTGGAATGCGATTATAATATTATTTTATTATAGTGCCAAAGACTGAAAATCCATATAAGACATATCAAATGAAAACTTATATTTTTGATCATTCTTGATATTTTTAATCATTAAATGAAAAATTATGATTATAAAAAAACTATTTATGTGATTATATTATATATGAATGATGAAGATTAAAAAATAAATGTTTATAATTATTTTAAATAATATGTGATAATTAATATTTATTTATAATTATATAGATTAGGTATATAGTTCTATTTCTCACAACATTTAAATATTCTCACTTATAAATGTTTAAATTTGTATTGAAATCCTGGTGCAACAACAAGTTTATTATACATTTAAATATTCAAATACAATGATTTACAATATATGGCCTGATAGGCTTATCCTTGATCAAAACAATAATAGGCAAATATAAACTATCTAAATTTTCCGTGAACATTCATATCAAATTAAATTTTGCATATTCAAAAAATTATGATGAAGAAAAGTTTCCAACAAACTGTTCCAAAATTTTGAAAAAGTATATGTGGAAAGGAAATTAATAGAACACATGAAATAATTATTTACACATAAAACATAATCAACATTCATGAAAGTCCACACTTTACATCGTGCAGTTAAAGTACATGTAGTGGAAGGTTCTGGTTATGTTTGGATTTTTAAGTTTGCACTTTGCACATCTATATTTTTTCTGAAATCAAGTTTCAAACTCAATTTGCAAAATAAAAACCATTTCAAAGTTAAGTTTTATAAACTTTAACCTAAACATGCATTCTGTTATCAATAGAATTTACTTTTCTATTAGTTGGAAATAGAAGAAGAGGAGGTAAAGTATTTGAGTTGCGGGGCATGGAGCACCCCACAAACTAGCTTGTACAACACTGCATCCATAAAAAATTAAACTTAGAAATGAAAAGAAAGTCAAGCCATGATTATAACTAGAAGAAAAATAATAACACATATAGTATCATCAATGTGATGGAGTTAAAAATAATTATAGTGCAACGGCTAACACTAACACCTAGACAAATCAGACTCCAAAAGCATTTTTTTAAAGTATGTATACAATATTCTTTTATGAAGTCATTTTTCTTTTTATACCTAGCTAGATGCTTTTTATGAGTGAGGAATCAGCCATACTCCTATAGATCCTCTCCCACTACCACACAAGTCTCTGTGTCCCACAGAATCATAAACTAAAGGGCTTAGCCTACACTATAAGTGCAAAACCTCAACAGTTGTATGTCAATCCTTTTTCCAGAATCATAAATTGATAATTTATTAATAACTTTCTTTTCCTGGTTACTTACTCTTGAAGAATCATCCTTTTGGTTGTGTTTAACCATTCATCTCTCAATCCTTCTCTACTACTTGGTAAAGCCCCATCTAGAAGCCTTGTCCTATATCAACTTGAGTAATAAAAGTTGGTGCTTTTGTTGAGACTAGAGAGTTGGGCAAAGCGGAAGAGGCAACTTGCAAAGGAATTCCCAGGGGAAGCAGAGCTATGATGTTGCGATTAAGTATAACAAGTACAAGAAGGAAAATATCTCATTTGAGGATCTTGTTTGGGGTTGAAGAAGGTGGAACACACTATGTTAGGAGTCCCATTGTAATGGCACCAAGTGGAATTGTATGAGTTGTAGTTTAAGTTTTCCTTCGTCTTGACATAAAATTATGACTCTGTTTTGCTCTTCGGGATACTACTTGCTTGTGTGGATGCGAAATCTACCGGCAAGTGCACCGGGTCATCAAGTAAATAATTAAAACGGTGTGAACCGAGTATCGAACTCAGGGAACTTGTTCATTTGGTAAATTTTGTTCAATAAGCCGGCATTTGCAAACAGTAATCATGATTGTGAATGAAAGTAAAAGTATGTTCTATTCTAATTACAAAGCAATAAACGTGAGCAAGTAAGTGTAAAAACAAATATCTAAAGGCATTAGGTCCTCTTACTGAGCAAATTGATGCAATTGAGGATGTTTCTCTAATTAAAGATGTTTCCATGTTCTATGCTGAAGCCTCAAGTACTAAACACAGATGTCTCGTGAGTTTAGCCTAATTCTAATTAAACTTTGTTCGCAGATGTCTCTTGTTGAACTTAGCTTAATTGAACAACATTATTGATGCAAGCTCCATTGGAGCTTGTAGGCCTAGGATCTTCTTCATCAATGGATTCCTTTGCTTCTTGGAAGATGAATGGCAGCGGAATGAAGAAAGGAAGAGAGATAGAGATGCCACTTCAAGGAGAAGATGAGTCAAGAAGAAGCTCACCACCATAGGAGGTCATGGATAAGAGTTTGGAGGAAGAAGGAGATGAATGAAGGGAGAGGAAGAGAAGAGCACGAAATTTTGTGCTCTAAATGAGCTTTGAAATCTGAATTTTAATATTCAAATGATCAAAGTTAAAAAAAATGCAGACACATGACCTCTATTTATAGCCTAAGTGTCACACAAAATTGGAGGGAAATTTGAATTTCAATTCAAATTTCACTTGAATTTGAAATTGAATTTGTGGAGCCAAAATTTCACTAATTATGATTAGTGAATTTTAGTTATGGTTCAGCCCACTAATCCAAGATCAATTCCAAGATTCTCCACTAAGTGTGCTTAGGTGTCATGAGGCATGTAAAGCATGAAGGACATGCACAAAGTGTGACTATATGATGTGGCAATGGGGTGTAGTAAGCAAATGCTCACCTCCCCCTCTAAAATTTAATTGGATTGGGCTTCTACCAATTCAATTAAATTTATTTCCCAACACACATCAAATATTCACTTAGTGCATGTGAAATTACAAAACTACCCCTAATACAAAAACTAGTCTAGGTGCCCTAAAATACAAGGGCTGAAAAATCCTATATTTCTAGGGTACCCTACCTACAATATGGAGCCCTAAATACAAGGACCAAATACAATGACATCCTAGTCTAATATGTACAAAGATAATTGGACCCAACCTTGGCCCATGGGCTCAGAAATCTACCCTAAGGCTCATGAGAACCCTAGGGCCTTCTCTTGCATCTTTGGCCCAATCTTCTTGGAGTCTTCTATCCAATGCCCTTGGGGGGTAGGATTGCATCAATTATGATCACAACATAATAAAAACTAAATTACCGCACTCCATGTCCAGACATACGGTAACCAAATCCTGCTCTATCAAGTTCTAAGGAGACAATACATCTTTCAATGCTAAAGCCCCTAACAGTACACACATATGGGTGATCAAGCCACAAGCATGTAATAATAAAGTACTGATAGAAACAACGAACACATAAAACAACCTTAATTATATAGGGAAAGAGTTTTACATCAATTACTCAACAAGAATCCCCAACTGAGGATTTAGCCTTCCATAGCAAGGAAGCTCCTTTTACAATGAAGAAGAGGAATTAAGAGAAATTGATTGCTTACAAAGGAGTGGGGATGTCTCCTCCACCTCTAGGAATCTCACAATCACTCAAAAACTCACCAATCTTCCTAAAACATCAAAACTTGGCTTCTTTGCCTCTGTGTATTTCACTATTCAAGCTCTTACGGCTATTCAACACTCTTTTTTTTTAGCCCTCATCTTTCTTTTCTGCTATTCCGGGCTTAAAAAGGGCTCACTGACCTCGACGTCGTGCTTAGCGCCATTCTTGCGCTTAGCACGAGTAAGTAAATTTTCGCGCAACACCAAACTCGTGCTAAGCCTGGAAGGTGAGAAATGCCTCGCTGAGCGAGCTGATGATGCGCTGAGCACGTGCATGCGTGACAGATTCCTTCCAGATTCCTCCTATCCACTAAGCGCGTTGATGCCTCGCTTAGCGGATGACACTCACTAAGCGCATTGAGCTCGCTTAGCGAGACATCAACTTAGCACTTCTTCAAAATAATTCCTTTTTTACTAAAATTGAAGAGAAATTGACATTAATTCCATACACGAGGCTTCTACTGAGCACAGATAAAAACAAAGCAAAATTTATTTACAATCTTACAAAAAGAACCATAAATTGGGGAAAATATGTACATTTTGTAAAAATTTTCTATTCAAAAGTTAGTCATATAAGATGACAAACAAACTCCCCCAAATTTACAGTTTTGTTTGTCCTCAAGCAAAGAAAGAACATATCACTTGTCCTCCAATGACAAAATCACAATGGTTATTCACAAGGTGTTTGCTCCAAAGAATTCAATCGCATGAAATGAATGGCATACAATGCTTCAATCATAGCTTCTCACAAGACATGCAGCTTTTAAAAGATATGAACATGATTATTAAGAAACATAGCTGAAATAAGCTAGTAAGAATGACAAATATCAAGGAAGGATCATCACCCAAAGCCTCATGGTCACTGTTTCACTCAAGCACAAGTGTTTAGGTTATCCATCAATCAACAACCAACATAAGTCTCAATCTTTGCAATTCATCTCATGCCATACAGTCAAGAACACACAAACTGAATCCAAAGGACTTTACTAGGCTTGCAATGAGGTTTGGCTGCAATAAATCATGGTTTTTCTAGGATGCAAAAGCTTAGATTCTAGGAGAGCATTCACCCATAGATCAACCTTTTTCTTTTTATTCCAGCCTTA
Source organism: Glycine max (assembly GCF_000004515.6). Classification (NCBI taxonomy): domain Eukaryota; kingdom Viridiplantae; phylum Streptophyta; class Magnoliopsida; order Fabales; family Fabaceae; genus Glycine; species Glycine max. The sequence goes on from NC_038243.2 coordinate 12,662,328, forward strand.
TTACTTGCCTTTCCGCACTTAGCTTTTCTTTTTCATAAATAGAAGCACACACTTTTATTTTATACTTACAGTTTTTTTTTTAATTTACTTCCTGCTTATTAGATGACTGTGTGTGTTGCTCTTTTCTTACCATTACAAGCTTCCACCCCATAATTCCCCCAAATTTGGGCAAATTTGCTTTGAACCAAAATTTCCTTTTATGAATGATGCTCTCCTACAACCTAAGACAAGTTGAAGGAGATAAACTGTACAGGCTCAAGGTTCAATCAAACAATCATACTTTCAGCTCAAAACGAGTGCAAGGGATAAATCAATCATGCACAAGGTGAGCTTTTTAGCCAAGTGTCTATCTTCAATCAAAACATGGCCTTCATCATCTACAATTTCACGCATTCATTCCATACTCAGAGATTCATGCAAAAATCATTACTCAATGTTAGTCGTTCTTTCACAATTAAAGATCACACTCTCACCGGGTTGTGGCTAATGCATTCCTTCACAATTAACCTGACAAACCAACTAACTTTTTCAGTCATGATCCTAATTCCATGTTCTTTCTCTTCTAATGACTGCATGCTCATTCAAGGCATATGATCTACGCATTTCAATTCACTCACATCATACAATTGATCAATTCAAACCAATCATAAACACTAAATTCCAAAATCAAGTATCAACCACTGGATAATATAAATGCACTGTTCAATCAAGCTTTGTACAAGCTATCGACCAAAATAAAAACTATAAACTGAAATTTAAAAGCTGAAACATAAACATAAATCTAAAGATTGAAACATAAACATAAATCTAAATTATAAAATGTACTAATGACATAATAATAAAAATATTCAAAAAGCATGGAAATAAAAATCCTGTCAGTGATCCTGGTCCATAGCATGCTCATTCAGGTCCAGTGTAGGAGTGCCTGCTGATGAATCCTGAGGAAAGGGCAGGTCTAACACTGGTGCAGATGGCTCAGTCTGAGCGAAAGACATGTCCAACACTGAAATGGAAGGCTCTGGTAGAGGCTGTGGAGTCACCTGTGGGGTAGCTGCTGCAACATCCTCCTGTGCAATGACCAGATCCTCAAAGATGAAAGGCTCAGGTGGAATAGGCTCTGATGTTAGACAAATGGCCTCAGTTATCTTAAGAAGGGGTGAATTAATTTCCCACTAACAAACTTTTAACCCCCTTCTAAATGATAGGCTCAGAATGCAGAAGTAGAAGCAGCAATCAATTTAATAATGTTCTTTAAACATGCAAGACAAAATTGATTGCAATAATATAAATGAGATAATGGAATAGAGAAATGCAAACTCGATGTATACTGGTTTAGCCACTCCCCGTGCCTAAATCTAGTCCTCAAGCAACCCACTTGAGATTTTCCATTCTCTTTGTAAAATCCTTTTACAAAGTCTGAACCACACAGGGACAACCCATCCATTGTGTCAGGAATCCTTACAACTTAAGAGACCCTTGGTCCCTTAATCAGTCTCTTTGATTAAGAAGAAGAAGAAGAAGAATTCTCTATTTAAGAGAAGAATATTACAATTGAAGTTCATGGATGAACTCTTAATAGATTTGCAAGTGTTTGCCCAAGAGTTGTTGAGAGAGCATTTGACAATGAAGTTCTCTTGGAATCTCTCTCTCTTGCTTTTTGAAATCAGACACACATATATATAGGCCCTTCGTGCCTTTTCAAAATGGTGAGAAGAGATGTGTCTTTTCAAAAAGCTTTTTCTGAAATTTTTCACTAGTAATCGATTACAGATTTCTGGTAATCAATTACACAGTTATATTTTGAAGGGTCATAACTTTTGAATTTGAATTTCAAGAGTTTCATTGCTGGTAATCGATTACAAATATCTAGTAATCGATTACAAGTTCAAAATTCAAATTCAAAACCCTTTTTAACATTACCTAGAGCCTTGTATGTCTTGGAAACACTTTGTTTTGAGGCAAGGCTTGATCTTTAGTGAATCTTGAAACAAGGCTTTGTTTGTTGAAGAAATCTTGTATTAATCTTAAAGCATTGCTTATCCTTTGAAGCAACCTTGTTTGATTCTTCTTTGACATCATCAAAATCATGTATACATACATTCATATTCTCCCCCTTTTTTATCATGACACTCATTATCAAGCAAATTCTTTTTGACATCATCAAAACCTGCATGATTTAGATCTGAGGCCTCTAGAATATCATCCTCCTAGTTCGGATGAGGCTCTTGGGCTGTAGAGGCCTCACCCCCTCCCAAAGGAGAAGGTTGGACTCCTGCTAGGCCACCTTCTGAACAAACTCCTCCACGCTTATAACTTGCCGCTACTAGACCACATTCTGCAAACTCTGCATGATCAGGAGCTAGCTCTGATGTAGGCTCTACAACATAGACATGAAAAGCTCTGAGCTTTGAGTGGAAGGACCTGGAAGAACTGGAGCTGCTGGTGTTGAAGGGAGAGCAAAAGTAAAGGGAGCAGGGGTAGGGGGAACAGAGGCAGCTGACAAAGATGGGGCCTCAAATCTTCTAGTCCTGGATTTTTGGGTCCCTGGAAAAGTGACCGAAGGTTCATCCAGGTTCCAGCAATTCTTCTTAATATAAGCCAAATTAATGGATGGGCTCAGTGTCTCGAAGGTAAGAGAATCTGAGGTGACTCCTCGGGCCTTGCACAAGGCAGTAATCAGGGCTGGAAATCTAAGCCGCGAGGAGTTGGACTGAGCAATGAATGAAATCTGACTAGAAATAAGTGATCCTAAGTTCATGTTCATCTTCATTACAAGCCCGTAGACTAACTTGGCCCTATCCAGATTAAGATAAGAAGTATGGGATGTCGGGGCCAAGTTAGAATAAGATAGAACACTCCAGGTTTGGGCCAGGGTGGTAAGATCTTTCCTCAAGAGCTTCCACAGCAGAACCTCGGCATCAAGAACAAATCCCCTACGAGGGATACACAGCTGGGTTGCAAGCTCCTGAGGATCAGGCCTCAGTCTAGCAAACCTGGAGTAAGAGGGCAAGCTCTCCCCTTTCTCCACGACCATTGGAGTCTCCAAAAAGGTGTTGAGGGAATTAGCATCAAATTTTATCAGGTGCCCTTGAACTCTAACTTGCTTGGGAGACTTGTCCTCAAGGACATATAGATTTGTATAGAATTCCTTCACAATTGCCACATCAATGCTTCCCTCAATCAAGTTGGTCAGTTGTTTATGCCAATTTCTTCTAATCAATTTTCTTCTGAAATCATCAAACTCATTGATATAGCTTGACATTTCTTTCTGGCATAATGTTCTTGGCAAGCACATTATCTGAGTAACGGTCCCAGGCCTCCTGTGATATAAATCTTGATCTATCATAATCGTCCTGAGACACTAAAGTTGTGGCTTTTCTCTTATGGGAAGCCATCTGCAATACAAAAGAATCAAAACACAAGATTAGACAGGAATTTATTAAAATTAAAAAGCAGAAAATAAAACTAAAAATCAGACTAGGCGCTTAGTGCGCCTTAGGAAAAACTAGTCATGCGCTAAGCATGATAGCCACGCGCTTAGCGAGTGAAAACAGATCCAATTTTTTCTGCAGAATTGGCTTAGCGAGCAGGCTCACTAACACAAATTTTCAAAACAGATAAGGATTTACGCTTAGCGAGGCAAGGCATGCTTAGCGCGACTACTCTACTGAACAGCACTGGCTTAGCGAGCAGGCTCGCTAAGCCTAATTCCAACAAATAGAAAAATAGAGAGATAATTGCGCTTAGCATGACAGGGCATGCTTAGTGCTCAACAAAACACAAAAATTTCTCAGTGTCTGAGAACACATTACTCACTTAGCGCACAACTGCGCTTAGCAAGTTCATAAGCAATTGAACTTTCAATCAAAGAAGATGAACACGCTTAGCGGGACAGGGCCGCACTTAGCGAGTTCATATGAAAATCCAGATGTTCAACAAAAATGATGAACTCGCTTAGCGTGCTCATCGCGATTTCCAGAAAAAGCAAGGGCTTCTCACCCCTCCACTTAGGCCCCTATTAGGCATCTAACCCTAATCAAAACAACCGCATTGTATCCATAATAAAACCCTAATTCTAGTATAATGAACAACTAACCTAACATAACTAAATATTAACAGAAATTCAACCTAACACTACTAAGTTAACTAGCCTAAAGTTTGAAATTTGGAAATAAAAGGAACAAAGTTAAGAAGCTTACTTGTGCTGTTGAATGAGTGCAAAGAAGGAGCAAAAATGCAGGCAATGTAGGGAGATTGAAGTACTGTTCAGAGGTTGAATGCAATGAATGGGAGAAAATGCTCAGAGGAAGAAAAATGGCAATTGCCTAAGGCAGTTGCCTTATTTGCTGGCAGTTTCAAATGACTCGCTTAGCGCATGGACTCGCTAAGCGAGTCAACCTGACATTTGAGTTTTAAAGCTCATGCGCTTAGCGGGTATGCTCGCTAAGCCCAATACAAAATTATGAAATTCCAGAGAAGTTTTTGGGCTTAGCGCGAAGGTACGCACAGGGCGAGTTCTGCAGCACTGATTGGTCTTGTAACTCTCGCTTAGCGGGCCAAGGCCACTCTTAGCGAATAAAATGCTCCTTAAATGTAGTAGTGACCTGTGCTTAGCACGTCTGTCTCGCTTAGCACTATTCCAAATAGAGAAGGAATTGGGCTTAGCGAGAGCACTCGCTTAGCCCAATTCTTGAAATTAATCAGATAGAGAAGAATAGCACTTAGCGCGTTAGCGCACTTAGCGAGACCACACTTGTGCGCTTAGCGAGACCAGACTTGTGCACTTAGCAAGATGACTCGCTTAGCCCCATTCCAAAATTAAATGGATAGAGATTTTATTGGGTTTAGTGCACAGGTCACGTGTCTAGCAGGACCATGCAACCAATGATCAGGGGTCAATGCGCTTAGCGCGAACAACAACTTGCTTAGCGCATGAGGAAGATGGCGCTTAGCACGAGGAGTGCGCTTAGTGAGTGGACAATAAAAAAATATTTCAAGCTATTTTTCTGTCCACAACTTCACAAAATCTTTTTAACCCCTTTTCCAATACTAAACATGTCGAATTCAAACAATCACAAGCAATCAAACTTAATAAATGCAAGAAAAACATAATTAAATAGGGTTGGGTGGCCTCCCTGTAAGTGCTCTTTTAACGTCATTAGCTTAATGCAAAAGTCTTTGTCAGCCTGGATCAATCTTGGTTCTCTCCTTCAGAACCTTCTCTTCGCTCTCCTTCACCTCTAGACAAACATTCTGGTCCAACAATGTCTTTTCTTCATCAAATAGCTCAAACCTAATCTTTTGGTCTTCAATACCCATTTCTAGCTTCTTCTTTTCCATGTCTACTACACAGCTTGCAGTAGCCATAAATGGACGCCCCAAAATTAAGGGAACATATGTATCTTCCTCTATGTCCATTACCACAAAGTCAGCAGGAAAGATAAGGTGTTTGACCCGAACCAAAACATCCTCTATTACTCCATAGGGTTTGGTGATGGAGCGATCTGCTAACTGTAAAGTCATCCAAGTCGGCATTATCTCCAACTCTCCAAGCCTCCAACATATGGAAAGCGACATCAAATTAATATTGGCTCCCAAATCAATAAGAGCCTTGCCAACAGAAACTTCACCAATTGAACACGGAATAGTCACACTCTCAAGATCTTTGTGCTTAGGTGGAAGAATCCTCTGAATTACAGCACTGCAGTTTCCTTCCACAATGATGTTTTCACTGTGAATGTACTTATTCTTCCATGTGAGCATATCTTTTAAAAACTTAGAGTACTACGACATTTGTTGAAGAGCTTCTCCAAAGGGCATAGTAATCTCCAATTTCTGGAAGATATCAAGGAAACAAGCCAGATGTCGTTCCTTGTCTTTCTTTGTTGGTACCAATGGGTATGGCACCTCCTCCCTTTTTCTTGGACTTGCCTCCTTTCTCTTTTCTCTAGCCAACTCACTCTTGGTATTTTTCTTCTTTTCTTTTCTCTCATTCTCTTTTTCTTTTTCATTTTTTTCATTTTCTTTTTCTTTCTCTCTTTCTTTTTCTTTTTCTTTCTTTTCCTTCTCACTTATTTCTTTTTCACTCACAATTATTGGTATCTCCTTCTGCTGATCATCTTATGCTTCCACTTCTTCCTCAGTCTCACTCAAAGGTTCCATCACTGGGTCAATTTCTGGTTCAGTCACCAGCTGTTGTTTTTCTTCACCTATCCTCTTCTCACCTTCATTCATGCTCACCATTTTGCTTCTAGTCATAACAGCCTTGCACTCCTCCTTTGTATTCTTCTATGTGTTGGCTCCAAAGTTGCTTGACGGTCGGTCTGCCAGTTGTTTTGCCAATTGTCCTACCTGGACTTCTAGATTCTTGATAGCTGACTCTGTGCTCTTTTGATTGGACATGAATACTTGTATAAACTGAGCAAGAGTCTCTTCCAATTTCGTCGTTCTATCATAGAGACTAGGCCCTTGTTGTTGTGGCCTGTTAGGTGGCCCACCCTAGTCTTTATTGAACTGATTACCAGGCTAAGTTCTCCACTGTCCCTATTGCTAATTATATTGTTGGCCATGTTGAAATCCATAATATCCACCTGCATTGAAGTTTGGTCTTGGTTGGTTCCCCATGTAGTTCACTTCATGTGTTGTATCTTCTGTGGGAATGCAGGAACCAAAATCATGTGCTCCACCACATATAACACAACCTACAACCGGGTTGGGATGTGTGCTCACTAGCGCAAGATTGCATGGTCACCAACAACCATATTCTTAATCAATTCCATGGCTTCTTCAGGGGTCTTCAATTTTATTTTTCCCCCTACAGAAGCATCTAAAAGCTTCTTGGATTGTGGCCTTAACCCGTCAATGAAAATATTAAGCTGGATTGGTTCTGAAAATCCATGAGTAACCCACGAAATCTTTCCAAAGCCTCACTCAAGGACTTGTCTGGAAATTGATGAAAGGATGAGATGGCAGCTTTTCCTTCAGCAGTCTTGGACTTTGGGAAGTATTTCTTCAAGAATTTTTCAACCATTTCATCCCAAGTCTTAAGACTATTACCTTTAAATGAATGGAGCCATCTTTTTGCCTCTCCAGACAAAGAAAATGAAAACAAGCTCAATCTAATAGCATCCTCAAGCACGCCAGCTAGTCTGACAGTGTTGCAAATCTTAATATAAGTGGCTAGATGTGCATACGGGTCTTCATTGGGCAGACCATGAAACAAATTGTTCTGAATAAACTAAATTAATGAATGTGGATAGGTTATATTCTGTGCTTGAACCTCCGGCCGCGCAATGCTAGTAAAGAACTGCGACACAGATGTACTTGAGTAATCTTCCAGGGTCACTCGTCGAGGTTGCTCTTCAGCCATGACGTTGGCTTCAAATTCAGCTGTTTAAAATTCCCTGGATGTAGGTGAATTAGAAGATGATGACTCAGAAAAGTGAGCCTTTTCAAGGATTGATGCTACTGTTCTGTCATGCAAAAGCTTTCTTTTTCTCTGTGTGTTGTTTCTTCTGAAGGTTGCTTCAATTTCTAAATCCAATGGAACCAATTCACCTGTAGAAGATCTACACATGCAAACACTAACAGGAACAACAGTTAACCAATTCAAGAAGAAAATAAATTCTGAACTAAAAAATTACTAACAAAAACAAAAATTAATAAATCAAAGAATAATGAATTAATGCCTTCAAGCTGAACTAAACTTTCTAGATGGAAAAAGTTCCTCGGCAACAGCGCCAAAATACTTGTTTTGCTCTCCGGGACACTACTTGTTTGTGTGGATGCAAAATCTACTGGCAAGTGCACTGGGTCGTCAAGTAAATAATTAAAATGGTGTGAACCGAGTATCAAACTCAGGAAACTTGTTCATTTGGTAAAGGTTTATTCAATAAGCAGGCATTTGCAAACAGTAATCATGATTGTGAATGAAAGTAAAAGTATGCTTTATTCTAATTACAAAGCAATAAACATCAGCAAGTAAGTGTGAAAACAAATATCTAAAGGCGTTGGGTCCTCTTACTAAGTAGATTGATGCAATTGAGGATGTTTCTCTAATTAAAGATGATTCTATGTTCTATGCTGAAGGCTCAAGTACTAAACATCGATGTCTCATGAGTTTAGCCTAATTCTAATTAAAATTCGTTCGCAAATGTCTCTTGTTGAACTTAGCTTAATTGAACAGCATTATGATCACAGCATAATAAAAACTAAATTACCGCACTCCGTGTCCAGACATACGGTAACCTAATTCTACTCTATCAAGTTCTAAGGAGACAATACATCTTTCAATGCTAAAGCCCCTAACTGTACACACATATGGGTGATCAAGCCATAAGCATGCAATAATAAAGTACTGATAGAAACAACGAGCACATAAAACAACCTTAATTGGATAGGGAAAGAATTTTACATCAATTACTCAGCAAGAATCCCCAACCGAGGATTTAGCCTTCCATAGCATGAAAGCTCCTTTTACAATGAAGAAGAGGAATTAAGAGAAATTGCTTGCTTACAAAGGAGTGGGGATGTCTCCTCCACCTCTAGGAATCTCACTATCACTCAAAAACTCACCAATCTTCCTAAAAGATCAAAACTTGGCTTCTTTGCTCTGTTCTTTGCCTCTGTGTATTTCACTCTTCAAGCTCTTACGGCTATTCAGTGCTCTTTTTTTTAGCCCTCTTCTTTCTTTTATGCTATTTTAGGCTTAAAAAGGGCTCACTAACCTTGACGCCGCGCTTAGCACCATTCTCGAGCTTAGCGTGAGTAAGTAAATTTTTGCTCAACACCAAACTCGCGCTAAGCCTGGAAGGTGACAAACGCCTCGATCAACGAGCTGATGACGCGTTGAGCACGTGCCTGCGTGACAGATTCCCTTCCAGATTCCTCTTATCCGTTAAGCGTGTTGATGCCTCGCTTAGCAGATGACACTCGCTAAGCGCATTGAGCTTGCTTAGCGAGACATCAACTTAGCACTTCTTCAAAATAATTCCTTTTTGCCTGAAATGGAAGAGAAATTGACATTAATTCCATACACAAGGCTTTTACTGAGCACAGATAAAAATAAAGCAAAATTTATTTACAATCCTATAGAAAGAACCATAAATGTGGGAAAATATGTACATTTTGTAAAAGTTTTCTATACAAAAGTTAGTCGTATAAGATGACTAACAGACTCCTTGATGGGACTCCCAAAATAATAAATAATTTGATGGTTAAGTAATTTTGTATGAGCATCCATTTTCAGTGTCCTATGAATATCTATCTTATTGCCTTGATCTATAAAAAAAATCTATATAGTTGCATAGGATACTTTTGTGGAAATGTGATTCACAAGTATTTGGACTAAGTGTTTAATAATGAATGATGACTTCAAATTCATCATCAGACTAAAATAGGTACTTCTCCAACACATTGCATTGATTCTTCTTGACTTGAATTACAAACCAGCTAGAGTCACTTAGAAATGATCAAATGCCTCGCATGTAGGGTTAACTCACTCATGCACTGCAAATCCTTTTTAGTTGGGAATGTTTCTTGCAAGGAGAAATTTTGATCTAACGTTTATAGAGTTCTAAACTAACTTGAAATCCCTGGGAAAGGAACATTTTCACCTATCTATCAGTAACAATTAACTATTCATCAAGCCAACAAAAGTGCAAACCCAACTAAACTAGGACCTGATTCCAAAATTAACAATAAATCACAGCTTGTTATATGATGTGTGATAAAAAAAAATTATAAACACAAAACCACTATGAAAAAGGGAACCTCAACTCAACATAACATTTTTTAAAATCATCAAACACTCCACGACGAGAAGCAAACTAGAAGTAAGCAAGCTAGGAAACACTGTTATAGAACATCAATACAATCAAACCAGAAAAAAAAAGTATACCAACAAAAAAGTGTCCGTCAGAGCAGAGAAAACCTATTCAACATTTTGAAAAGTGTAAACTCAAGCAAAAGTGTTATAGGTCATACAATTTGTTTGAGCATTATCCTTATTCTTTTACACCCTGATGTACACTAGCTCTGAGTTTGACCAATCTCAATATACACACATAAATTGCATATCAATAATGAAATCAAACAAACTCAAATCCAAATCCAACATAGTTTGGTGGAAATGCAACCTACAAACCCTAGATTATAGACACAGAACACAAATTAATGAAACCAAATAGTAAAAACGGGATTGAAACAAAGATGAACAAGAAAAAAACCTATAATACTTAGATGAGAGAGACTAACCTCCGAGAAACAGACAAGCTATGTTTCACAGAAGATGTCAGAGTCCTTCAAGAGAGAGATAGAGCACTCTCTGAATTATAGAGAGAGATTCAAGAGTGAAATGAGGAGTGAGATATCACCGTTAAGAGAGAGAGAGAGAGAGGAGTGAGAGAACTATTGCAAGAGAGGAAGAAGCGAGAGGAACATGTGCGTTGTGTCTTGAGTTCACAAAAAGAATTTCAAATTCTTTAATTTTTGAAATAATTTGAAATCCTAATATTTAAGTTAATTAAAATACCTTAACAAAATACTGAAATTTCAATTTCTTTTCAAATTATTTATCCAAACACCTTATTTAACTGAAAAACAATTAAAATCCTTTAAAAAATTGAATTATCCTATTAAATTTCTCCATCCATAACGTTAATGGTGTGTTTGATTTGGTGGAACAGAAAGTAATTAAAAAATATTTAAATTAGAGTAAAGAAAAAATGTGTGGGACTCACATTATTTTTTGAAAACGCACTTGTAAATAATAATTCTTTTTCCATAACCAAACCAAGGCTCACTTACATGTGTTATTTCAAATCAAAAAAATGAAAAATTTATTCATATTTTTGTTTAATTAAGTAAATTATAGTATTTTGTATGATAAATTAATTCCACGTGCATTGAATGATAGACAAATACTCTTATTATCTTAAACACCTTATCAAATATTCTTATTTTTTTAATGTTTCTTCTTATATATTACATTTTAAATTCTATAATACTTATATATTTTTTTCTCTTTCTAAGTATCGCTGACAGTCAGGAGTGTTCATCAGACTTTAATCTATTAATAACCCTTTTGTTCATAACATAAAAACCACACTTATAATTAGTTAAGAACAATATATTTGAATATTATCTTTTTATAACATCTATCACTTTTCTTTATTTTTCTTTTTCTATTATATCATATAATTACTAATAATATTTATATTTTTTCTTTCATCTCTTTTTCAATAATAAGTGTATAATAGCATGTTTAATTAGGTATCCAACAATAAATTTTTCTTTAGTTAAACTGATCTGATGTCAGTTACAAAAAGTAAACACATGTGGCATCCTGAGATGATTCTTAATTTCGTTACTTGCTTATTTTGCTTTTTGAAACATTAGGAAAATTTTAACTTGATTTTACCATACCTTTCCTATTGTCAAGTGATGATAATTCCAATTTCCAAGTGTTGTTTAAAAACAAGTGACACAAGTACCAGACTGTAACATTGAGTCTGACTAGTACAATTAATACACCATGTCTAGTTAGCTATATCTCGTCCCACCAAAGTACCAAGCACGCCATATTTTCACACCACTCGTTGGTCCACGCCCCTAACCAGAGTTACTACTCCATTCCACGGGTTAGTTAGTTTATGGAGAGTAAAAAAACGACAACCTCTTTTTAAACTTGGTCAATACCCTCATACTCACTGTGTCATCAAGTTATGTTCCCTAAATTCAAGATACAAGTTAATTAAAGAGATTGGAAAAAATAATTATTATATTAAGGTTAAAATTAAATTATTTAGATATTATTTAGGTTCAATTTTTGACAAAAATAATATTTTTTTAAATTTTATTGTTGAATTCTAAATGAATTAAAATCTCTTTTTTAGATGAAAAAAAAATTCAAGCAGTAGGTTATGATGGGAGAGGAGATTAGGTCTCCCACCATGGAAAGATTATTTAACACCCTTAGATGTATTAATTTTTAAATCAGTGATCAACATTGTTTCCTTTTTCTGTTTTGTCCCTATCTTTTCCGATTTTTTTTGTCCTGCTTCTTCATCGTCATGCTGTCGCGACCTAAGAAGCATGGACGCGGCACTTCAGCGGTGTGTCCCGCATCGGACTTGCACCGAACACGAATGTGGACCCGGCTCCGGTGTGACACGGTGTCGGGTGTTTCCGCCGTCACCGGACACGGTTGGACAGTCGGGCACGCGCGATTGGACGCAACCCAACAAGTGGGCGCAGACAACTCAACTATTTTTATTATTTATTAAAAAATTAAAAAAATGCTTACCAAATACGAACCGTTCTCATTCTCATGCACCTTCTTCTTCGTCATCTCCTTGTCGTTTCCCGCAAGCGAACCAAACACCTCCCTTGCTGCACATCGTCGCCTCCATTTCCCCACACAGGTAGGCCCTTGTTTCTCTTTTCTAATTTGCTCAGCTGCTCCCTGTTTCTCTTTTTTTTTCTGTGGAGAATGGAGATACAAAAGTGTTACTGCTTTTGTTTGTTTTTCATATGCGCTGCCCTTTCTAGTTTCTTCTGGTATATTGCTTTTTGTTTGTTTTTCACTTAGAAATTGATTACATTGATTTTTTTTAAAAATTGTTGTAGAGATGAGTGCTTCTAGTCCTAGTCAAGCTAAAGAACAATATGATGATACCAAACCTTTACGGACCTATGTTACATAGATAAAAAGTGTAGGTGGTGGTGGAAATTATGAGATAAAATGCAATATTTGTGATGTTACCTTTAATGGGTCTTACACTAGAGTGAGGACACACTTGTTGAAGATTACTAGAAAGGGAGTTAGAGGTTGTCAAAAGGTAACAAATGCCAAACTTATAGATTTGAAGAAGATAGACAATGAGGCTACATTGAGGGTGCAGAAGTCAAAAACAAAATTTGTGTCATTGCCTCCAGTTTCTACTCAACACCAAATGGATACAAACACTCTTGGTGTTGATCCAAAAAAGAGAAAGACATCAACTCTAAAAGTGCCTTTAATTTGCAAGCTAGAGAGACACTTGATCATGAAATTACTAGGATGTTTTACTCTTCGGGGCTGCCTTTTCATTTAGCAAGAAATCCTCATTATAGGAAGGTGTTTGCCTATGTTGCCAACAATTATATCGGTGGTTACCAACCTCCAGGTTATAATAAATTAAGGATAACATTACTTCAAAATGAGATGAGACATGTGGAGAACTTGTTACAACCAATTAAAAATGCATGGAGCCAGAATGGTGTGAGCATTGTTATTGATTGATGAAGTGACCCGCAAAGAAGATCTCTTATTAATTTCATGGCTGTCACGGAGAGTGGACCTATGTTTTTAAAGGCCATTGATTGTTCAAATGAGATAAAAGACAAGGATTTAATTGTCAAACATATGAGGAAGGTAATTATGGAGGTTGGGCCCTCAAATATTGTGCAAATAGTGATGGATAATGTAGTTGTTTGTAAAGCAGCAGGTTTAATAATTGAGGCTGAGTTTCCTTCTATCTATTGGACTCCATGTGTTGTCCATACATTAAATCTTGCTTTGAAGAACATATGTGCAGCCAAGAATACAAAAAAAATAATGTTGTTTATCAATAATGTTCTTGGATCACCAAAATTGTGGAGGATGCAATGTTTGTGAAAAACTTTGTCATGAGTCACTCTATGAGACTATCAATTTTCAATTCATTGAAATTGCTATCCATTGCTCCAACAAGATTTGCCTCCACTATTGTAATGCTCAAGAGATTCAAGCAATTGAAGAAAGGACTCCAAGAGATGGTCATTAGTGACTAATGGTCTTCTTACAAGGAAGATGATGTTGCAAAGGCTAAATTTGTGAAAGATACTTTGTTAGATGATAATTGGTGGGATAAGGTTGATTATATTCTTTCTTTCACTAGCCCTATCTATGATGTTCTTAGAAGAACTGATACGGAAGCTTCATCTCTCCATCTAGTATATGAGATGTGGGATTCAATGATTGAAAAGGTGAAGAATGTCATATATCAATATGAGGGAAAGGAAGAGGGTGAAGGATCAACCTTTTATGAGGTAGTGCACTCCATATTAATTGACCATTGGACTAAGAGTAGCACTCCTCTCCATTGTTTAGATCATTCCTTAAATCCAAGGTAATTAACTCTATACTTTTTTACATACATATTTTTTAGAATTACATAAATTTTAATCATGTATATATTTCTTTTTAATTGTAGATATTATAGTCATGAATAGCTAAGTGAAGATTCTAACCCAGTTCCTCCACATCAAGACATGGAACTCACTCGTGAAAGACTAAAATGCTTCAAGAGGTTCTTTCTTGATGTGGATGTAAGGAGGAAAGTGAATATTGAGTTTGCCAACTTCTCGGATGGAAGAGAAGGTCTTGATTCTTTAGAGGTCAAATGGATCCAAAAGCATGGTGGCTAGTTCATGGCGTTAATGCTCCAATACTTAAAAAGGTTGCCCTGAAGCTACTTGTGTAACCTTATTCATCTTCATGTTGTGAAAGAAATTGGAGTATGTATTCATTTATCCATTCTTTAAAGAGAAACAAGATGACACCACATAGAGCTGAAGATTTAGTATATGTTCATAGCAACCTATGAATTCTCTCAAGGAATACTCCATAATATCATCAAGAGGAAACTAAAATGTGGGATGTAGCCGGAGATGATTTTTGATCACTTGATGATAGTGGTATTCTTGAAATTGCTAGTTTGTCTTTAGATGAACCAGAGTTAGAGGGTGTATTTTTCAATGACGATGATCACCTAGGGGGTGAAAGGCCTTAGATTGTGGAATTCTTGAAGACTTGAAGTTGCTAATTCATCATCTTGTTTTATAATTTTTTTTTTGTAAAGAAACAAAGCGTACAAATTGTATAATGAGGTCTCTTAGTATTTTTTGTGAGACTCATTATCATAGGAAAAGTTCTTTTGAGATGATGATGAATATATAAATCTTGATTTTCAATTTAGATCTTTTATGCATATCGCTCATATTTAATTTTATGTAATTTTATTTTATTTAATTATATATATATATATATATATATATATATATATATATATATATATATATATATATATATATATATAGCCTATGTATGAAGGATTGCAAAGTGATTCAAAAAAGTCTTTGTATACGGGGTGCAAGAATTCCTTGACGCTGTTGTTGGCGATGTTAAGTCTGGTTAATGTCAAGGCCAGATATGGATGCAGTGACAAAAGCTTTACTTCACTGCTTCAAGTAGTGCACGATCTGCTTCTAGAGGAAAACACGTTGCCTAAAAGTTACTATCAAGCCAATAAGATATTGTGTCCGATGGGTATGGACTATCAAAAGATTCATGCTTGCCCGAATGATTGCATACTGTACAGGCATGAATTCGAAGAAATGTCCAAATGCCATATGTGTGGGGCACCACGGTACAAAGTGAAGGATGATGAGGACTGCAGCTCTAATGAAAACTCAAAGAAGGGCCCTCCAGCGAAGGTGTTGTGGTATCTTCCCATCATTCCAAGGTTTAAGCATCTTTTTGCTAATGGAGATGACGCAAAAGACCTTACTTGGCATGCAAATGGGAGAAACTCTAATGGAATGGTCCGTCATCTGGCTGATTGCTCCCAGTGGAAGAAGATTGATGGTTTGTATCCGGATTTCAGCAAAGAGGCAAGAAATCTTAGGCTTGGACTAGCCAGCGATGGAATGGATCCATATGGCGATTTAATCACTCAACACAGTTCATGGCCAGTTCTACTAGTAATTTACAATTTGCCTCCTTGGTTATGCATGAAGCGAAAATACATGATGTTGTCTATGTTGATATCGGGCCCAAGACAGCCAGGAAATGACATTGATGTTTATCTAAGTCCGTTGATTGAAGACCTGACAAAGTTGTGGAACGAGAAGGTTTTAGTGTTTGATGGCTTTCGCAAGGAGACTTTTCAAATACATGCAATGCTTTTTTGTACCATTAATGACTTTCCAACATATGGGAATCTGAGCGGTTATAGTGTTAAAGGTCATCATGCATGCCCCATCTATGAAGAAGACACAAGCTACATACAACTGAAACATGGTAGAAAAACAGTGTACACTAGGCATCGCTATTTTCTAAAACCTCATCACCCATACAGGCGATTGAAAAAAACATTTAATGGAAGTCAAGTGCACGAAACTGGGTCGATACCGTTGACTAGTGAGCAGGTCTTCCAGCGGGTTCAACACCTGAATACTGTATTTGGAAAGACCCAAAAGAAGGATAAAAGTAAGACTTGCATATGGAAGAAGAGGTCCATTTTCCTTGATCTTCCGTACTGGTCTGATCTAGATATTAGACATTGTATTGATGTTATGCATGTGGAGAAAAATGTATGTGATAGTGTCATTGGGATGCTCCTTAACATTCAAGGCAAGACGAAAGATGGTCTAAATATCCATCAAGATCTAGCTGACATGGGTATACGATCGCAGTTGCATCCAAGGTCTAATGGTAAAAAAATATACTTGCCTCCAGCTTGTCATACTTTGTCTAGAAAGGAGAAGATCAGTTTTTGTCAGTGTCTACGCCGGGTCAAAGTCCCACAAGGATACTCTTCAAATATTAAGAGCCTTGTGCAGTTGAAGGAGCTTAAGTTGGTAGGGTTAAAGTCTCAGGATTGTCATGTGTTGATGCAACAATTATTAGCCGTGGCCATATAAGACATTTTTCCTAACAAAGTTAGGTTAGCCATAAGTCGCATGTGTTTTTTGTTCAATGCCATATGTAGCAAAGTGCTTGATCCTGTCAAGTTTGATGACCTGGAAAATGAGGCTGCAATTATATTGTGCCAATTGGAGATGTATTATCCTCCTGCTTTCTCTGACATCATGGTTCACTTAATTGTTCATTTGGTCAGAGAAATCAAATGTTGTGGTCCTATTTATTTGCAGTGGATGTACCCAGTTGAGCAATACATGAAGATCTTAAAAGGGTATACCAAGAATCTACATCATCCGGAAGCATCTATTGTTGAAAGGTACATTGTAGAAGAAGCCATTGAATTTTGTTCAGAGTACATTGAAAAGGCTAAACCTGTTGGCCTTCCTAAGTCTTGTCATGACGACAGAGTGGGAGATAAAGGTTCAAGAGGACTGCATGTTATCACTCCAAGTGTAGAAGATTTGTTACAAGTTCACTTGTATGTGTTGAATAACAGTAATAAAGTTTTTCCATACATACTTCAGCATGAAGGTTTAGTCAAACAAAGTAATCCAAAAATGTCAAAGAACTGGGTCTTGAAAAAGCATAACAAGACTTTCTTTGATTGGTTTACAGATACAAGCTTTGCTGATGAAAGTGCTTCTAAAACATTAAGAAAGCTAGTAGATGGGCCTAAAAGAAATGTTATAACTTGGCAAGGATACGACATAAACAAGTATTCCTTTTACACAAAAGCACAAGACGAGAAAAGTACAATGAAAAATAGCGGGGTCACCCTAAGGGCTGAATCTCAACACTTCGCAAGTGTACATGATGACAATCCCTGTGTAGCTTCCATCCCTTACTTTGGGTTCATTGATGAAATTTGGGAGCTTAACTATGTCAAATTTACTGTATGTGTTTTCAAATATAAATGGATTGATAGCAACACCGGTGTGTGGACCGATGATGTAGGATTTACGTTGAAAGACCTAAAGAAACTAGCTTACCACAATGACCCTTTCATCATGGCAGAATAAGCTAAACAGGTATTTTATGTGCAAGACCCTTGTGATGAAAGGTGGTATGTGGTTCTACACGGGAAAATAATTGGTGTTAATGTAGAAGATGATGATTCATACATGGACACTTATGTTAGTCCTTTGTCCACACAAATAACTCCTAACATCGTTGGAGAAGAAGAAGCTGATGACTTTCATGCTAATCTTAATGATCACAATGAAGGAGAACTAATTAACATCGTCTAATGTAATTTTCTAATTACGTATTTCATTTTGGTACATTCATTTACATGACTGATTCAATTTTTTGATAATGTTAACTAACTCATGTTTTTTCTTTACAGACCCATGGCTACTTCACTTGCCTCGCCTCCTCCTCCTCCTCCTCCTCCTACAGTAGCATCAGCGTCTCCGTCTACCTTGAAGCGGACACGCAAAGCCACACGGCTACGATCCTTGGCCACTAGACCACCTGGGGCAGAGAGACCAGTGGAACATGTCGATCTTGCTACCGGGAAGGCCAACGGTCCCCACAAGAAGAAATTAAGAACATATTTGGGGATTGTCGCTCGTAATAAGATCGACGTGACATACGAGACTTGGAAGGAAGTCCCTACTGCTTAGAAGGATTTAATATGGGAGGATATTCATGTATTTTAGTTTTCATCTTTGATTTTTTTTATTAGCCAAAATTTATAATTTACTAACAATAAAACCTAATTTATTGTTTGTCATGCGAAATTTGATATCCCTGAAGCTTTTGACGGTAGGAAAAAGAAGAAAGTACTTTAGACTGTCGGCGAGTGGTGGAGACAGTTTAAATCTGATTTGACGAGGAAATGAGCACTTGTAGCCGACAAGGACAGTGTGGACGACACTGTTTGTGAAAAATACGACATTAGCAAGGAGAAATGGACTCAGTTTTGTCAGACCCGCAGAGACCCCTCATGGGAGGTATGTACTTTGTCATTTTAATTGTTTTCCACTAAAACTTCAGTTCTTATAATACATTGTAGTGATCATTTTCATTAATGTTCGATTTTTGTAGGATGTGCGGAAAAAGGCACAGGCCATCTAGAAGCAAAACACCGCCCCCCCACGTGTTGTCTTGTGGGGGTTATGAATATTTAAAATAGAAGCTGAAGGCTAAGAAGACAAAGAAAAAATTGGAGGAAGCTACTCAGTCCGAAAGCACTGAGGGCGTCATTGACCCTCCATCTCCCATCAGACGACACGTGAAGTGAAAAATGGTCCGCACCAAGAAAACTGGGCAGATGGCATCTGAGGCAGCAAAGGAAATTGCTAAGAAGATTGTAAGTCATTTTCTATTAAGAATTGTAATTATCTTTGTTTATTTTGTGAATGACTAAACAAATATATGTGTTATGTACAAGATTCTTTGGAGGAGCAAGTGTCACATGGTTTGTTTGTCCCCTATGGACGTCAGGATCTCCTGACTGCTGCCATTGGGCGACCAGAACACCCTGGCCGTGTGCGTGCTACTGGAACTGGTGTCACCATAAAGCAATACTTCGGATTGACTCCATGAACCTCTCGTAGTTCTTCCTCCATGGCTCCCAAAGAACTGGAGCAGCTGACTCAACAAATCAAGGACCGACTGGAAGAGTTGATCATAGAAAAAGTGACTCGGCAGCAGATGTTATCCTTGAGTCAGATGCAGTCCCAATTGCAATCACATATCCAATCACAAGAACTTGCACTGCCTCCGAAGCCTGAGGTTGGTCCCTCAGCTGCTCGTGTTGTGGCGTCCCTAAATTAATGACTGGTTTGATAGTAATGATTTAAATAACAAAAACCATGGTATTTTTTTTTTCTTTTTCTTTTTCATTTCTTTCTCTTTTCACCATAACTAGGTTTAGAAGGAAAATCCTCACTATAGAGTCCTGAATGGCCAGTTCACAACTCTATTCGGAGTCATTTCTTTCTTACCGCTCATAATCTCTAAACTAATTTGCTGTTTCAAAAGGAAGAATGTACCAGCCATTACTTTAGGTCATCACGTGAAAATAAAAGAATAAAATACGGTCAATAAACTCTTTTACAAATAAAGTTGCTAATGCTTTCTTCTCAAATAACAAGATTGATCATAAATACATTCATCATTTAAAGCTGTCCAAAATATGGGAGTTTTACAAAATACATAGTGTCATCCAGAGCAAAGGTGTCCACAGTGGTGGCTTCGGCCACATGTATACAATCATCAAATTCCTATACAACAGGTCTACCCATACAAAAACAAAAGAGTAAACCTAACAGTCAGTCCTAAATACACCCACCCTCAAAAGTATACAAAACTAATCCATGGAACTGTCCACTATGATGAAGAGCCTCCACTGGTCGCCATCTCTCTCGGGCCACTATCCTCCGTAGAGTCTGCCTCAGATGCTGATATGACTTCCTCGGGAGAATCCACCTCAGGGAGTGGGTCCTCATCACCCTCTAGAAAGTCAAGAGCATCCCCAGCAGGCTCGAGAGGTAGCTCCTCAAGATCCTCCTCAGGGTATTCCTCGGACGACGTTACCTCAATCACTTGGACTGGCTCCACTAGACGGTATGGTGTAGGCATGGGTAGTATCCACTCCACAGTACGCTGAAGCGTGCGCACGGGTTCATCTGGATGCACCAAAGAAGTAGCCGTGAATCGAACCGTGCCCCGAAATCGGCACCTCGCGTTGCCTTCGAGGGTCTCCCAAGCTCCCTCTAGGCACTCCATCTCCACTCGATCATGGATTAGCTGCGCCGCCATCACGATCTACAAGAAAGAAAAGAAAAGGGTAGACTCTTTCACAAGAATCTAACTATGCCGCAACACAATGCGTCTCATAACCACTACATGCAAGTAAAAGGGGTATCTCAAGGCTTTTCATCCCTGGTAATCGATTACACAGCCTTGGTAATCGATTACCAGAGGCCAAACTCGAATCACACAGCTTCAGGACATGAAAACCTGAAAAAGGCATTGTGTAATCGATTACACATACCTGGTAATCGATTACCAGTGACCCATTCCTCTGTGTAATCGATTACACAAACTGGTAATCGATTACCAGAGGCCTCCACAACCTGCTGCCTTCATTTCTAAGCCTGGTAATCGATTACACCCCCTTGGTAATCGATTACCAGAAGCCCTCATAGCTTTCTGACCTCGTTTTCAAGCCTGGTAATCGATTACACCCCGTGGTAATCGATTACCAGAGACCATCTTAGCCTCCTGTCTTCATTTTTAAGCCTTGTAATCGATTACCAACCCTTGGTAATCGATTACCAGAGGCCACAACCCATATATCACACAAGATTCACAACTGGCCAGCCACCACACAAGCCTCCTTGCTTTGTGGTCTTTGTTCCTTTTATCTGTTGACTGCCAGGAGCTCGCCTGTTTAGGTACATCACAGGTTCTCACTGATTGACTATGCCCGGGTTGGTTCGGGATTGGTCAAGCTTGGTTTTGGGCAATAGCACCCCACCTGACGTCCCCAAGGTCTCCTGACCCCCGCGACATATCTCCAGGTACCACTCTGTGGTCAACGAATAAAAGCAGGAAGTTTCACCCTTCTACACTTCCTCATCTCAAGCTTGTAGGATTATGGGGTACCCATCACATGTGGTACTAGGTGGCGGTCGGGCGATGGTGCACAACAAGTTTTCCACATCCACAAATCGCGCATAAACCCACCATCCCCTATTGCCCACCTTTAACTGAGCTCACGTACTCCCACGTAGCCCATATCCTCGTTTCTCTCAACACCGGGTCCCCATCAATCCTCCCAAGCTCCCCCAACATCCAGGTAAAACAATATTCAAACAGCACAAACTATCACAGCCAAGAAAATAGGGCAAAGGCAGAAAACTCTGCCCAAAACACCAACCAAAATCACAGCTTTTCTCACTTAAAGACCCCAGTAACAATTCCTTCATTCCAGTTCGTTAACCGTTGGATCGACTCGAAAATTTTACTGGAAGTCTCTAGTACATAAGCCTACATTTTGACCGTTGGGATCTACTAGCAAACATCCAGAACTCATTCTACACTACTCTTTCCACAACCAGCAAATGCATAGCATTTTTTTGCACAAAGCCAAAATTCTGCTGTACCTATTTGACAGCAAAATTCTGCATAAGTGCAGATTTCGAAAATCACACTTTCCCTCATCCAATCTTGCCCAAATCAAATCCTACAAGTCCCAAATCATGTATCAATCATGTCTAAACCAAATTCAAGCTTCAAAACACAGCAACACAAAATCTAGGTGTCCAAAACCCCTCAATTTAATGGATTTTCTAGGTTTGAGAAGTGAAATTGAGAATGAGGTAAATTTGAAGCAAACCCTCACCTCACACAAGTCTATAACATCAATTTAAACTTGTTCAAACTGGATTTACGCCTAAAATTTCACCGAATCAAAATTTGACTCCTCAACACCCAAATTTACCCTAGAAATGGCTCTTTGTTCACTTTGGTCATTTGTTTTTCTCTCTAACACAGCCTAACCTTTCTCATAAGTCCTAAATGGCATTTCAAGCTAGGATTAACTCACTCTAACCTCTAAATACTACCAATTCCAGATTTGGCCTTCCAGCTCTCAAAATTCACTCTTTTTCCACTCATCACATCATATTCTCACCTTCTAATCCTAGGTTAATTCTACCCTTCGTCTCTAACAGTTTTCCATAAGCAATTTCAGCACATAAACATCATAAGCATCATCGTAAAAACCCTAAAACTGAATGGGTAAGCTTAACTCATCCAAACATGGCAAGTTCAACATGCTTTCAACAAATTTCTTCACAAATAACCATCATGAAGCAGAAACCTAGCAAGACTACCCATCATATCTCCCAAAACCCCATACCCACGAAAATCAAGAGGGAAAGAAGTCCACCCAAACCTGAAATTTCGAAGTCCCACACGTAGAGATGCGCTTCACGACTTCGAAAATGCCCTCCTTTCGTGATTTGGAGCAGAAATGATGGCCAAAGGTTGGAGCTTTGTTTGGAGCTTCAATGGAGAATGAAGGAGAAGAGAATGGCAACGTGAGAGAGAAAGGAAAAGGCTTCTGAAATTTTTGGGCTGAGTGAGGAGAGAGAATACAGCTTTTTGGTTTTAAAAAGGGTTTTCTCTTTTTCTATTTTTTTATTTAAGCTATGCCACATGTCTCCATTTGAGTGGAGCAAAAGGGCCCACTTTCTCTTTTGATTGTGACCTATACTCAGCCACAAAAAGTGAGAAAAATCTGACCTTTGAAACGCTAAAATCCTACCTCGGTTTGCGTGTCGTTTCTCTGGTTCCAGTCCCTCGCATTTCTCTGCGTCCGTCGGGGCCAGTTTTCGAAAGTAATCAATATATATATCAAAATGCACAGAATAAGACCCCGAGCGTGGTTCAGAGGTTGGTTTCGTTAAATTTTAAGTCACACGCAAAACGATGATTTTTAAACTAATTAATTAAGAATTAACTCATAACCTCCCAGTTATGGACTTCTCTTCCTTAATTAGCCTAGCCCGCGTATCTTGCCCCCACTATTCCTATTTCTACCAAGAACATATATGCATATACACTGAATAATACATATATATATATATATATATATATAATCATTCAAAATACATTGTTTCCAAAAATTCCGGGTAGAAATTTCCAGGATGTCACACGTGTCATCACAAAGGAGAGTTATGTTGATCCCTCATCGACTGATCCAAACACGGGTGACTCAGACAAATACGTGTTGTACATCGAAGGAAATCCTTCCCGCCTGGTTGCCCTAGGAAGAGTTTATGAGGGATCCACAGCGGTTCACAACATCCCTTTGTTTCATGGCCAAGTGAAGGTTGGTGTTGAGAAGGTTAAAGATGCAGCGGCTCCCGTTCCTGTACCCACTGACAAGGTTACTTGAGTGGGGCAGACACTTAACACCTTCCTTGCTTGGCCGACACATCTCGTGAAGCGTTTATCACAACAGGTATTTTACTCTAATTATATGCTTCTTTTTTTCAATTGAATTGTTCACTGTAATTAAATTATGTTAATTAACTATCACATATAAACAGTCAGTTGTGTCTCCAGCAAAACCTCCAGATAGGCCGGATCATGAGGTCGATGATCCCCTATATTTGATGAAATTGATCATCCCACAATTTTTTTTTTAAGTCTCTCTAGGTTATGTGGGACACTATTGTGTTCGGGGTGTTTAATGAAGACTTTCTGTTGTACATAAAGCACGAAGATCTCTCTGAAATTGCACATGGTGGTCAATGTCTCAGCATATCTATTATACAGTTATGGATTCTGTAAGTCAATTTAGATGATTGTTAATTACCTAAGTTATTGTTTTAAATTCATACATAATTAACTTTGTCTTAACAACAATAGACATCTGACTAAGACAAGTATGCGAGCGGGGAATTCCGATGTGTATGGATTCCTCGAGCCACAGTCCATTCAGAGATCTAGGCAACTGCAATTTGAATCAGAAAGTTATATGAAGAGTTGGATGCAGAGTTTAAAACGTGATGTCTACCTTGGAGCCTACCTAAATGGGTAAGTCAAATTAAACAACTGAATTTAAATTATGTATAATACTACAATAACCCATATTAGTCTCCACTGCAGTGGACATTGACAAATGGTCGTCATTTTGCCTAAGGAAAACCTTGTTGTCTGGTTTTGTTCCTTGCATAACAGACCAGACAACTACCTAAAGGAATAATTAACAAGTCAGTGTTGTTTTTCAATACATTTGTAATAGCATAACTCAACAACATCAATATTTTAGTGTTCCTTGTATTCAACAGTGCTTTGAAAGGACTTGATGATACTCCACAACCTAAATCCAAGGCTGGTGCTAGGTGGATTGTTGTTAAGGTACGTGATTTAAATAAAACTTATACTTATATATACTGCTTATGTGTGTGTACACTAATTGTAGTTAACGTTTAATATCCAAATTTCATTATGTATTTAGTGTTATAGACAAAAATTAAAGGAATCACTGAGTTCGGTTATTACGTCATGCACTGGATGTCCATGATAATCTTAGGAACTTTCAGGAATAATTGGGAAACGGTAATTGTTTATTTCAAACAAAGTTGATTTTCTTATCATTGATATTACATTATTAACTTATCTTTTATTTGATCATGTAGTATTTTAATGATGTTAGACCATTGGAAGCAGAGAGATTGAAGGCGTTTCACATCCAGTGGGCACAGTATTATCTCAAAGTTAGAAATCAAACTTAGGATCTTAGGGAACTATGTAACATTAGGTTACTTAATTAGTTTACTATAGCTTGCATTACATTTTTTACAATTGTTGTTTCATTTTAACATTGAATAATTTTTGTTGATAGTTATTAATAAATTATTTATTCATAGTTATCAATTGATTTTTTACAATTAATAGTTTACTAGCTAGCTTTCTACTAAAATCTGTTTGAAAGCAGAATGCGAATGATATATGTTGTACTGTGTGGTCTGATTTTAAATTTACAGATTAAATTTTGTGTTTTTTGTAAAAATAGAGAGAGTATTTAAAAAAAATCCTAATAACAACATCGGTTTTTTTTTAAAAAAAACTGATGTTAATATACACAAGCAACATCAGTTTTTCCAAAGAACCGATGTTAACATATAAGTTAACATTAGTTTTTCAAAAAATCGATGTTGTTTGTGTATATTAACATCGGCTTTTTAAAAACCAATGTTAATATCGAAAAACGTTAACATCGATTTCTATAAAAAAAAAACTGATGTTAAGTTATAAGTTAACATCGGTTTTTGACTCAAACTGATGTCAACGTTTGGAAGTTAACATCGATTTTTATACAAAACCGATGTTAACGTATAAGTTAACATTGATTTTTATAGAAAACCGATGTTAATATATAAATTAACATCGATTTTGTATAAAAACCAATGTGAACTGTCAACATTCATACATTTTTTTGTGTAATTCTTATTATATAATATCGGTTATTTAAATAATCGATGTTGTCAATTTTATGTTAACATCGATTTTAAAAAAATGATGTTAACGATAATACTTTCAATATCGGTTAAAAAACTGATGTAGAAAGTCATAAATAACCGTTGTAAAAAACATATTTTCTAATAGTATCTGTGTCATATATTTTGGATATTACAGGTGTCCACGTGTCCGTGTCCAGTATCCGTGTCAGTGTTGGTGCTTCATAGGTTGCGACACCCCCCACCCCCCAACTCTTCTTCCTCCATCTTTTTCACCCTATTCTCACACATACACAACACATGATAGACTATCTCAAACCAACAACATCATTTTCATTTGTTCATCACTACAAATTGAGAGAGCCACAATTTGGTCAGATACATCCCCTTCACACCAAGCCCCTCTCAAGCACCATGCTTTCATAACCGGAGATTTTAAGGACCAACATAAGGGGAATCAATCATGAAAATGTAAAAGCAAACAAAGACAAGTAAATATCGTGAGAGTATAAGGATCAACTCTCTCTTCCAACATTGCGCTCCATCGTCCGCCTTCGGGAGCAATTTCTGGCGACGGCCGCACCCTTTGTTCTTTCTCTTATTTCCTTCTTCTCTATGGCCAGAGATTGTTGAGGCTCTCACTTGCGTTGCAAGCGCCACATATATTCTCTGGCTGCATCTCTTAGGCTCCCATTTAGTTGTGTTGCAGTGGCTTAGAATAGCTTTATATTGCGGGTAATTGTGAAAAAAATACAGTTGACGCGATTGTAATTACGATTACGAAACATTATTTAAATCCATGCGCAGCACTGCAGTAGCCTCTGAAATTAGGACTGGAAAGAGAATCACGAAAGAGGTAGAAAGGGAAAAGTAAAAGATGTTAAATAATTTTTCCATGGTGGGAGACATTATCACACTCCCACCTTAGTCTACCTCTAAATTCAAATAAAAAGTGATTGGTAAACACTAAAAATACTATCCAACCTAGAGAGAATAAAAATGATATAAATATAATAGAATCTATGATGCAAAAGATATTTGATGAAATGTATAAAATTATGAGTAGTTTATTTATCACTAAATTCAAAATTCTTTCAATTGAAATATAGGAGAAATAAATTGTGAAAATTTTATTTCAGTTTTCCTTGTTCACAAGTCTTACAAATTATTTTGGTAGTTTATGAGTTATTTTAACCCGCTTATAAATTAGTTTGATGAAAAACAATACGTAATGTAAATCATTAATTGCATTGTAATGATATAACATACAATTAATACTACCTTTGTTTCTTTCTTAATTGTTAGCTTTTTGGAGAATTTGTATTCCTATATTTATATGTCGTTTTAAAGTTTAATATCATATTTATTACTCTTTTACCCACCCTTACTTATCTCTTAATCTCTAATTAATTTACTTATGTGAAGTGGAGAGAGAAATGGATAAAATAAGAAATTTCCCAATCATTTTCTTATTAAAATCAATAAATTTTATTATTTTTACAAAATAATCTTAAAATACTGATAAAAAAGAACTAAGGGAGTATAGAGAGTAAAGAGAATGTACATCGAAATTGTAGAAGAACTGACGAAGTACATAATAATACTATTACCAGATCCAAACAAGAAAAGCCTTCCAGCAAAAAATTCCTAATTCAAAAAACTTACTCCAAAGGAAAGTCACGCAGAAGTGTCTAAAACTAATTCTGTTTCACCTCTTTAAAAGATTGTGCACATTTCTATAATTATTCTATCACACAAGTATCATAACTTTCCTCCTATTTTACCTCTTAGCAAAGATTTTTTAAAAATGTATTCTTTTACAAAATCCATCAATGGTAAATTCATTTTTTCTAAATTCTTAAATTCTGGAATTTTCAAAATTTTAGATGGTGCTTTGACTTTTTTTTTGTTTTCATTTTAAAAAGAAAATAAAAAGATAAGAATAAAAATACATTTATTTAAAATTTTTTAAAAAAATTCTAAAAATATTTTCAAAAACTTCTAAACTAAAATTAATAAATTAACGCTTTCAGTCTTTTAAAAAAAAAATACAATAACACCTTAAAATACTTTTTTCTTGATATATATTTTCTAAATCTTAAAAATAAAAATTATTATAAAAAAACAAAAAACAAATACTCAAAACAAAACTTGTATTCTATACTTGAGGAAAGCATGAATGGATTCTTGTCCATTCATCACTTATAAGTGATCTTGTAATGACCAAAGTTTATTTATTTATAACTAAAAACACAAGCACCATACAAGCTGCATTACATTACATAAATAAAAACTAAGATACGAAATACCTGAACATTACAGGCACTACTACACAAGCTGCATGCATAACATAAATAAAAAACTTGTTTTCCTAAGCCACATTTTTCCACATTAGTGCCAACTCTGAAAGAGTCTTGGTAGAAGACCCATCTTCTTTGAGAGCATTAACAGCCGCAACTTCTAGTTTCTTCATTCTTTTTCGCATTTCCCCACCTTCCCTTCCTTCCATCAAACGCTTCACAACATCAGCAATTTCTTTTCTCTCGACCAAACCATTTTCACCAACTCTCGGCCTCAATCCCACTTTGAGATCCTCACAAAGCACAACCGCATTCATTCTCTGCTCAGCATACAGTGGCCAAGTTATCAATGGCACACCATGCAGCACACTCTCGAGGGTCGAATTCCAGCCACAGTGAGTCAAGAACCCACCAACTGAACTGTGGCTAAGGATTTGAACCTGCGGTGCCCATGAAGGAACAACCATACCTTTCTCTTTTGTCCTCTCCAAGAACTCACATGGTAAGAACTGCAAAGGGTCAACACACTTTTGTGCACCAAGATAAGCAGCATCAGCTTTTGCATTGTTCGGTGCTCTCACAACCCACAAGAACTTGTGGTTACTCAACTCCAAACCACAAGCCAGCTCATTCATTTGCTCTTGTGAAAGTGTTCCACCACTCCCAAAAGAAACATACAAAACTGAACCATCTTGCTGTTTCTCCAACCATGTTACACACTCCAATAACCCTTTTGCATCATCATCACCACTTTGGACAAGTGGTCCAACAGGGTACACAGCAGGGTAACCTCTATCCTCATCTCTCAATGCTCTTATAGGACCAGTTTCCAATGCCAGGAAGCTGTTGATGAAGATCCCATTAACGAACCAGCATCGTTTGTAACGCTTCAGCGACATCTGGTAGAGTTGACTGGTTCGATCCTGGGCTTGGGCATAGAGATCGCGGCCGTGAAACGGCACGCAACCCGGTAATTTGATAGCCTCCGGCAGATATCTGTACTCACATGATGTTTCCTCGTCCAACAAGGGCAAGTTCAAGTGCATGGAGAGTGTGGTGGCTGATATAGGGAAGTAAACGTAGGACAACATGTTGAACTCGTGAGCGAAATCTAGGGCATGCATGGCGAAAGAATCAACCACCATGGCCACGTAGGGAGTCTTTGAAGTTATGGACTTGAGGGTGTGGTGGATGGAGGGCATGGAGTGAGCCATTGCTAGCTGAATTTGGACAACTACGGGAACACCTTGTGGTAGGTCATTAGGGTTCACCGGTGGAAGGAAAACCGTGTTGATGTTTTGTGGAAGGGTTTGGAGAATGGGTTTTGCAGCACTTGGGAGAGACCCCAGAATGGGAATGATGCATGTGACGTGAATTTCTGGGTGAAGCTCAACAAGTCTCTTTGAGAAGTGGATAACGGGAACGAAGTGGCTGTACCCTGCACTGGGAATTACTACAATGTGCGTTATTTTCCCCATGCATGCAAATCTGTGTTAGTTTCCTGTTAATAATTATTAATTCAACAAGGTTAGTTAATGAAAAGGAACAAAAAACAGAATATTAACACACATAATTTAACAAGCAAACAATATTCCTAGACCCTAGGGTTTGGCTACGATCCACTTACTCTGTTTAAGCGTCTGTCCACTTATCAGGAAATATCAGCCAAGAGCAACATGCCTCGAGCGAGGAAGCTCTTATATAATTAGTTGAAGAAATAAAGTAGTGGTTCATTATAATTTTTGTGTAAGAATTTTTTTTTCTTAAAATAATTATCATTTTAATTTCTAATATAACATTAATTATTTTTTATTTATATTTCTTATAATATTAACGGTGGACAATAAAATTTTTAAATATATTAATGATGATTATTTTAGGAGAAAGGAAGTAATTAATTTATTTGTTAGGACAAATATATTTTTGGTTCTTTTAAAAAAATATCATTTTAGTCTTTGTAAATTTTTTTTGTCCTTTATTATTTGAAATAAATCACTTTTAGTTTTTGAAATGATTTAGATAACAGTCTATTGAGGGATAAAAATTGTTTAAATAGTGTTTTATGGGATTTAAAGTAATGCATTAAAAAGTTAGAGTTGAAAAATGAAAAAAAAAAAAAGATGGAGTTTGTTTGAAACAAGGGAAAATGATTTAGAAAAAAAATGATTTAGATAACAGTCTATAGAGGGATAAGAATTGTTTAAATTTGAACAATTTTAAAAGGAAAAAAAATATATTCTCTTTTATTTATTTTAGTATTATCTTGTGAAAGAGAGAAAAATATTAAGTAGAACTCAGCTAACCACAGTTAATTTCTTCTAGCTATTGGAGTTTGTTTGATCCTTTAAGTAAAATTTTAAGGTTGAGCCTGATAGAAAAATAAAAATGTGATTAGAAGAAATTAAAAATTATTAACAAATTTTTTAACAAAAAATTAGTCATTTACAAATACAATTAATATTTCATACCTAAAAATAGAAGTTGACAGCCTATATATCTCTCTTGTCATAACATTATTCCATAGTAATCGAAATTTATAATTTTTTCGTAAATTGAATTTTAATTTTATGAGTGTGTATCACACACTCACATTGTCTTAATTATTTTTTAATCTCACATAATAAACACCCAAGAGGTGTAAAAAGATCATTTTCCTATATCCTATAAAATCCATGTGTACATGTGATATTTTCTCTTGTCCTCCATGTCCATATCTCTATAGTCTATACAGAGAAGCAATGATCCTGGACATGAGAGTGATGAGACGTCACATTCATGTTTCCTTTTGTTATAACATCACGTGAAGCATTATATACGTGGCAGTGTTTTGTTGTCTCCATTTGACACGTATCGGCCATGCTAAAACTCACCCCCATCATACACGTACAACGTTTGTTGCTCCCAATAGATTGACATCCATCATAGTGGCTGTTCCCTTGTTTTACATCACGCATGTGCCAAATAGTTTTCACATGATCCTGTAATGTATTACCCGATTCACATTGTATGCATGCAGACCAATATTTTTAATCAGAAAAATTACCAATTAATCATATTTTTCTTTCTTTTTTCTAGATTACAGTATCTTTTAGTTAAGAAAAATTTATTATAGTCAGATAACATTATTATAAATGAAAAAAAATTATCTATGTATTTATCGTGGTCATTGTTAGAACTTAGAAGGATAGAAACAAATTTTTGTATCAGCAAAGTCGAGGTCGATGCTAAGTGATAATTAATACAAAAGCTTCTGCTAACATTACTATCTATCATAATTAGACATTAGCTGGTTTGCATGGGCTTATGGTTGACAAGTATCGTTTTTTTTAGGGATTGTTCGGATTAAATAAATCATCAGTATAAATACTAATATCGCCATAAAACATAAAAATTAAGGCAACGAATAACAAATTCAATATTGAATAATTGTCACAATAAAAAATATACAACAGTCCAAGCGAAAAAAATACCTGAATTTTCCTAATATGTGATTAAATTTGATTGAAAATAATTATAAGACAGAAAATATAAATGTAGTTTAAAAATTTAATTTAATATAACATGTGTGATTTAATTTTGTGAGTTTCAGTAAAAAAAAAAATCATTAAAACTGGAAGATCGTAAATTGATAGTGTACAATTACATTGTCAAGGTTAGAATATTCTCTGTTGGGATCAGGGAATCTTATTCTTATCTACAGAGGCTGATGTTTTGATGTCCATGCATCTATTTGGGCGTGGAAGGTGGGGGTCGGGCTGATGATTCGGGTGTTACTCTTTGGGGTGGTGCAGACCTGTGTTGTTAGCCTAGGCCTTTGAAAGGGTGGTTTGATTGTGTGTATGGAATAAAAACGATCAACGATTTATTGATATTCTATACTAATATCATATTAAAAAAAATTAAGTTTTATATTAGTTCTAACATTGTCGATTAAAATAGCTTTATTATAATCCAGTTTAATATGCATCTCAATAAAGCATTCGAGGCACTCTACAGAAATATTTCTAAATGTCCTAATTAATCTTAAATTCTCATTGACCCATTTATTAAAGTCTTTAGCACTAATATTAAGGTTAATAAAGTAAATTTACCAAAAATGACAAAATCTTATCAACATGCATTAAAGATCCACCAATGCCAATTTTAGTTTAAAAATTTAAAAAGTATTTTCCTATTTGTGGGATAACTTGTGCCGCCACAAAACCTACCCTTCTAACTAAGGGATTATGTCTTTAAAACATGCAATTAACCATGGGATTAAAAAACCTAATTCAGCTACAGTAATAATTACCATGCATGTATAATCGTCCGATCCATTTAATATCAACTTGATGCTTCTCATTCTACTCTACTAAATCTTCAAAGCATCCAAGGCATGCAAGTGCTGCCATACATGCATATTGAAGCTTCCTTTTTTCTGCTTCCCATCCAAGACCTTTTCTAAGGATTTCGCCACCTATCTCTTCATCTTTTTCTCTCCTCCTTACCACCTGAACCAAAACATATATCTTCTCTAGCCCTTGGGTTCTTTATTTTTTGCTTCATGAAACATATCTCTCTTGGCTTCATTTGTTTTTGTTTTTTTTTTTTTCTGTTTCAAGGAGCATAACTCAAAGGTTTCCATTCTCTCACTTTCTCTAACTCAAGAAGGTTTCCCATTTTTCTTAATTTTAACCAATGATGTTCAAAAGAAATGTATAGTATAGTACTGTTTTATCGGTTTAAAGAAAGTTGCTAATTGGTGTTTGATAACCATTTTAGCCTTTGACGTTCAAGTATATGCTTACACGTGTCTATACCATGTTTTGATGGAAATTAATAAGACAATATTGTCACATATACAAATTATAACATGTCGAGTATATCAATAACTTAAAAAATTGTCAAAGACATACCTAAATATTCGCATTCATTCCCATGAATATGACTTGACAACAAAGACCCTTAATTACTCCCGAGAGAAATTTTACTCACTTTTTAGGGGATTGTTTAAGAGCACCTGAGTGCGAAAGAGATAGTCACAGAGTGCAAATTTAATTAATGAGATAACAAATTTATAATCCCCTAATAGTAGATAGGGACTACTCAAATCAATGGACTATTTATGGAATGATTGACCCAACCCATCATAGGGTAAATCTTATATTTAATCTCATCTAAAATAATATGTAATGCACATATGATGATTATCAAATATTTAATTGTTGATTGATGATACTAAAAAGATAATGTATTAATTATTGATTGATACTAATCCACAACAAATCATTTTAACATTCTCCGACTTGGAAAGTATTAACCAATCATAGAAATCACCAAGACTAGAATGACAATTTCAATCATATGTCAACAATAATGTAAGAAATATAAAATCTCTAACACCATAAAATAATATCTAATGGGGATACATTTCCTTAGCGTCAAATAGTCATATTTCTAGCTAACAAGAAAAGAACAAACGAAATAACATAACTTAATAGTCTAAATATGCTACAATGGTCCAAGCATCTTAAAATGCTACAAGAGATATGTTACTAAGATAATATTACTTTATAATATCTCATGAGAGTTTTCCGACACCCAATGACCCAAAACATCAAAAGACTTAACCAAACACATGAGAAGTCGCAAAAAATACAATAAAGCTTTGATAGCTAAGTCTTTGGTCAGTGGATCATGCCATTTTAAGTCTGAAAAGTTGTAAAGTCCATAATGAAATCCACATGCATCTAAGTGTTCACAATAGCCTAATAACAAGACTGACCACATATAGGCTAAATTAACAAAGGCTCTTGCTATATTTGACATTCAATTAATCTAATATTCACAAAATAAGTGACTATGTACACCCAAAGACAATTAAGAAATCGGTTAATTTTCTACTTAAGTGACATAGGCACCTAGGTTAAATAAAACGATACTCTAGATTTATGTGATCACAAAATGTCAATAATGAGCAAGCAATTAGATAATTGGTCTAAACATAAAGTTTATAAGTACTTCAAAGGTGCAAAATTGTACTTGATAAGAGTACTATTGGAATACCTGAAACACACTAGAAGAGGGGTTGAATAGTGTGATAGATAAAACTTACTCTTTCGAAAACTATAAGAAGCTTTTCTCAAAGCAAATATCAATGGATGAAGGATTTCTTCCAAGGGGTTCGAAATAGCTTTGTGCTTAGAAAACTAGTTTGCAAAACTTGGATATGATAGTGTAGAAGTGACTTGAAGAAAAAAATTAGTTATATAGAAGCAGTAATGAAAACACCAAGGTTTTATGTGACACTTAGGCTATAAATAGAGGCCATGTGTGTGCATTTTTTCAACTTTGATCATTTGAGAATTAAACTTTAAAGTTCAGACTTCTTTAGAGGCACTAAATTCTGTGTTCTTCTCTTTCTCTCCCTTCATTCATCTTCTTCTACCTTTAAGCTCTTATCCATGGCTTCCTATGGTGGTGAGCTTCTTCTAGACTCATCTTCTACTTGAAGTGGTGTCTCCATTCATCTTTCTCCTTCTCCATTCCACTGCAATCAGACCTCAAGAAGCAAAGGAATCAATTGATGAAGAAGATCCAAGGTCTACAAGCTCCACATGGAGCTACATCATGTGGTATCAAGAGCATCTTCATCTAGGTGATGTTCTTTTGTTTCCTCTATCTTTTTGTTCAGTCAATTCACTTTAATTCCTTGTTATTCATCTTATTCTCCATGTATATCCTCCATTATCTTGTGGTTTGGTGCTGTTTAGAGTAGATTCAAAAAAATAAACCGATTAAATCTTAGATCTACACTTGTTCTTGCATTTCTATGGTTCAAATTTTATAGATCTACTCTTGAATCATGTTTTTGTGTTGATTTTAGGTTCTATAATTTTTCATTCATAATCTTCTTGTGCTGAACCTTTAGATCTAAATTTTCTTCTAAAATATTTATTAGAAAAAAAACACAAAAATCTAAGTGTAAATCACTTAATTCATGTTGTCTTAGAGTCATGTTTAGTCATAATAATTGTCACATTATGTTCTAAGTTTGTGTTGAATTTTTATTTTGTTGATTGAATTCTAGATACATTTGTTCATGTATTCTTCTCATTCTTAGTCTATCTTTTGAATTTTGAGCCTAATTCATGCATGTTATTTAGTTCATAACATGTTCTAAATCAATTCCTAGAACTAGTCTTGTTGTTGAGCTGTGGTGCTGAGTTGCGTTGTGGTGCTGAGTTCCTAGAAGTTGAGTTGCGGTGCTGAGTTGCGGCTGGATTTGTGAATCAAAATAAGTTTTAAGCTCTCTTGAATTTTCTTATTCTAGATAATTTAGCATAAGCAAACACAAATTATAGCTATCCAAGCCTTAAGCAACATAAACACTACTCTTGATTTTTAGGTTGAAATCGTTGGTGTTGACAGCTTAAACATATGAACTTGTATAAATTACTGGGAATTTTTCACTTCGAAATTTGAGCTGAAATTTTTACTGAATTTTCTAGACATCTGGAAAAAAATTATAAAAAAAGAAACAAACGATTTGGATCAAAGGAAAAAATAATAAAAATCACACAAGTTGGCAGAAAAATCAGTGTCCAAGAAAAAAAAAAGTGAAAGGGAAGTGTGCTTGTTGTTTTGGCTTGAAATTTGTTCTATAATTGGTGCCAATTTTATACCAATCTTAGTTCTGAAATTTCAATTGAAAATTAGTGTGAAAAAAAGTTCCAAAACTAGAGGTTTCTTGAGTTTTTTTTTGTTTTTTTTACTCTACTCTAGAGCCATTCTAAGTTTCTCTTTGAGTCCTAGTTTGCTTTTATGTGTTTTTCATCGCTTTAATTATTGAATAATCCTTGAAAATTTGTCTTGTTAAAACTCTATTGGTTTAGCTTTCATTTCATTTTTTTGGTCTTTGGTTATTGCTTGTCTCTTTGTTTCCTTGTTTGTGAGTTGTCATATAAGGAATTGGAAAGGAGGATTGGTGTCATCCCTTGAAGAATTTGAGTCAAGAAGCAAGGGAAAAACCACTTTAAGAGCTATTGGACTAAGAAGAACTCCAAATTGAGTGAATCACCAAAGAAAGAACAACCACCAAAATTGAGGACCTTTTTGTAATTTTGTAATTGACAATTTACTTACTTTCATTGCTTTCAAATTTTGTAACAAAAAGACCTTTCATTGGAAGTAAGTTGGGAGCCTCCAATAGCCCACCCTACTTCCATTTGTGTGTAATAATTTTAGGCAATTTTCCCATAGGATTGTGAGTGTTTTGTTGGGAACCTTAAATGTGTTCATCCAAACACTCTTAGGATTTGCCTAGTTTACATTTCTTGCTTACTTTCATAGCTTATTTCCTTTACCTTCCATTGTCAAACTGCCTAGATAGCTTGCCTTTCACTAATTAGTTTTTACCTTATTTTTCACACCTCTTTTAGTGTTTATTTTGGCTAGTTTCAACCATAGTTTCTTTTACCTTTTGTTTTCAAACCCCCAACAAGAAAGAACCACAACTTAGGAACCAACATGAGTCTTCATTCTTCATCTAGTGTTAATGGTGAGGGTTCTACTCCTAAGGACCCCTTGTATAAGATATTAGATGAGTTGAGATCCCTTAAGTTGTGGAAAGAAAAACAAGAGAGAAAATAAAAAGGAAGAAATAAGTCAAGATGAAAGAGAGAAATAAAGAGAGGAAGAAAGAAGGAAAATACTAAATGAGTTAAGAAAAGAAAAGCATGCCTCCTATAGTAGTCATAACTCTTGCAAAAGCCTAAGTGAAGAACTTCGTGACTACTATGAAGGAAGGCATAGGTCACATCTTAAACCTCACTCTCATAGGAGAGAAAAGGAAAGAAAGCCTCAAGAGGCTAACATTAACCTCCCATACTTCCATGGGAAGGACAATGTAGAGGCTAACTTAGATTGGGAAATAAGGGTAGAGCAACAACTTAAAAGGAAATCTAGTTCAAAATCTTATGGCTCTCACTCTTATCCAAATTAAGACCAAGGTCAAGGGGAAGACAATAGAAAAGCAACCCTTTAAGGCTAGTATGCAAGAGAAGACTAGCTCCATGAAGTGCTTTAAATGTCTTGGAAGAGGACACATTACTTCTCAATGCCCCACCATGAAAACCATGATTATGAGGGGCCAAGTAATTTATAGTAGCCAAGATGAGGCTACTACTTCACCTTCCTCTAGTGAAAGTGAAGAAGCAAAAATGGGAAGAATCTAGTGAGGAAATCTACCCCTAAGAAAAAGGACAACCTTTAATGGTTAAGGATGAGTGTAAGGAGGTAAGTGTCTCATCCAAGAGGTTAGCTAAGAAGGAAATAAATTTTGAAATAAAGACAAATATTAAAGAAATTTCCCCTCTTAGACAACCTCCACATTTTCTCTTTCGTAAAAAGACACTTGTTAGCATTGTCACACCTCTTGGGCATGAGTTTATTTCTCAAGTAAAGGAGTTGTTGGATGAGGATTTGGTTCGGAAGAGCTTAAATCCTTGTGCTTTGTTGGCGCCCAAAATACATATTATTAGGCACCAAATCCCTAAAATAGGTGGTACGATCAATGTTTTGAGTGGTGTAACCCTCTTTTGTAAAATCACTCGTGCATCCAACATCTTCATGATTTATATACATAGGGACTCATTAGGTAGGTTTGTTCTTATTTTTAGTTTCAATACAAACTTATTTACACATATGGGACACCTTAGGTATGTCATACTTTTTGGTAGGAATAATCAAGATGAAAATACAAAATAAGGTATTTTTTATTGCATTACTTTTCTTCATTTTTTAAAAAGTGATCAAGGGGTTCACATGAACTCTAAGAGAATAAAGGTCATTCCTGAGTGGCCCACTCCACCAAGTATAAGGAATATTTGGGGCTTCCATGACTTAACAAACTTTTATAAAAAGTTTATCCCATAGTTTTCTATACTTGTAGCACCACTCATTGAGTTGGTGAGGAACTATGTTCCTTCACGGGAAGATGCCCAGGAAATAGGCTTTCAGACCTTACCTTACTTCAACTTCCCAAACACCACTAATATGTATGTTTTTGTGCTTTTTACAGGTGTTGAGGAAAAAAGCTCTGAGTTTCAAGAATCCCCGGATTTGAGGTCAAATCCATTTCAAGGGGGAGGGAATGATGCAATCCTACCCTGCAAGGGCATTGGATAGAAGACTCCAAGTAGATTGAGCCAAAGATTCAAGAGAAGGCCCTAGGGTTCTCATGAGCCTTAGGGTAGATTTCGGGCCCATGGGCTAAGTATGAGCCCACTTATCTTTGTACATATTAGATTAAGGTTTCATTATTTTTTGGGCCTTGTGTTTAGGACTCCATAATGTAGGTAGGGTACCCTTGAAATGTAGAATTTTTCAGCCCTTGTATTTTAGGGCACCTAGACTAGTTTTTGTATTAGAGGTAGTTTTGTAATTTCACATGCATTGCGTGAATATTTGATGTGTGTGTTGGTAAATAAATTTAATTGAATTGGGAGAAACCCAATCCAATTAAATTTTAGAGGGGGAGGTGAGCATTTGCTTGCTACACCCCATTGCCACATCATATAGTCACACTTTGTGCATGTCCTTCATGCTTTACATGCCCCATGACACCTAAGCACACTTAGTGGAGAATCTTGGATTTGATCTTGGATTAGTGGGGTGAACCATAACTAAAATTCACAAATCATAATTAGTGAAATTTTGGCTCCAAAATTTGGCTCCACAAATTCAATTTCAAATTCAAGTAAAATTTGAATAGAAATTCAAATTTTCCTCCAATTCTGTGTGACACTTAGGCTATAAATAGAGGCCATGTGTGTGCATTTTTTCAACTTTGATCATTTGGGAATTAAACTTCAAAGTTCAGACTTCTTTAGAGGCACTAAATTTCGTGCTCTTATCTTCCTCTCCCTTCATTTATCTTCTTCTACCCTCAAGCTCTTATCCATGACTTCCGATGGTGGTGAGCTTCTTCTAGACTCATCTTCTACTTGAAGTGGCGTCTCCATTCATCTTCCTCCTTCTCCATTCCGCTGCAATTAGGCCTTAAGAATCAAAGGAATCCATTGATGAAGAAGATCCAAGGCCTACAAGCTCCACATGGAGCTACGTGAAAGTCACTTCTGGCTTTCACAAACAATTTAAGTTTGATAAAAACAAGTATTTTAATCACTCAATGAATTTTTTCAGAATAAGCTTGAATATAATGAAACTTGCTAACTTAGTAATGCTGAGATTCACTCTATTCGCTCAAGTTTCCTTCGTCCGGTGGACTAACAGTGTTACAATGCTTGTTTGTTTTGTCTATGAATATTCTCTTATTTTTTGACCACCTTAACATGAACATCTTCAGGCATTATACACTTGTTTGTTTTGTCTTCGTATATTCTCTTGTTTTTTCAACCACCTTAACATGAACATCTTCAGACATTATAGACTCTAGAGCTTTGATCCGTTGAGAGATCCCAACTAGCCATTGTTTAATAGCTTTGGCGCTTGACACGAGGTCAATACTGTGCAGAGAGAGTGTGTGGGGACCACAAATGCTTTTCGCAACATATCTTTATAGAAGTATAGCTTGTCAGTGTCACCAAGTGCTCAGAGTTGACTTTCAAAGTACAGATCGAAAGCAACGTTAACATCATAAGGAATTAAGAATGTCAAGACACAACAATTTATGTGTGACTTGAGACAGTGCTGGTAATCGATTACACTCTTTAAAATTTGAATTAAAACGTTCAGAAACTGCTGGTAATCGATTACCATATATGTGTAATCGATTACACAGTGCAAATTTTGAATTCAAATTTTAATAGCTGTTGTAAATCAGTTTTGGCCACTGGTAATCGATTACATTCTCTGGTAATCGATTACCAGAGAGTAAATTTGTTGAAAAACACTTTTTTAACTTAAAATTCTTGGCCAAACCTTTTGCTAATCCAATTGGAATTCCCTTCCATTTTAATATCCTTTCTAAGACTCTATAGACTGTCTTGATCATCCATCTTGATTATCTCTAATTGCTTTGTCTTGAGTAAATCTTTGAGAAGCATATGATTCATGTAATCCTTTGGCATCATCAAAACATTCTCAACAGTCACATCCTTTAATGTGGTTATTGAATGGCTATCATAGGCCTATATATGTGTGACTTGAGACATGATTTTGACAGAGATTTTCAGAACAACAAGTGTTTATCCTCTCAAAGAGCAAAATCATTTTATCCTCTTAAGAATTCCTTGGCCAATTC
Organism: Glycine max; assembly: GCF_000004515.6. Taxonomy (NCBI): domain Eukaryota; kingdom Viridiplantae; phylum Streptophyta; class Magnoliopsida; order Fabales; family Fabaceae; genus Glycine; species Glycine max. The sequence goes on from NC_038243.2 coordinate 12,702,585, forward strand.
AATTGCAATTCATTAAGGAATTATTTGAGCGCTCAATCTGTAAAATCTATCTCTTTCTAGAGAGATTCATTCTTCTTCTTCTACTCATTCTCTAAGGGATTAAGAGACCGTGGGTCTCTTGTTGTAAAGGAATTCTAAACACAAAGGAAGGATTTTCCTTGTGTGTTTAGAACTTGTAAAAGGAATTTACAAGATAGTGGAACTCTCAAGCGGGTTGCTTGGGGACTGGACGTAGGCACAAGGGTGTGGCCGAACCAGTATAAATCTGAGTTTGCACTTTCTCTTCCCTTAATCTCCTTTGTTTATTATTGCTTTACATTCATATTCAAATTGTTTTATTTGAATTAATATTTAAGAAGTTCATTGTTAAGGGAATCTATAACTTGAAAAGAAAGTGAAATAAATCTACCCCCAAGAAGAAGGACAACCTTTAATGGTTAAGGAGGTAAGTGTCTCCTCCAAGAGGTTAGTTAAGAAGGAAAGTCATTTTGAAATAAAGACAAATATTAAAGAAACTTCCCCTCTTAGACAACCTCCACATCTTCTCCTTTGTAAAAAGACACTTGTTAGCACTGCCACACCTCTTGGGCTTGAGGTTATTCCTCAAGTAAAGGAGTTGTTGGATGAGGGTTTGGTTCGTAAGAGCTTAAATCCTTGTGCTTTGTTGGTGCCCAAAATAGGTATTATTAGGCACCAAATCCCTACAACAAGTGATATGATGAATTTGTTGAGTGTTGCAACCCTATTTTGTAAAATCAGTCATGCACCCAACGTCTTCATGATTCATGTACATAGGGACTCATTAGGTAGGTTTGTTCTTATTTTTTGTTTTAATACAAACTTAGGTGCTCATATGGGACACCTTAGGTTTGTCGTATTTTTTTGTAGGAATAATCAACATAGAAATACAGAAAAAGGTACGCTTTATTGCATTACATTCCTTAATTTTTTAAATAGTGATCAAGGGGTTCCCACGGACCCTAAGAGAATAAAGGTCATTCCTGATTGGCCCACTCCACCAAATATAAGGGAAATCTAGGGCTGCCATGACTTAACAAACTTTTACAAAAGGTTTGTCCCATATTTTTCTATACGTGTAGCACCACTCATTGAGTTGGTGAGGAACCATGTTCCCACATGGGAAGATGTCCATGAAAGGAGTTTTCAGACCTTACCCTACTTCTTTGTAAATATTAGAATAGGTTTTTTCCTTCTTTTGGGCCTTGTATTTTTGCCATTCTAGTAGTATAGGGTTTTAGCCTTGTATCTCAGGGCATTTTGAGTAGTCTTTGAAGTAGGGACTTTTTTTTTTGTATTTTCATGTGTTTTGTCAAGGAGGTGAGCTTAGTTTTTAGATGGGTGTGTGTAGTTAAGCTCTAGCTTCTAAGGGAAGCTTCTCAAGGAGGTGAGCTTACTTTTTAGATGGGTGTGTGTAGCTAAGCTCTAGCTTCTCAAGGAAGTTTTCTCAAAGAAGCTTCTCAAGGAATTTTTCTTAAGAAAGCTTCTCAAGGAAGCTACCTAGTCTATGAATAGAAGCATGTGTAACACTTGTTGTAACTTTGATGAATGAGAGTCTTGTGAGACACAACTCAAAGTTTAACTTCTCTCCCTTTTTATTCCTTCAATTTCGTGCTCCCCCCTCTCTCTTTCTCTCCCTCTTTCTTTTCCTCCATTGAAGCATCCTCTCCAAGCTTCTTATCCAAGGCTCATCTTGGTGGTGAAGCTCCTTCTTCCATGGCTTATTCCCTAGTGGATGGCGCCGCCTCTTACCTCTTCTCCTTTGTCTTCCACTGCATCTCCATGGTGGAAAATCACCATTAAAGGACCTCATTGAAGCTCAAAGATCCAGCCTCCATAGAAGCTCCACAAGTAAGCTTCCATCATCTGAGCCTCATCGGGCTTTGCTAGTGAAGGTCTTGAACGAAGCTCATGTAGCCCAAGACATCTCCGTAGAAGGCTTTGGAGGAATCGTCAATAACATCACCGCCAACAACTATCTCGCCTTCGCTGAAGAAGAAATCCTTGCCGAGGGGAGAGGGCATAACAGGGCTTTGCATGTGTCAGTCAAATGCATGGACCACGTCGTGGCCAAGGTACTCATCGATAATGGTTCCAGTTTAAATGTAATTCCCAAAAGCACGTTGGAGAAATTGTCGTTTAATGCTTCCCATCTAAAGCCAAGTTCCATGGTGGTTCGTGCCTTCGACGGCACCTGCCGAGAGGTGAGGGGAGAGATCGACCTCCCTGTATAGATGGGCCCACATACCTGTCAGGTTACCTTCCAAGTAATGGATATTAACCCGGCTTACAACTATCTTTTGGGACGCCCGTGGATCCACTCGGTGGGAGTCATTCCCTCTACACTCCACCAAAAACTGAAGTTTGTAGTAGAGGGGCATTTGGTTATTGTGTCAGGGGAGGAAAACATCTTGGTAAGTTGCCCGACCTCTATGCCATATTGGAAGCCGTAGAGGAGTCACTAGAAACAGCCTTATAATCTTTTGAGGTAGTAAGCATTGCCTCCGTAGATTCCTTCTCTGGGCAACCTTGCCTGTCCGATACAGCAGTGATGGTGGCCCGGGTGCCCGGGTGATGTTGGGGAAAGGTTATGAACTCGGAATGGGTTTAGGCAGGAACAACGACGGCAGAACCAGCCTAATAAGCACCAGAGGAAACCATGGGAAGTTTGGGTTAGGCTATAAACCCATGCAAGCGGACATAAGGAAAAGTGTCGCAGGAAGGAAGAGCGGAAGCCAAGGTTCGCAATTGGGACAAAAAGTCGAAGGGGGCCCGCCCTGCCACATTAGTAGGAGCTTTATAAGCGAGGGTCTAGGACACAAAGGCCAAGTCGTTGTGATATGTGAGGATGACTCTCCAAGTGGGTCGGATTTGGTACGACCATGCCCTCCTGGTTTCCGACTTGGAAATTGGCGAGTAGAGCAGTGCCCAGACATTTACGAGACAAGCATAATGTAACCCTTTGTTGCTTTTAAACTCTACGGTTGGGCCTAGGCTTTAGAGTTTCCTTTTGTTAAGGCTTTATGTCTTTTGTTCTTGAATTTATAAAAGGCACGAGTATGACTGCACCCATCTGTGAAGAATTGATGGCCCTGCTAAAAAACTACCAAGACATCTTTGCCTGGTCATACCAAGATATGCCCGGTTTAAGTTCGGACATCGTACAACACAGATTACTTCTAAATCCTGAGTGTTCCCCGGTAAAACAAAAGTCGAGGAGGATGAAGCCCGAGACATCCTGGAAAATTAAAGAAGAGGTAAAGAAACAATTTGACGCTGGTTTTTTGGCTGTCGCTCGGTACCCAAAATGGGTTGCCAACATTATACCAATCCCTAAGAAGGATGGGAAGGTATGAATGTGCGTAGATTATCGGGACCTGAATCGGGCCAGTCCCAAGGACAATTTTCCTCTGCCGCACATCGATATCCTCGTGGATAATACGACCAATTTCGCTTTGTTTTCCTTCATGGATGGGTTCTCCAGTTACAATCAGATATAAATGGCGCTGGAGGATATGGAAAAGACTACCTTCGTCACCCTGTGGGGGACGTTCTGTTATAAGGTGATGTCCTTTGGACTCAAGAACGTCGGGGCAACTTATCAACCGGCTATGGTGGCTTTGTTCCACGATATGATGCACCGAGAAATCGAGGTCTATGTGGACGGCATAATTGCCAAGTCTAAAACCGAGGAGGAACACCTTGTCAACTTACGGAAGTTGTTTGAAAGGCTTAGGAAATATCAATTGAGGTTAAACCCCGCTAAGTGCACCTTCGGGGTCAAGTCAGGGAAATTGCTAGGTTTCATCGTAAGCCAGAAAGGGATAGAGGTGGACCCCGAAAAGGTGAAAGCCATCCTTGATATGTCGGAACCCCGTACCGAGAGGCAGGTCCAAGGTTTCCTGGGACGTTTGAATTACATTGCCAAATTCATATCATAGCTCACTGCTATTTGTGAGCCGTTGTTCAAACTCTTACGCAAAAACCAATCCGTCTACTGGAACGAGGATTGTCAAGAGGCGTTTGGAAGGATCAAACAGTGTCTCATGAGCCCTCCCGTGCTTATGTCGTTGGTACCTGGAAGGCCTCTCATCTTGTATATGACGATTTTGGACGAGTCGATGGGATGTATGTTGGGGCAACATGACGAGTCTGGGAAGAGAGAGCGCGTTGTCTACTACTTAAGTAAGAAGTTCACGGCCTGTGAAATGAACTACTCCCTGCTCGAAAGAATGTGTTGTGCTTTAGTCTGGGTGTCCCACCGTCTAAGACAATACATGCTGAGCCATACCACCTGGTTGATATCCAAGATGGACCCGGTTAAGTACATCTTTGGGAAGCCTGCTCTCACAGGGTGGATCGCCCGGTGGCAAGTTTTGCTATCCGAGTTCGATATAGTCTATGTCACCCAAAAAGCGATAAAAGGAAGCGCCTTGGCAGATTATTGGGCTCAGCAGCCTCTCAACGACTATCAACCCATGCATCCTGAGTTCCCGGATGAGGACATCACGGCCTTGTTTGAGGAAAAGCTGGACGAGGACCGGGACAAGTGCATCGTGTGGTTTGATGGAGCGTCAAACATTCTAGGCCATGGTGTTGGGGCAGTATTGGTCTCTCCGGACAATTAATGTATACCTTTCACAGCTAGGCTGGGGTTCGATTGCACCAACAATATGGCTGAGTATGAAGCGTGTGCCCTGGTCGTCCAGGCAGCGATTGACTCCAATGTCAAGCTACTCAAGGTGTACGGGGACTCAGCAATGGTGATTCACCAGCTGAGAGGAGAATGGGAAACTAGAGACCCCAAGCTGATACCCTACCAAGCCTATATCAAGGAATTGGCTAGTTCCTTTGATGTGATCTCCTTCCATCATGTTCCTCAAGAGGAAAATCAAATGGCGGATGCACTTGCCACTTTAGCATCCATGTTCCAGCTAACACCGCACGGGGACCTTCCATACATTGAGTTCTGGTGTCATGGCAAACCTGCACATTGTTGTCAGGTGGAAGAGGAATGAGACGGTAAACCTTGGTATTTCGATATCAAGCGATACGTTCAAAGCAAAGAGTACCCACCGAAGGCTTCCGACAACGACAAAAGGACATTGAGGAGATTGGCGGCCGGCTTCTTCATGAGTGGAAGCATACTGTACAGGAGAAACCATGACATGGTTCTGCTACGCTGCATGAACGCTAAAGAAGCAAAAGACATGCTGGGGGAGGTCCATGAGGGCTCTTTTGGTATGCACGCTAATGGGCACGCCATGGCTAGAAAAATCTTGAGGGCAAGTTACTATTGGCTCACCATGGAGAGCGATTGCTATCTCCATGTGAGGAAATGTCACAAATGCCAGACATTCGCAGACAATGTCAATGCTCCGCCCTTGCCTCTAAATGTCTTGGCCGCGCCGTGGCCGTTTTCCATGTGGGGAATAGACGTGATTGGGGCCATAGAACCCAAAGCTGCAAATGGACATCGTTTCATCCTAGTGGCAATTGATTACTTCACTAAGTGGGTCAAAGTCGCGTCGTACGCTAGCGTCACCAGGAGTGTGGTGGTCAGGTTCATTAAGAGGGAAATCATCTGCCAATACGGTTTGCCGAGGAAGATTATTACAGACAACGGCACCAACTTGAATAACAAGATGATGGGGGAAATGTGCGAGGAGTTTAAAATCCAACATCACAATTCCACGCCCTACCGACCAAAGATGAGCGGAGCCGTGGAAGCAACCAATAAGAATATTAAGAAAATTATTCAGAAGATGACAGTGTCGTACAAAGATTGGCATGAGATGTTGCCTTTTTCCCTGCATGGATACCGAACCTCGGTACGAACTTCTACTGGGGCAACACCGTACTCCTTGGTTTATGGGATGGAAGCGATGCTCCCGTTTGAGGTAGAGGTCCCTTCCCAAAGGATACTAGCGGAATCGGGCATAGAATAATCAGAGTGGGCTCAAACACACTACGACCATGAGCCATGAGCCATGGGCGCCTGTATCAACAAAGGATGAAGAACGTGTTCGACAAGAAGGTGCATTCACGCAAGTTCCATGAGGGGGACCTTGTGCTGAAAAAGGTGTCCCACGCTGTTAAAGATAATCGAGGGAAGTGGGCCCCGAACTATGAAGGGCCTTTCGTTGTGAAAAGGGCTTTTTTTGGAGGGGCTCTGGTGCTCACCAATATCGATGGCGAGGAGCTACCTTCACCCGTGAACTCCGATGTTGTCAAGCGATACTACGCTTAGGATCTGGGGCAATTGAGGAAGTCGCTGCATGTTCTTTTATTTTTGTGTATGTCCTTCTTGGTTTCCCCTAGGGATTCTTGTCCGCTGTAATTTCTCATCATAGTCTTTTAAAAGAAAAGAATATGGAATTGAGGTTCTGGTCCTCACTTTGTGTTTCGAACTATGTCCAGAATTTGATAACCTGAGCCTTTTTGCTCAGTCCATGGGATGCCTCAAGCGCTTAATTAAAACTGAACCTGACCAACTTTCGCTAAAAGGATTATTGCATTTGAAAATGCTCATGCATACGCATACACATGCATATTTTGTTATCTTATGACAAGAGCAGAATCGTCTTAGGCAGTGGTCAAATGATGGCCCGAATCGAAAGGCAGAAACCAATCAAGGTAAAACGGTAACGCGACCACAGTTTGCTGTGCCATGTCATTTCCTGCTTTCAGGTACTTAGGGACGGACGCAAGTAGAGGCTAGGATCATGATCGATAGATCATCGGCTCATGCCCAACTCTAGACAAGTGGAAAGCGCAGTTGGGGGATAGCCTAGTATCCTTTAAATTCCCAGTAATTATTACTGTTGTGTCAAGTAAATAATGGATGCCTAATCTACCCTAAAGGGGGTTCGAGTAAGCGAACGCCGACCCGTAGAGAGCGCATACTTGTGTCTTCCCAAAAAAAAAATATAGGTTAGCTCGCCTGCGCGAGCTGAGCTCGCCTGGGCGAGCACCCCTGCACTTGGAAACATAAAAACGAGGGAGGGAGAGTTTCTATCCACCTAAAACTCTACTCCCTCATTCAAAAACGCAAACACCTATGGGATTTGCAGTTTTTCACCCCTAGGCCACCATTTTTGCGCTTTTGCTTCCATTCTTAGTGTTTTTGGTCACTCCATACAAGTAAGTGCACTACCCTTTGGTTTCTAGCTTTCCACTGATGCCTTTTATGCTTTGAATGGTATATAATTTGGCCAATTCCGTGAGACAATTTGGTGCAAATTGGTGCTTTGTTTCTTTGAATTGAGGGGTTGTAGGGGATGGCCTTAGGCCTAGGTTGTGTTCTAAAATAATGGGGCAAGCCACATTGCCCCTATTCCCTTGTTATTGGCACCCAAAAGTGCGCCCACCAAGTGCTCGGTGAAATGCCTCAATGAAATTTGGGCATGGTTTTGTGAACTTTGGATTGTGGGGCTGATTTGTGTGTATATGGACAGCATTTAGAGGTTAGAATAAGTGCCCAAATTAAGGACTTAGACCTAGGAATCCAAGCCTTTAGTTTTGAGTGCAAGAAAGCATGAAAATGAAAGCATTGTGATAGGGATTTCCCTTTAGGCCAGTGGCTGATTTTTGGGGCTGCACCATGATGTTTGCCTAGTTGTTTGAGAATGTTGTTCATCATGCACATATAGATATAGAGTAGGTGGAAGAATACCTCACAAGATGTATGTATGTTGCATGTGGATAGCAAAAAGATACCTCACCAAAAACCTTGTTGAATTGAAATGTAATTTGAGTAGCAAGATACTTGAATACGCATGAAATGTAATTTTCTTTGGTAGCAAAAAACACTTCAAATATGCACGTGTACAAGTTTAGCAAAGACATGTGTGTATATGATCTTTGGGTAGCAAAAATACTTCAAGTATGCATGTGTATAAGTTTAGCAAAGAGATGCATGTATGTAATTTGCGTAGCAAAATGCTTTGAATGTACATGAGTATAGTTTTTAGATAGCGGAGCATCTTGCGTGCATGTATGATCATAAAAGTATGTATGTGAGTTTGCCCTAAATCTAAATTGATGTTTGAAGCAGTTGTATGCCATTTTTACTTGGTCAGCCTTTAAAATGACATTTCCTTGTAAATTGACTTTCCAAATGTTTGTCTTTGCAGGAAATGGCTCCGAAAAAGCTTTCCACGAAGAGGTCTAGAAGAGACACCGCAGCGGAAGATCCAGTGCTGCCCCCGAGTTTGATAGCCACCGTTTCCGGAGCACCAAGCACCAGCAGCGCTTTGAGGCCATCAAAGGATGGTCATTCCACAGAGAGAGGCGCGTCCAGCTCAGGGAGGATGAGTATACAGATTTTCAGGAAGAGATAGCTCGCAGGCATTGGACATTGCTGGTGACTCCCATGGCTAAGTTTGACCCTGAGGTAGTCCTGGAGTTTTATGCTAATGCTTGGCCCACAGAGGAAGGAGTGCGAGACATGGGTTCATAGGTGAGGGGTCAGTGGATTCCCTTTGACGCAGATGCCCTCAGCCAGTTCCTGAGTGACCCGCTAGTTTTGGAGGAAGGCCAGCAGTGTGCAACCAGAGGAGGAACATGGCCGACGGGTTCGAAGAGGAGGCCATTGCCCAGCTGTTATGCACACCGGGGAAGGATTTTGCACGGACCGCTGCAGGGAGGCGGGTGCGGATCATGCGCACCAGCATGACCACTTTGACCCAGACGTGGATGACACTGTTGCTCAGCAATGTCTTACCTAGCGATCATAACTCCGATCTCCCTCTGCCTAAGTGCTAGTTGGTGTACGCCATCCTGACACGGATGAGCGTCCACGTGGCCCAGGTGATTGCTGACGCAATCTACTTGTTTGTAGGTATGCCACCCACTAGGCACCCTCTGGACCCAGATAAGTCTAACAGGGCCCTGGGGTTTCTGGCGTTGATTACGAGCCTCTGCCAGTCATTCGGGGTTCCCATCACCCCTAGTAAGGTGATCCAACCACCGATCACTCGGGCCTTCGTTGAAAAGTATTGCACGCCTAGGCAGGCGCAGGGTGATGCACATCAGGCCGCAGACGCTCAGCCACCACCTCATCAGGCCGATCCCGCTGGATCACTAGGCATGGAGCGTTATCTACAGCACTTGGTTCGCCAGCAGGCGGCCAACCACCGGGGGCAGGTGCAGATACATGAGTGTCCCAATCGGAGACTGAGGTTGCATGACCCGGAGACTTGCCCGAAGCCCAGGCAGGAGAGGAGCCTGCAGGATCCCCCAGTGAGGCAGAGGAGGCTCGTATGGATGATGAAATGACGGACCTGCTCGGTTTCTTGGGAGGAAGCGGAGCCACGTGACCGAGGTCACCGCACTTTTGTTATTGACATTACTGTTTTTCTATTAGTTTGCTACTGACATTTTCTGTTATTGTCTATATTGTTATTGACATTACTGTTTTCTGTTATTGTCTATATGGTTACTAACGTTGCTGTTACTATTTTTTGTTGTTTTTGTTTGGTGTTATGGCTCTCAGTTATTTTGTCACCGTTTTTTTGCGACTCACCATTTCGTGCATTTTTTTGTTTACCTTATGGTTAGACATAAGTAGGTAGTGTGCGCCCTTGTCCGCACGACCTTTTCAGAGAGAAAAAAAAGAAGAAGAAAAAAAGAAAAAAGAAAAATAGTAATAAGTGGTCTAGCTAAGAAAAACCCTACATGCTTTTGAAAAGAGATAATTTCCAACTTTTCTTTGAAAAAATTCACTGATCATAACCAGATTTTGAAAAAAATGTGTATACCCCTGAAGGGTGAATGCTGTGAAAATTTTCCTGAACACCCAAAATGGACTCGGATGAATGCACGAATTGATAAAATAACATATTTTGGAAACATTGGGTTGACTTAAATAGAGAAAATGAATCACGAGCCCTAGCATCACATGACCATAAAAACTTGATGCTTGAGTGTCCACATAGGTGCATGCATGACTAGTTTTGCATAAAATTTCATAATCATCATTGTTGCATGTATATCATGGAAATAATGTGGGACATCGCCTTTATCCCCGAACCGCTGCCCAAACCCTGACATATACCATGTCCCGCCATTCTACAAGCCTTGAGCCAAAATCCCAACTTACCATAAACCTTAACCCAGCGTGAGAATGTCAATCCTTGCCCTCAAAAGAAAACAAAGAAGGAAAATTCCCAATCAAAGAGTGACAAAAAGCAAAAAAAGGAAAATTCCCAATCAAAAGAGGGGGAGAAAGCAAAAAAGGAAAGAAAATTCCCGATCAAACATCAGAAGAAAAGAAATGTGCAGAAAGGTCTTTGGACCAGACGATATCTAAACAATATAGAATTGTCACCAAGTAAACAAAAAAAAGAAAGGAAACCACGACCTAAAGTGGTCCTCTCCCTTTGATTGCCAACCAAAATCCTGTGCGTCGGTGGCTTGTTCACCTTACACTAAACAAAAATAGAAAAGGAAAAGGCCAAGAATACTCAAAACCAAATTTCCCAAGAAAAAATCCTATTGATCCATGGTCACGCATGTAATATTTGATTTGATAGGAAATGATTTTCAAAATCAAGTCATGACATATCTATGGTTCGGAATTAGGATGAAACACTTACCCGTGTGAGATTGATACACTTTGAGTGATTTTCTTCCATTTTTGTTGAACCCAGTGTTTCCTCTAAATGGTAATTTAGAAGTGAAATGCTAACGTCCAAAATCTCATTTATGGTTATGAGAAAATTTCATCAGCATACTTTCCTTCCTCGAAAGACACATTGTTTTTCATCCAAAAAGCATATGTTGCTCTGATCAGTTGGAAGTTTTGTCTCTTCACTAAAGCATGTTCGCATTTTAGTGAAGAAAACACCGAGACTATTTTAGTCTCACAAGTTATTCAGAACTACGTAGGTCTGAGTTCCTCATTAAGGATACGTAGGAGCAAGAGCCTCGCTTTTGTCGGCCGCCCCACAATCTCTATCATACTGACCTTGAGGTTATGTGACATGCGGAGACAATCGTGTCCAATGGCACGCAGAGACAAATTATGGTCATTCTGCGCCTTTTGTCATCTAGAGGCGGCAAGCCCGATGACATGCAGAGACAAATTATGGTCATTCTGCTCACCTTTTCGTTATTCGGAGACAATCGTGTCCGATGGCACGCAGAGACAAATTATGGTCATTCTGCGCCTTTTGTCATCCAGAGGCGGCGAGCCCGATGACATGCGGAGAAAAATTATGGTCATTTCGCTCACTTTTTCGCCATTCGGAGACAATCGTGTCCGATGGCCCGCAGAGACAAATTATGGTCATTCCGCACACCTTTTCGCCTTTCGAAGACAATCGTGTCCGATGGCACGCAAAGACAAATTATGGTCATTCTACGCCTTTTGTCATCCAAAGGCGGCGAGCCTGATGACATGCAGAGACAAATTATGGTCATTCCGCTCACCTTTTCGCCATTCGGAGACAATCGTGTCCGATGGCACGTAGAGACAAATTATGGTCATTCTACGCCTTTTGTCATCCAGAGGCGGCGAGCCCGATGACATGCGGAGACAAATTATGGTCATTCCGGACACCTTTTCGTCATTCGTAGACAATCGTGTCTGATGGCACGCAGAGACAAATTATAGTCATTATGCTCCCTTTTGTCATCGAAAGGCGACGAGCCCGATGACATGCAGAGACAAATTATGGTCATTCCACACCTTTTGCCATCCAGATGCGATCGTGTCCGATGGCACGCAGAGATAAATTATGGTCATTATGCGCCTTGTGTCAACCGAGAGGAACGAATTCGGCAATATCAGGATGATGTTGGTCGTTCGGTGCTGATCATTTCCAAAATTTTTGCCGGTTCCGCTGGCGGGGAGATTGACCGGCCAAATGGTGTTCTACTAGAACGAAATTAGTGTCTTATCTTTACTTCCCTTTTATCTCAAATAAAAGACAAGTAAAGATGGGCAACTGTCATACCCTAATTTCGTCAGGGGATCATCTGTTTGTTGGGATGCGACCCTCGCTTGGCCACTTCGAGGCACTTGACACCCATCGTTAGGCAATTCGTGAAGTTCCGCGACATGTTGGAAGTTGAAAGGACATGTTAATGCGCAATCCGTAAAGTTCTGTAACATTCCTGAAGCCAAAGAAGGGATGATTGCGTAATCCGTAAGGTTTCGTGACATTACGGAAAGAAAACAAGTATCGTTACGTAATTCATAAAGTTCTGTAACGTTACGGAAAAAGAATCAGCATAAAAAGGACAAAGGGGGTGTATTTAGTAAACAAGGGTGTACAAATAGCAATCAGGCCCACTTGGGGCGTCCAGGATCATCCAACAGAAGGCGGTGCCTTCTGGAGGCGAGCTGGGCGGCAACCACCTCCCTCTTTTCCCCTATAAATAGGGGGAGGAGGGCAGAACAAAAATGTTCAACCCTCCAGGTATCTGAGAATCACCTAAAATTAGTGAGAAAAATTGTTTCCGTGAAGAAAATCCAAGCCGAGGCACTTCCATAACACTTCCGAGACGTTTCTATGGGCGATTTCGTGAAGATTTTCCACCGTTCTTCATCGTTCTTTGTTCATTCTTCGGTCTTCAACTGTTAAGTTCCCGAAATCGAACCTTTCAATTCATTCTATGTACCCTTAGTGGTCCTCACTTGTTTCGCATGCTTTTACTTTTGTTTCATTTACTTTTTGTACACCCTTTTGACGTGGTTTAGTCATTTATTTAAGTCATTTTCTCGCCTAATCATAAATAAAATAAATTTCCATAGATCATTTGAGTTGTAATATCTTTTAATTTCTGTTAGAATAAAATCCAACCGATCTTTCATGTCGTAACCACGTTTAAAACCAAAAAGAGGCAAAATAACAATATAATAATAATAAAAAATATATCTTTTAATAAAATAATCAAAAAAATCAATCGGACGTTTTTTCTTTGGGATTTTCTTTCTTAATTGAATTGACTAATAACCAAAGTGAAACTACGGCTAAAATCAATTCATAAACCAAGTTTTTTTTCATCACCTAAAAACCATTTTTAAAGGTCTAACGCCTTGAAATGGTCTTTTTCGCTTCTATTGGTTAGACGTGGATTTAAAAAGCCTGAAAACAACACATAGCTTTGTCACCTCTTTCAAAAAACCAAGAGATAATTAATGGTCCAATGCCTTAATGTTTTCTCTCCTTTCAAAAGAATCGAAAGATCATTTAATGGTCCAACGCCTTAAATGACCCTTCCGTTCAATAAAAATATATCTTACAAAAAAGGATAAAAACAATTTAACCAACATTTAGTTCTCAAAGAACTACGTAGGTCTGATTTTCTTATCACAATTGAGGAATACATAGGAGCAAGGGAAACACCCTTGTCGACCACAAAAAGATAAAAAAATACAAAAAGGCATTAAATGACATAAAAACGTAAGAAAGGAAAAATAAAACAAATTGAAGTCATGTTTGCACACTTGATTAAAAAAGTTGTTGTCCCTTGTGACAGGTGCGTGGGGTGCTAATACCTTCCCCGTGCGTAAATACAACTCCCGAACTTTTCACTTAAAGTTCGTAGACCACGTCTTTTCCGGTTTTTTCGGCGTTTTCCTCAAATAAAAGTTGGTGGCGACTCCGCGCATTTTCCTTTCTTGGAAGACGCACCCGTGAGTCTCGCGTCTCCCTCCCTCCGAAGGGCAGGTTGCGACACTACTCTATTTGGAAAATTACAGGAACATGAGATGGAGTTGCAAAGACCAAATCAACATGAAGAAAATGATAAAAAGAATAAGGGAATTGCTCTTAAAGCCTCATCTTCAATCCCAGAGGAAAGTGACATAAAAGATTCAATTGACTTAGATGAAGATGAAGATCTTAGTGTCTTTGTCAAAAGATTCAACAAATTTATTAGAATGAGAGGAAATCAAAGAAGACAAAACTTCAAACCTAAAAGAAGAACTAAAGAGTCATCTCAAATCCCAAAATGCTTTGAGTGCAATCAACCCGGACATCTGAGGGCTGATTGTCCAATCTTTAAGAGGAAGATAGAAAAGTCTAAAAAGAAGACTATTGGAGATAAGAAGGCAAAGAAGGCCTATATCACATGGGATGACAACGACTTAGAATCGTCTGATGATTCTGAAAAAGAAATGGTTAATCTATGTCTAATGGGCAAAAATTATGAAAGCGACGAAGAGGTAACATCTTCTAACAAATCTATTTTTTTTATGAGTTACAAGATGCATTTGCTGAATTACATAGTGAATCAATTAAACTAGCAAAACTTGTCTCTTCATCTAAGAAAACAATTTCAGAATTACAAAAAGAAATTTCAAAATTAAACAAAGAAATAGATAATCTTAATACTGAAGTTTCAAACTCTAAATCTAGTGATAAAGATTATATTTCTACAATGACTAATGAAAAAGTAAATTCATGTAAATGTTGTAGCAAATATGTACAAGAGATTAAAAATTTGAAAAACTCACTTGCAAAATTTTCAATTGACAAGAATAATCTAAATGTCATATTAGGAAATCAAAGATGTATTTTTGATAAAGCAGGAATTGGATACAAACCAGAAAAACAACAAAAGTTTTACAAAAATTTCTTTTCTCTCACAAAAATACAATTCTCCTTTCATTACATGTTTCTATTGTGAAAGAAAAGAGCATGGCACATCTACTTGTTATTTTAGGAAAAATTGCAACAATATCAAAATGATATGGGTCCCAAAAGGATCTTTAGTCAACACTAACACACAAGGACCCAATAAAGTTTGGGTACCTAAGTCACAAACTTAATCATGTAGGTATCTTTGAAGAAGAAATGGTACATAGATAGTGGTTGTTCAAAGCATATGACGGGAGATTCATCAAAATTCACACATATCTCTCACAAGAAAAGTGGGCATGTTACTTATGGTGATAACAACAAAGGTAGAATTCTTGGAGTTGGAAAAATAGGTACAAATTCTTGAAACTCCATTGAAAATGTTCTACTTGTTGAAGGCCTTAAGCACAACTTGCTTAGTGTTAGTCAATTATGTGATAAGGGCTATCTAGTATCATTTGATTCTCAAAAATGTCTTATTGAACATAAACATGATACTAATATAAAGCATATAGGGTATAGAGTTAACAATGTTTATATGATAGACTTAAGTCAAAAACTAGATGATAATAAATGTTTTCTTAGCAAAGATGATGATCCATGGCTATGGCATAAACGTATTGCTCACATAAACATGGAACACTTAAATAAATTGATTTCAAAAGATTTAGTTGTTGGTTTGCCAAAACTAAAATTTGAAAAAGATAGACTATGTGATGCATGTCAAAAAGGAAAACAAACTAGAGTTTCATTCAAATCCAAAAACATTGTTTCAACTACTCAACCTTTACAATTATTACACATGGATTTGTTTGGACCTTATAGAATCATGAGTCTTGGAGGAAGTTACTATGCCCTTGTCATAGTTGATGACTATTCTAGATATACTTGGACATTATTTATCACTCATAAGAATGATGCATTTCAAGCATTTAGGAAACTTGCAAAAGTTATTCAAAATAAGAAAAATCTCAAAACTATATCTATTAGGACTGATCATGGGGGTGAGTTTGAAAATAAAGAATTTGAGTTATTTTGTGAAAAGCATGGCATTGAACATAATTTTTCTGCACCTAGAACCCCTCAACAAAATGGAGTTGTTGAAAGGAAAAATAGGTCTTTGGAAGAGATTGCTAGAACCTTATTGAATGATACTCCTCTTCCAAAATATTTTTGGGTTGAAGCCATTAATAGTGCATGTTATATCATGAATAGGGCTTTAATAAGACCTATTTTAAACAAAACTCCATATGAATTGTTTAATGATAGAAAACCCAACATTTCACATCTTCATGTTTTTGGTTGCAAATGCTTTGTATTAAACAATGGTAAAGAAAACTTAGGAAAATTTGATGCTAAGTCAGATGAAGGAATTTTCCTTGGATATTCCTTGCATAGTAAAGCTTATAGAATATATAATAAAAGAACTATGACTATTGAAGAATCTATTCATGTTTCCTTTGACGAGTCTAATGCTATTTCTCCGAGAAAGGATATTTTAGATGATGTTGCAGAATCTTTAGAACGAATGCATATTCATGGACAAGATTCTAAAGGGAAAGGGAAAGGAACCAATGAAAATCCTCCAGAAGAAGCCAAACCAGATAATGAACTTCCAGAAGAATGGAAAGCTTCAAAAGATCATCCCCTTGACAACATTATTGGTGATATCTCAAAAGGGGTAACAACTAGACATTCTCTTAAAGATTTATGCAATAATATGGCTTTTGTGTCTATGATTGAACCTAAAAATATAAATGAAGTCATATTAGATGATCATTGGATAGTTGTTATGCAAGAAGAACTAAATCAGTTTGAAAGAAACAATGTGTGAGAATTAGTAAAGAAACCTTAAAATTACCCTATCATAGGAACAAAATGGGTATTTAGGAACAAGTTAGATGAACATGGCATAATCATTAGGAATAAGGCTAGATTAGTTGCAAAAGGATACAATCAAGAAGAAGGTATAGATTATGAAGAAACATGTGCTCCAGTTGCAAGATTAGAAGCCATTAGAATGCTATTAGCCTATGCATCTATAATGAATTTTAAGCTTTATCAAATGGATGTTAAAAGTGCTTTTCTAAATGGCTTAATTCAAGAAGAAGTATATGTTTAACAACCTCCAGGATTTGAAATATCAGATAAGCCAAATCATGTTTATAGATTGAAAAAGGCTTTATATGGTTTGAAACAAGCCCCAAGGGCATTGTATGAACGTCTAAGCAAATTTCTTTTAGAAAAAGATTTTTCTAGAGGAAAAGTGGATACCACACTATTTATAAAGAGAAAGTATGATGATATTCTATTGGTTCAAATATATGTTGATGATATAATCTTTGGATCCACTAATGATTCATTGTGCAAGGAGTTTTCTCTTGATATGCAAAGCGAATTTGAGATGTCAATGATGGGAGAACTAAATTACTTCCTAGGGTTACAAATCAAGCAAACTAAAGAAGGTATATTTGTCAATCAAGCAAAATACTGCAAAGAATTGATCAAAAGATTTGATATGGAAAGTGCAAGGCACATGGCTACACCTATGAGTACTGGTTGTTATTTAGATAAAGATGAATCTGGTCAGTCTATAGACATGAAACAATATCGAGGTATGATTGGATCTCTTCTCTATTTATCTGCTATTAGACCTAATATCATGTTTAGTGTATGCATGTGTGCTAGGTTCCAATCTAATCCCAAACAATCACATTTGATTGTAGTAAAAAGGATCATAAGATACCTAGTAGGAACAATCAATTTAGGATTATGGTATCCTAAGAACTCAACTTGTAACTTAATAGGATACTCTGATTCTGACTTTGCCGGATCCAAAACTGATAGAAAGAGCACTAGTGGGACATGCCAATTTATTGGATCTGCTCTTGTATCATGACATAGTAAGAAACAAAATAGTGTTGCTTTATCTACTACCGAAGCGGAATATATTTCTGCTGGCAGTTGTTGTGCCCAAATTTTATGGATAAAGCAACAACTATCTGACTATGGAATCCTTCTTGATCATATACCAATTAGGTGTGACAATACCAGTGCAATAAATTTATCCAAAAATCCAGTTCAACATTCTAGAACCAAACATATAGAAATTAGGCACCATTTTCTAAGAGATCATGTTCTAAAGGGAGATTGTGTGCTAGAGTTTGTTGATACAAAGAATCAACTTGCTAATATCTTCACAAAACCTCTCCCCAAAGAAACATTATTCTCTATTATAAAGGAATTAGGCCTCTTAGATATTAGTGATTTAGATAAATAAGGATTGATTGATTGAATCATCTATTCTTAATAATTGATTGTTTGTGTTAAGTATGTTACTTTGCTTGATTTTGCTTAAATTCTTGTTATTATGTTTGATTGATGCATTATTGTGTGTTTGATGTTTGAATGATTAAATTAAATACATATTAGTAGTGATGATTGATATTATTATATTTTTTTAGCATAGACATAGATAATTTTTAGAGGAACTAGCCTAGTTTGTGTTCTGGTAATCGATTACCATTTAGTGTAATCGATTACACAAGAACAGATAGCCTGTAATCGATTACAACAGCCTGTAATCGATTACCAGAAGGCTTACTACTCCTGTAATCTATTAACAAACCTTGTAATCGATTACATCACATCCTCCTCTATAAATACTCACGAAATGCAGTGGCGCTGCGCAGCCACACTCCTCCTTTGTGCCACCACTTCCCTAAATCTTCAATTCTTCATATCTCCCTCAATTCTTAACCAAAACACGTCCCACAAAGCCCAATCATCATCATTTTCACTCCTCTTTCAATTCCACCAATTTAAATTCACTAAAACTTCATCAAACGACAAAATCATCAAAGAAGCGAAAGGGATCATCCTTTACCACCGCTGCTGCTAGCCAACGCCGCCATGGACCATCTGAAGCACCCACAACACCAATTCATCTTTCCTTATCATCTCCATGATCATCTACTCTATTTTCTTCAGATGATCAACGTCTATAGTACTGTCGCAACCTACCCTTCGGCGGGAGGGCGACGCGTGACTCGCGGGTGCGTGTTCCAAGGAAGGAATACGCAAGGAGTCGCCACCTACGTTTATTTGAGGAAAACGTCGGAAAAACTGGAAAATACATGATCTACGAACTTTAAGTGAAAGGTTCGGGAGTTGTATTTACACACGGGGAAGGTATTAGCACCCCACACGTCCGTCACAAGAGATGACATCCTTTAATCAAATGTGCAAATATGACTTCAATTTATGTTATCTTCCCTTTTTGCGTTCTTATGTCTTTTTTATGCTTTTTTATATTTTTATCTTTTTGTGGTCGACAAGGGCGTTTCCCTTTGCTCCTACATATTCCTCAATTGTGATGAGAAAATCAGACCTACGTAGTTCTTTTGTGAACAAAGCGTTTTGGTTAAGTTATTTTCTTATCCTTTTTTGCAAGATATGTTTTTATTGAATGAAAGGTCATTTAAGGCATTGGACCATTAGACAATCTTTCGATTCTTTTGAGAAGTGAGAAAACATTAAGGCATTGGACCATTAATGATTTCTTTATTTTTGAAAGAGGTAACAAAGTTACATATTGATTTTAGGCTTTTTTAGAAATCTACATTTAACCAATAAAAGCGGAAAAGACAATTTCAAGGTGTTGGACCTTTGAAAATGGCTTTTTTTAGGCGATGACAAAAGTTTGGTTTATGAATTGATTTTAGCCTTAGTTTCGCTTTGGTTATTAGTTGATTTGATTAAGAAAGAGAAATCCCAAAGAAAACGTCCGATTGATTTTTTTTTATTTACTAAAAGATATTTTTGATTATTATATTATTATTTTACCTCTTTTTGGTTTCCAACGTAGTTACGGCATGACCGAACGGTCGAATTTCATTTTAACAGAAATTAACGGATGTTACAATTCAAATGATCGGTGGAAATTTATTTTATTTTTTGATTAGGCAAGAAAATTACTTAAGTAAATGACTAAAGCACGCCAAAAGGGGATACGAAAAGTAAATGGAATGAAAATAAAAGCACGTGAAAGCAAATGAGGACCACTAAGGGTACATAGAATGAATTGAAAAGTTCGATTTCGGAAACTTACCGGTTGAAGACCGAAGAACGTCGAAGAACGATAGAAAATCTTCACGAAATCACCCACAGAAACGTTACGGAAGCGCCTCGACATGGATTTTCTTCACGAAAACAATTTTATTCACTAATTTCAAGTGATCTCGAATTACCAAGAGGGCTGAACATTTTTTCCCTTTACTTCTCCCCCTATTTATAGGAAAATGGGGGAGAAGCTTGCCACCTAGCTCGCCCAGGCAAGCCAGGTTGCTTTCTCCAGAAGCAACCACCTTCTGGAGGAAGAATCTGGAAGGCCCAAGTGGGCCTTGTTGCTATTTGCACCCCCATTTTTACTAAATACACCCCTGCCTTTTTTTGGTGATTCTTTTTCCGTAACGTTACGAAACTTTACGAATTTCGCAACGATGCTTGTTTTCTTTCTGTAATGTTACGAAACCTTACGGATTACGTAATCATCCCTTTTTTGCGTTACAGAACTTTACGGATTGCGCACTAACACTTCCTTTTAATTTCCGGCATGTCACGGAACTTCACAGATTGTGCTACAATGCTTTCTTTTGACTTCCGGCATGTCACAGAACTTCACTAATTGCCTAACGATGGGTGCCAAGTCCCTCGAAGTGGTCAAACGTGGGTCGCATCCCAACAACGGATGGTTCCCGGACGAAATTAGGGTATGACAAGTACCATTCTCAATTTTCTTCTAGGATCATTCTAGACCCTAAGTACCTAGACACTGATTTCTTTAATGATGAGAGATTTGACTGTTATCAAGTGTTTCAAAACTCTGGATTGGTTGATTTTATGTCCTTGAAATTGCCTTACTATCCTTAACTTGTTAAAGTCTTTATAGCAATTTAAAAATTCAGGATGGTATTATTTCTTCTGAGGTGCATGGTATTTCTATGATCATTGATCAATCTTTGTTCTTTTCTTTGACTAAATTACCCAGTCAAGGTGCACCTTTTGAGGGCACCATTGTTGATGACTGGAAATTCGATTATTCCAGTCATGATGCTCGCAGTATGGTTTGCAATGACTAGGCTGAAATGACCGGTAGATTACTGGCTGGATCATTAACTTTTGATTGTCGCATCATGCACTATATTATTGTTAGAATTTTGCTTCCCCATTCTTCAAATTTGGCTCAAGCCTTTGAGGAGGACTTGATTTTGATGTGGGTTTTCCTTACCGGTCGTCAGATCGACTGGGCTCACTTGGTTAGGTACCGAATGCATAAGGCATTACGGGCCAATGCACCTCTTCCTTATCCTCAATTGGTCACTCTGTTTCTCCATCATTTTCAAATTCCTCTTGATGATGAACCTTTTGTTCAAGTCAAGCGTTCCTTTGCTATAGGTGTTGGTGCAGTCACTTCATTTGGTTACCGTAAGGATCGTAATGGTCAATGGCTAAAGGACGCACTCCCTCCATAAGACGAGCGTACTCCTTCTCCTCCTCCTCAGCGAGATGATTCAGCCCTTATAACTGAAGTTCTTTCAGAGTTGCGGGTCTCTGCACTTATGTTGGTGAACGATTTGATTCGTTGGATAGTCGCTTTGTAGGAATGGATACCCGTCTCATGCAGCTTAAAGAGGATATGGGTTATATTTGGCAGAGCTTCGATCTTCCACCACCACCACCACCTTCTTAGTTTTTAGATTATTAATACCTTTTCATATAAGCTGTGTATTTGGCTATGATTTTTACGCTATCTTTTTCTGAACTTTAGTTATCTTTCGATAATTAGCACTTAGTCTGTTATGCTTGGATTATATGTGGTTTTGAATTATGATTGTTTGGATTATATTTATCTTATGAATGTTTGGTTTATATTTGGTTTTAATGATTCTGTAATCTTTGGTTCTATTAAATTATATAAATGTTCTTGTGTTGATTGCCACACACTTTGGCTTTTTGATGTTGCCAAAGGGGGAGAGAAATGGGGTGGTATAGAATCTTAGAAATAGAAGCTTAGAAATCAAGTGATCATCAAGTGATCTTTAATTCCAAAACATAGGGGGAGTATGAAATGAATGAACGCAATATATCTTGCATATACATTGCTTGTATCTTGATTTCAGGAATTAAATTTTCATCATCAAAAAGGGGAAGAATGTAGAAGCAAAGACTTTAACTTTAGTGTTTTGATGATGCCATATGATCATGACGTTTTGATGCCTTATGGAAATGCGCTTCTCAAGTTTAATTCAAGATAACAATCCGAGAATACAAGATACAACATCAAGAAGATGTCTAGTATTTTAGGAAGGGAATTCCAAATTGAAATAGCAAAAGGTTTGACCAAGAAATTTAAGATAAAAAGTCTTTTTCAAGAGATTTACTCTCTGGTGATCTATTACCAGAGGATGTAATCGATTACCAGTGGCCAAAAATAATTTACAACAGCCATTACAAATTTGAATTTAAACTTTACACTGTGTAATCGATTACACATGGATGGTAATCAATTACCAATAGTTACTAAACATTATGATTCAAATTTTAAAGTCTGTAATCGATTACACGTCTTGTAATCGATTACCAGAGGAGATTTTCAGAAAATTGTTTCCATGGGTCACAACTTTTCAAATGGTTTTCACATGGCCATCAAAGGTCTTTTTATATGTGACTTGGAACACGAATTTGCTTAGAGTTTTTCAGAACAAAAAGGTCTTATCCTCTCAAAAAGCAAAATCTTCTTATCCTCTTAAGATTCCTTGGCTAATACACTTGCAATTCAATAAGGAATTATTTGAGTGCTCAAATTGTTCAATCTATCTCTTTCAAGAGAGATTTCTTCTTCTCTTCTTTCTAATTCTCAAAAAGGGATTAAGAGACCGATGGTCTCTTGCTGTAAAGAAATATTAACACAAAGGAAGGGTTATCCTTGTGTGGTTCATAACTTGTAAAGGGATTTTACAAGATAGTGGAACTCTCAAGCGGGTTGCTTGGGGACTGGACGTAGGCACAAGGGTGTGGCCGAACCAGTATAAATCTGAGTTTGCACTTTCTCTTCCCTTAAACTCTTTTATTTATTATTGCTTTACATTTATATTCAGATTGTTTAATTTGAATCATAATTTAGAAATTCATCTTTAAGGGAACTTGAAACTTGTATTGAAATCAAAGTAGAATTTTAAGTGGGAAAATAGTTTGTAATATCTTAATTCAACCCTCCCCCCCCCTTCTTCTTAAGATATTTGAGGCCACTTGTTCAACATTTGTTTGTACTTAGATTGATGCAAACCCAATTTACAAGCAAGAGATAAGGAATTTAAAATAACATATAAAGAAAGATAGGAGAAAAGGTTTAAAAGATAAAAATAGAAGATAGAAAAGATAAAAGATTTAAATTACAGGATGATAAAGATAAAAAAATAGAAGATAAAAAATAAGATAAGAAAAATAAAAGATTAAGATGAAGATAAAGAAAGATAAATTTAGTATGTGATAATGTTGAGACCTAATTTGCCTTATTTCCCTAAGATATATTATTTTAGATTTTTCTCTATCAATTTGGTGAATTTTTTCCTACCCACATTTGTCAGAATACTTGCCCCTGATGTCTCATGATGACAAGCCTATCTTACCTATCTATCTCCCAAATGTCTTTGCAAAGACTCAATAGAAAAAATGCATGAAGTTCTAATTCTAGATGTTTGCTTTGATGCATGGGCATAATGCAGTCACTCTATGTTTAGCAATGATTTTATTAAGATACCCCTTCCTTTTAGTTCTATTAGAAATTACCATCTATCGAGCGACTAATCCATAAAACTTATGCTTGTAAGACCTTCCTTGTATTTCTATTAAGGATTATTCTCTGTCGAGCACATAACCCCTAAAGATGATGCAAGGATGAATGATACATGAAATTAAAATAAGAAAGGATAATAGGAAAGAAAACACCTATTTGCATTGATAAATATGAAGCACACAATACATCTTTTGGCTTTTTAGGTCTGCCAGACCCTAACTAAGGGTTTAGCCTCTCATAGACATAAGGGGCCTTACACTTGAAAAGGGGTATAAAAACTAATGGAGGAGAAAGGATATAAAAAGAAGGATCTACCCTACTAGAGATACCCAGGCTTAGGATGTATTCATTAGTGAGCTCTGAGTCTCTGGGGTGGTGTCTTTTCTCCTTGGCTTGACTCCTTTTTTCTAGTTGTTAGACTGGACTTGGACCTGATGCCAAAAATCTTCCTTATTCATATTTTTGATATTTTTTGGATATTTTTCACTTTTAATCACTCTTTTTCATATCTGCAAGCCATAAATAAGAAAAATATCAATTTCTAACATTTAAGCCAAAAATAACTGCTAAATAAATATTTTTAAAGATATTTTAAATATATTTTTATTTTCAAAAATAGCTCATATTTAGAAGTATCATCAATTTTATAGATATAACAAGAGCTTAGCCAGCAAAATATCTACCAATGACTTCATTACGGTAGACCTTGGTTGTCCTCCAGAATTCATGAATTAGTTCAAGGACCACCACCTTTGAGTCCTTGAAGAAGTGATGGATGTCGCACAACATGAGGTGTGCTTTGATATCGTAGCCAAAATTCTCCAATGACTCGATGTTGAAGAAGTGTTCAATGTGAACCTTGGGCTCCTTGTCTTTTAGTGAAACTTTTGCAGCAATGATGGACACTAGTGCAAGTTTAGCGATTTGTAGAACTTTTCCTTCTTTGGATGAAGTAGAAGGTGGGTTATTCCTAAAGTCTGGTTCAGCATGGGTGGTTTGTTTTTGGTTCTATTTGTTGGCCATTGTTAGGGTTTCTGGAAGATTCTAAGAGAAGGAGAGGGTTTTGGGTGCAAAACTTTATGAGAGAGAGAGTTTGCAGAAGGTTGATAGTGATAGGTCGAGGTGATTTATGATGATGATGGTTAAGTGTTTGGGGTGAAGAGAGAGAAAATATGGGGGAATGTTGAAATGAAGTGGGATTTTTCAAATAAAGATCTGATTTGCTTCAAGTGACTCAACACAAAAACACTCAAAATGTTGTTTTTCATTAAGCTTGCATCCAGTGGTCACAATTTATATGTTGGATGCATATGTGTAGTGTACAAGTACTTTCTAAGCTCATTGGATGATAGGTCCTTTGGATTCATAGTGGTGTGTTGAGACCTTTCACATAGGTATGAAACTTCTTTCCACAGGTAGTATGCCAAGTCTTTCTAATAACAAGATTAACCCGTCCTTAGTAAGGGGTTTTGTAAATAAATTAACAAGATGATCTTTAGTGGATACAAATTGTAATTCCAAAATAGCTTTCTGAACATGATCCCTTATGAAATGATGTTTTATTTCTATATGTTTGGCACGTGAATGCATGATACAATTTTTGAAATATCTATGGCAGCAGTATTATCAAAAAGGATAAAAATGTTACTCTCAAACAAGTTGTAGTCCTTAAGCTGATGTTTGATCCACAGGAGTTGAGAACAAAAACTTGCAGCTGATATATACTCTAATTCTACTATTGATAGAGCGTTCCTTGTTTCTTGCTCGTCCAAGAAACTAAGCATCCACCATTGAAGTGACAGCCTCCACTGGTGCTTTTTCGTTCTACTTTATCTTCAGCAAAATCCACATCGCAGTGACCAAGTAGCCTATATTCCTTTCCTCTATTAAAGCATAGACCAAGGTTAGGAGTTCTAATCAAATATCTAAATATATGTTTAACAAAAAATAGATGAACTTCCTTTAGTTCCTTTTGGAATCTGGCACAGAGACATACACTGAACATAATGTCAGGTCTGGACACAATGAAATACAAAAGAGACTTATGTTGGGCTTGTTGATCAAGTGGCCTCAATAACTTAAGAAGGGGTGAATTAATTTCCCACTAACAAACTTTTAACCCCCTTCTAAATGATAGGCTCAGAATGCAGAAGAAGAAGCAACAATCAATTTAATAATATTCTTTAAACATGCAAGACAAAATTGATTGCAATAAAATAAATGAGATAAGGGAAGAGAGAAATGCAAACTCGATTTATACTGGTTCGGCCACTTCCCGTGCCTACGTCCAGTCCTGAAGCAACCCACTTGAGATTTTCCACTATCTTTGTAAAACTCCTTTTACAAAGTCTAAACCACACAGGGACAAACCCTTCCCTTGTGTTCAGGAATCCTTACAACTTAAGAGACCCTCGGTCCCTTAATCAATCTCTTTGAATAAGAAGAAGAAGAAGAATTCTCTCTTTAAGAGAAGGATATTACAATTGAAGTTCCTTGATGAACTCTTAATAGATTTGCAAGTGTTTGCCAAAGAGTTGTTGAGAGAGCATTTGACAATGAAGTTCTCTTAGAATATCTCTCCCTTGCTTTTTGAAATCACACACACATATATATAGGCCCTTCGAGCCTTTTCAAAATGGTTTGAAGAGATGTATCTTTTCAAAAAGATTTTTCTGAATTGTTTTCACTGGTAATCGATTACACAATTATATTTTGAAGGGTCAGGACTTTTGAATTTCAATTTCAAGTGTTCCGTTGCTGGTAATTGATTACAAAAATCTGGTAATCGATTACAGGTTCAAAATTCAAATTTAAAACCCTTTTTAACAACTATTTTTCAAAATTGTCTTCTGGTAATCAATTACATCGATTACACTGCCTGGTAATCAATTATCAGAGCCATGCATGTCTTGGAAACACTTTGTTTTGAGGCAAGACTTGATCTTTAGTGAATCTTGAAACAAGGTTTTGTGTGTTGAAGCAATGTTGTATTAATCTTGAAGCATTGCTTATCCTTTGAAGCAACCTTGTTTTATTCTTCTTTGGCTTCATCAAAATCATGTATACATACATTCACATTCTCCCCCTTTTTGATGATGGCACTCATTATCAAGAAAATTCTTTTTGAGATCATCAAAACCTACGTGATTTACATTTTCCCTTTTTTTGATGATGACAACCACCTATAGGTTAGGAGCAACAATAAAAAATATATATTTGTATATAGTTTACTCCCCCTTGATTTTGCAATGATTGCTTATATGAGACAGTTGAAGATTTCATATATAAAAAGTTGTCTCATAAAGAATAGATAATTTCCCTTACTTTCTTTTTATCTATCTCTCCCCCTTTGTCAACATAAAAAACAAATCATGAGCAAAGAGGAGAAAACCACTTGTTGCGATGTATGAGAGTCAAGTGATACCAAAAGGCATTAAAACAAACTATTTTGCACCCACAAAAATGCATATCCACTATAAAACAATCAAAATATATAATAAAGAAAAATCATCAAAAGTAATCAATAATCAATATAACCTTCAAACACAATCATAAAAAACAATCATAATAACTCTCAAAGGTAATCATCATTGACAATCAAAAACAATTATAAAAAAAATCATTAAAAACAATCAAAACTCAATCAAGAACAATAATCAAAGACATTCAAAACTCAATCAAGAACAATCATAAAAATCAATCATCAAAGACAATCAACATAACTCTTAAATACAATCATCATAGGCAAAAATAATCAAAAGTAATCAATTAAAGACAAGTGACCTATTGGTATCATTTGATACCACTTGTTGACAAGTGCTCTGATACCACTTGTTGGACAAGTGGCCTTTGTTTGTTGTCTCCATAAATCACATATTCACTATTTTTGGGAGAAATATGAACAAACTTTGATGCATCTCCTGCCATGTGTTTGGAGCAACCGCTATTAGTGTCTCAACTTCGCTTCAAGGAGTCCATCATTCATATAATCATATTGATTTTGGTACGCAAATTTTCTTGGGTCCTTGTATGTTAATTTTGAGTAAGAATCCTTTTGGAACTCATACCATTCTTCCAATGCTACTATCATTGTTTCTAATATAACATTTTGATGCACTATGATCTTCCTTTCTTATCACCATAAAAGAAGTAGAACTAGTAACAAGACTAAATTTGGCAATAATAATTTTTAATTCTTCAAATTTAAATTTCAAATTTTAAATTTTAAATTTTAAATTTTAAATTTTAAATTTTAAATTTTAAATTTTAAATTTTAAATTTTAAATTTTAAATTTTAAATTTTAAATTTTAAATTTTAAATTTCAATTTTCAATTTCAAATTTCAAATTTCAAATTCCAACTTCCAATTTGCAACTTCCACTTCCAATTTCAACTTGCAACTTCCACTTCCAACTTCCAATTTCAACTTCCAACTTCCAACTTCCACTTCCAACTTCCAATTTCCAACTTCCAACTTCCAACTTCCAATTTCAAATTCCAACTTCCAACTTTTAATTTCCACTTCCAACTTCCAATTTCCAATTTAAATTTCAAAATTTCCTTTTCTAAACTTGAAATAGTTTTATTAAAATATGAAACTAATTTGAAAAGTTTAATAGATTCTTTATGCAAGTCATTGAATGCATCTTGAAGTTCATCAAAAGAAATAGAGAAGTCAAAGTTAGAAGACATTACCTCTTCTCCGCTTTCATACTCTTTCCCCATGAGACCCAGATTTATGATTTTATTTTCTGAATCACTTGAAGAATTTATGTTATTATCTTCCCAAGTGATGCATGCTTTCTTTTCTTTGAAATTCCTCTTATCGGATTTTTCCATTCTTCTTTTAAAGACAAGACACTCGAATCTCATGTGCCCAGGTTGATCGTATTCATAGCATTTTGGGGCTAAGGAGGAATCTTCTTCTTTCTTCTTTGGATTGATGTTTGATTTCCTTTGATTTCTTTTGTTTCTCAGAAACTTATTGAACCTCTTCACAAAAAATCTGAAATCATTATCATCTTCTTCTCTATGTTTTTCTATAGTTGCATTTTTCTCTACCATTGTAGGAATAAAGAGATCAAATTCAATGGCTTCCCATATATTTAAATCTATGACATAAAGATCTGCATTCAGGTTTTCGAATAGTGATAACCCTCGCCATTGAAAACAAAAGAGGCTTATTAATAGAATTTCTCTCAGGAAATGGAAAGTTAGATGAGGCCATATCTATTCTTGAAGTTTCTAAAGTTTATACAAGAACCTGGCTCTGATACCACTTGTTGGGCTTGTTGATCAAGTGGCCTCAAGAACTTCAGAAGAGGTGAATTAATTTCCCATTGACAAACTTTTAACCCTCTTCTGAATGATAGGCTCAGAATGCAGAAGAAGAAGCAACAATCAATTTAATAATGTTCTTTAAACATGCAAGACAAAATTGATTGCAACAAAATAAATGAGATAAGGGAAGAGAGAAATGCAAACTCGATTTATATTGGTTCGACCACTTCCCGTGCCTACGTCCAATCCTGAAGCAACCCACTTGAGATTTTCCACTATCTTTGTAAAACTCCTTTTACAAAGTCTAAACCACACAGGGACAAACCCTTCCCTAGTGTTCAGGAATCCTTACAACTTAAGAGACCCTCAATCCCTTAATCAATCTCTTTGAATAAGAAGAAGAAGAAGAATTCTCTCTTTAAGAGAAGGATATTACAATTGATGTTCCTGGATGAACTCTTAATAGATTTGCAAGTGTTTGCCCAAGAGTTGTTTTGAGAGCATTTGACAATGAAGTTATCTTGGAATATCTCTCCCTTGCTTTTTGAAATCACACACACATATATATAGGCCCTTCGAGCCTTTTTAAAATGGTTTGAAGAGATGTGTCTTTTCAAAAAGTTTTTTCTGAATTTCTTTCACTGGTAATCGATTACAGGTTTCTGGTAATTGATTAACAATTATATTTTGAAGGGTCATGACTTTTGAATTTGAATTTCAAGTGTTGCGTTGCTGGTAATCGATTATAGGTTCAAAATTCAAATTTAACACCTTTTTAACAACTATTTTTCAAAATTATCTTCTGGTAATCGATTACACTGCCTGGTAATCGATTACCAGAGCCTTACATGTCTTGGAAACACTTTGTTTTGAGGTAAGGCTTGATCTTTAGGGAATCTTGAAAGAAGGCTTTGTTTGTTGCAGCAATCTTGTATTAATCTTGAAGCATTGCTTATCCTTTGAAGCAACCTTGTTTGATTCTTCTTTGGAATCATCAAAATCATGTATACATACATTGACATTCTCCCCCTTTTTGATGATGACACTCATTATCAAGCAAATTCTTTTTGGCATCATCAAAACCTGCATGATTTACGACCTACCATTCCTCTGTATGTCTTTTCGTCCACCTTCTTTGATTCATCGTGCAGTCCAAGTACAATGGTTTGATGCGTGGGAGTTTTCATATGTTTTGCATCATCCATCTTAAACTTTTTCACGAGTTCCTTCACGTACTTGGTTTGACGTACATATATGCCTTCATCTGCTTGTTTGATTTGAAGTCTAAGGAAAAACTTCAATTTTCCCATCAGACTCATTTCAAACTTTGCCTACATAGGCTTGGAAAAGTCCTCACACAAAAAGTCATTAGTAGCACTAAATATTATATCATCCTCATATATCTGGACAATTAGGAATGGATTTCTATAATCTTTGCAAAAAAAAATAGTGTTTACGTTCCCTTTTATAAAACCATTTTCAGTTAAGAAGGAACTTAACTTTTCATACCAAGCTCAATGAGCTTGCTTTAAACCATACAAAGCTTTATTAAGTTTGAAAACATGATGAGGGTAAATAGAACTCTAAAACCCAGGGGGTTGTTCCACATAGAATTCTTCCTTAATAATAGCATTGAGGAATGCGCTTTATACGTCCATTTGATACAACATCATACCATAATGGGAAACAAAGGATAGTAGAATCCGTATTGCCTCTAAACGAGCAACAAAAGCAAAGGTCTCAGTATAATTTATACCTTCCTGATGTGAGTTTCCTTTGGCTACAAGCCTAGCCTTGTTCCTCACAACTTTACCTATTTCGTCCAACTTGTTTCTGAACACCCACTTAGCTCCAATAGCTGATTTTCTTTTGGGGAGTTCTACAAGCTTCTAGACATCAGTCTTCTGAAACTGGTCCAGTTCTTCTTGCATTTCTTTGACTTAGTGCTTATAAGACATATCATCATCTATGTGTTTTGCCTTGATCTCTAACAATTGAATTGTATGCTTGAGAGAGTTCCTTGTTTGCACTTTGTCCTTGGGATCACTAATGATATGAGATTCTGGATAATGTTTTCTTAGCAAGCGTCTAGTTGGTTCTTTGACTTCTTTAGGTTGATTATTGATGTAAGCTCCATTGGAGCTTGTAGGCCTAGGATCTTCTTCATCAATGGATTCCTTTGCTTCTTGGAAGATGAATGGTAGTGGAATGGAGAAGGAAGAGAGAGAGGAGACGCCACTTCAAGGAGAAGATGAGTCTAGAAGAAGCTCACAACCATAGGAGGCCAAGGATAAGAGCTTGGAGGGAGAAGGAGATGAATGAAGGGAGAGGAAAAGAAGAACACGAAATTTTGTGCTCTAAAAGAGCTATGAAATCTGAATTTTAATATTCAAATGATCAAATTTCAAAAAATGCACACAGATGACCAAGATTGGAGGGAAATTTGAATTTCAATTCAAATTTCACTTGAATTTGAAATTGAATTTGTGGAGCCAAACTTTGGAGCCAAAATTTCACTAATTATGATTAGTGAATTTTAGTTATGGTTCAGCCCACTAATCCAAGATCAATTCCAAGATTCTCCACTAAGTGTGTGTCATGAGGCATGTAAAGCATGAAGGACATGCACAAAGTGTGACTATATGATGTGGCAATGGGGTGTAGTAAGCAAATGTTCACCTCCGCCTCTAAAATTTAATTGGATTGGGCTTCTACCAATTCAATTAAATTTATTTCCAACCACACACATCAAATATTCACTTAGTGCATGTGAAATTACAAAACTTCCCCTAGTACAAAAACTAGTCTAGGTGCCTTAAAATACAAGGGCGCTGAAAAATCCTATATTTCTAGGGTACCCTACCTACATTATGGAGCCCTAAATACAAGGACCAAAATTAATGAAACCTTAATCTAATATGTACAAAGATAAGTGGGCTCATACTTAGCCCATGGACCCGAAATCTACCCTAAGGCTCATAAGAACCCTAGGGCATTCTCTTGCAACTTTGGCCCAATCTTCTTGGAGTCTTCTATCTAATGCCCTTGGGGGGTAGGATTGCATCCTTCCCTCCCCCTTGAAAAGGATTTGACCTCAAATCCAGAGGTTCTTGAAACTCATGGATTCTTTCCTGAACACCTGTAAAAAGAATAAAAACATATGTATTGGTGATGTTGGGTATGTTGAGTACGGTAAGGACAGAAAACCCCTTTCCTGGGCATCTTCCCATGAGAGAATATAGTTCCTCACTTACTCAATGAGTGGTGCTACAAGTATAGAAAAATATGGGACAAACCTTTTGTAAAAGTTTGTTAAGATATTGAAGCCCCAAATTTCCCTTATACTTGGTGGAGTAGGCCACTCAGGAATGATCTTTATTCTCTTAGGGTCCATGGGAAGCCCTTGATCACTATTTAAAAAGTTAGGGAAAGTAATGGAATAAAACATAACTTTTTCTTTATTTTCATGTTGATTATTCCTA
This sequence comes from Glycine max, assembly GCF_000004515.6. Lineage (NCBI taxonomy): Eukaryota > Viridiplantae > Streptophyta > Magnoliopsida > Fabales > Fabaceae > Glycine > Glycine max. Next base: position 12,734,813 of record NC_038243.2, read on the forward strand.
CAAAAAATTATGACAAACCTAAGGTGTCCCACATGAGCACCTAGGTTTGCATTGAAACAAAAAATAAGAACAAGCCTATCTAATGAGTCCCTATGTACACAAATCATGAAGGTGTTAGGTGCATGAGTGATTTTACAAAAGCGTGTTGCACCACTCAACACATTCATCATACCACCTATCATAGGGATTTAGCGCCTAATAATACCTATTTTAGGCACCAACAAAGCGCAAGGATTTAAGCTCTTGCGAACCAAACCCTCATCCAACAACTCTTTTACTTGAGGAATAACCTCAAGCTCAAGAGGTATGGCGGTGCTAAGGGATGTTTCCCTTGATAGGAGAAGGTAGAAAGATTGTTTAAGAAGGAGTTCTCCTTTAATATCACATTTTGTTGCAAAATGATTTTCCTTGTTAACAATCTTCTTGGAGGAATCCTTTTCCTCCTTTTCCTTCCCCTTGGCCTTTGAAGACAAGGTCTTACTATCCTTCTTTTTCTTTTGTTTTTCTAGTTTTTCTTCCTCATCCCTCTTATCTTTCATAGTTAGTTGATCTTTGGCCACCTATGAAGGTATTTGAGGATGCAACACAAATTTAGTGCCAAGATGGGTGAGGGTAATTTCATTAATTAGGCCATTGTAAATGATCTTCATATCAAATTGCCATGGCCTTCCTAAAAGAATATATCTTGCCTCCATGGGAACTATATCACAATTAACTTCATCCTTATATGTCCCAATGGAGAAAGGTACCTTCACTTGTTGGTTAACTATCATTTCCCCTTGCTCATTGAGCCATTGAAGTCTATAAGGTTTTGGGTGGGGAATGATAGTGAGGTACAACTTGGAAACTAATCTTGTGCTACAACAATTGTAACAAGATCCACTATCCACAATGAGAGAAAAAGTTTTATCTAAAATTTTGCATCTTGTATGAAAGATGTTCTCTAAGGAGCCTTCTAACTATTAAGAGGTCACCTTCTTCATGGGGGTAGACTTCCTCACTAGACTCTTCCCCCCTTACATCATCTTCACTTCCACTAGAGGAAGGGAAAGAAGTAGTCTCTTCTTGATTACTATAAATGTCTTGACCCCTCATAATCATGGTTTTCTTTGTGGGGCATTGAGAGGCAATATGACCTCTCCTAAGACATTTGAAGCATTTAATGTTGCTAGTCCTTTCTTGGGAACTAGTCTTAGGGGTGTATTTCTCTATGGTCTTACCCTTATCTTCCTTGGGTTTTGAAGGTGCAGCCCCCAAAATTCCTTGGGCTTGGTCCTTCATTGGATAAGAGTGAAAGCCATAAGATTTTGAAGAAGGCTTTCTTTTAAGTTGTTGCTCCACTCTTATACAAAGTTGGACTAGCTCATCTAGGCCCTTTTAGGGAAGGAGTTCAACCTTATCCCTCACTTCCATATTAAGCCCACTAAGGAACCTAGCTATGCTTGTTCTTTCCTCCTCCCTAAGTCCAGCTCTTAAAAGGAGTAGTTCTATTTGTTGTCTATATTCTTCAACACTCATACTCCCTTGTCTAAGCCTTTGGATCTTGTCCATAAGCTCCATTTCATAGTAGGAGGGAATGTGCCTCTTCCTAAGGGCACTCTTAAGATCATTCCAATACTCTACTGGAGGATCCCCATGAATCCTTCGTTCCCTAACAAGGGAAGTCCACTAATAAAGGGCATAACCTTGAAAGCTAAGGGTAGCAAATGGAACTTTTCTCTCTTCTCTAATATGATGGCAAGCAACGAGTTGTTCAACCTTCATTTCCCAATCTAAGTAGGCCTCAACATTATCTTTTCCATGGAAATATGGGAGGCTAATCTTAACCTCTTAAGGCCTTCTATCATTTTCTTTTCTTTGGGAGTGATATTTAGTATGTGAACTATGACGCCCTCTATAATAGTTTCTAAGTTCTTCACTTAAACTTTTGCAAGAGTCATGACTACTATAGGAGGCATGTTTTTCTCTTTTCATGTCTTTCATTATTTTTCTTCTTTCTTCCTCTCTTATTTTCTCTCTTTTATCTTGACTTGTTTCTTGCACTCTTTTTTTTCCTTTTTCTTTTCTCTCTTGTTTTTCTTTCCACAACTTAAGGGATCTCAACTCATCTAATATCTTATACAAGGGGTCCTTAGGAGTAGAACCCTCACCATTAACACTAGATGAAGAATGAAGACTCATGTTGGTTCCTAAGTTATGGTTCTTTCTTGTTGGGGGTTTGAAAACAAAAGGTAAAAGAAACTATGGTTGAAACTAGCCAAAATAAACACTAAAAGAGGTGTGAAAGATAAGGTAAAAAACTAATTGGTAAAAGGCAAGCTATCTAGAGAGGAACATGAAGAACACTTGAGGATTGTGCTGCATACCCTTAGGGACTGACAACTTTATGCTAAGCTGTCCAAGTGTGAGTTTTGGTTATAGAAAGTTAGTTTCCTAGGGAATGTGATATCTCAAGGGGGTATAGCTGTAGATCCATCTAAGATAGAAGTCATTCTTGAGTGGGAGAGTCCTAAATCTGTTTTTGAGATTAGGAGTTTTCTGGGCTTAGCAGGATATTACTGGAGATTCATTGAAGGTTTCTCCAAGTTAACTTTACCTTTGACTAAACTGACTCATAAGGGTCAAGCTTTTGTTTGGGATACCCAATGTGAGCATAGTTTCCAAACCCTTAAGGAAAAATTGACGACCACTCCAATGCTAGTTTTGCCTAACCCAAGAGAACCCTTTAAGGCGTATTGTGATGCATCAAAGATGGGTTTAGGAGGAGTGTTGATGCAAAATGGCCAAGTAATGGCCTATGCTTCTAGACAACTCAAGACTCATGAGAGGAATTATCCCACCCATGATCTGGAGTTGACTACTGCAGTTTTTGCCCTTAAGATGTGGAGGCATTACCTGTTTGGCTCCAAGTTTGAGGTGTTAAGTGATCATAAGAGCCTTAAGTACTTGTTTAGTCAGAAAGAGCTGAACATGCATCAAAGGAGATGGCTATATTTTCTTCATGATTATGATTTTGAGCTTAGCTACCATCACGACAAAGCCAATGTAGTGGTTGATGACTTGAGTAGGAAATCCCTACATATATCTGCCATGATGGTTAAAGAGATGGATCTCCTAGAACAATTTAAAGACCTTAGTCTTGCATGTGATGTTACCCCTAACAGTGTGAGATTAGGAACTTTGAGGATCACCAGTGAGTTACTAAGAGATATTAGAGAGGGCCAGAAGACTGATCTTTTTCTAAGGGCTCAATTAGAAGCTAAAGAGTTAGGAAGATATAGTAGTTTAAATGTTGGATCGGATGGAGTCTTGAGACTTCAAGATAGGATTTGTGTTCCCAATGTGCCCGAACATAGGAAGATGATCCTAGAGGAAGGACATAAGAGTAACCTAAACATCCATCCTGGTGCTACCAAGATGTATCAGGATTTGAAGATGATGTTTTGGTGGCCCAACATGAATAGAGAGGTTAGTGAGTTTGTGTGTGCATGTTTAGTCTATCAGAAGGCTAAGATAGAACATCAGAGACCTTCAAGGAAGTTACAACCCCTGGAGATACCCCTGCGGAAGTGGGACAGTATTTCCATGGATTGTTGATGGACTACCTAGGACCCCCAGAGGTTTAGATTCAATCTGGGTTATTGTTAACAGACTGACCAAGTCTGCTTACTTTATTCCCATTAATATCAGATTTTCCTTGGAGAAGTTGACTTCCCTGTATATTAGTGAGATTGTCAAATTACATGGTGTGCCATCTAGCATAGTGTCTGATCGAGATCCTAGGTTTACCTCTAGATTTTGGGAAAGCCTGAATAGAGCGTTGGGAACCAAGCTTAGACTAAGTTCAGCCTACCATCCTCATACTAATGGCCAAACTGAACGGACCATTCAGTCGTTGGAGGACCTTTTGAGGGCGTGTGTCTTGAAACAAAAGGGGAGTTGGGAGAGTTTTTTGCCATTGATAGATTTCACTTATAACAATAGTTTTCACTCTACCATTGGCATGGCTCCCTATGAAGCTCTGTATGGTAGAAAGTGTAGGACACCCCTATGTTGGCTAGAGCCCGGAGAAGACCTCACCTTAGGACCTGAAGTGGTACAACAAACCACCGAGAAGGTCAAGTTGATCCAAGAAAGGATGAGAAGTGCTCAGAGTAGGTAGAAAAGTTATCAGGACAAGAGGAGGAAAGACCTGGAATTCGAGGTTGGTGATCATGTATTCTTAAGAGTCACTCTATGGACTGGGGTTGGTCGAGCATTGAAATCCAGAAAACTCACACCTCACTTTATCGGTCCTTTCCAAATTCTTAAAAGAGTCGGTCCTATGGCATACCAAATTGCATTACCCCCATCTCTTTCTAATCTTCACAATGTCTTTCATGTGTCTCAACTTCGTAATTATATCCATGATCCATCTCATGTGATCGAATTAGATGACGTACAAGTGAAGGAGAACTTGACATATGAAACGTTGCCTTTGAGGATCGAGGATAGACGAACAAATCACCTAAGAGGGAAGGAGATTCCGTTGGTCAAGGTGATCTGGGAGGTGCATCAGGAGAAGATGCCACATGGGAATTAGAGAGTCAGATGTGAGCATCCTATCCATCCTTGTTTGAGTCAGGTAAATTTCGGGGACGAAATTTCTAAAAGGGTGGGAGAGTTGTAACACCCTGAAATATTACTAATAATAAATCGATGTTTAACTATATTTATCATGTTATCTGACTATATGGTTGACTTGAATGAGTTGAGGTATGGCTTGAATTAGTCATGTGTGAATTTCTTGATGTGGATGTTGATTTATGTGAAGTTTTGTTGAGCTAAGTTGAAATTATGAGACTTCAAATTTTACCAAAACCTATTTTAGTAAAATCACGATCCCCGATATGTTACTCGTTGGATCGTCTTCAAATTTTGTCTAAAGGTTCCTAAGACAAATCTACAAAGTCTGACCATTGGGATTTTGAAACTAACAACTTCTAATGTCTCGATAAGCGTGAGGATAATACTAAGTGCAATTCCAACCCGAGAGGGAATTGCACTGAGCGAGAATTAGCACGCGAAGCGAGCATTAGTGCAAAGGGAGTTGCAATCAGCGTGAATTGCCACGTTAAGTAAAAAAAGTGGAATCCCGCTTAGCTAGACGAGCTCGCTAAGCGAGATCTGCAGATTATAAATACGTTCTTCAGCGTGAAAAACACAATTTTCACCCTTTCCTCATCTCCAAACGCCCACCCAAACCCTAACACCTTCTTCTCCACCACCTACGACCACCGGTGGCCACCACGAGCCGCCAAACCTCCATACCAAGAAGAATGTTGTAATCTAAGCGGAATCCTCAGAATCCTCGTCAAGGATTCGATGGAGAAAATTCCCCCAATCCTTCATTTCGTAGCTTCTCTAAGGTAATCTTGACTGCTAAGCCTTTCTCCTAGTTAGTTTGAGTTTCTCTTAGTATCTCTCGTGTTGGGTACTATAATAGGGTGTTTTTAAACTTCCTTTGAAAAACCCTTGAAAATGGGACATTGTAAAAGTTATCTTTTTATAACATTGATGTTATTTTTATGACCTTCACTGAACCCCGGTCACATTGGCGTGAGTGGAATTTCAAAATGACGTCTCCTTTTAGTAGAATCCAAAACACCCCTCAGCCCTTATGTTTTGACAGGGGTATTTGACTTTGAATATTGTTATTAACCTTGTTTTGAAATCTACACTAAATTTCCTTCAATTTGCTATATAGAACCTTGCATTTGGACTGACGAGCATGAACGAGAGAGACCTTTGAGCGACGCAAAGAGGAACTAACAGAGAGCTCACGATAGGTGAGGGGAGTTTATAATCATTTACTACTTTTAATGATGTATAATGAGTTACTATACCCATATATATATGTATTCACTTAAGTAATGGTGCGTTGTTTGGGAATGTATATCATGAAAAAATTTACTTTATTTTTTTCATAAGCAAATTAATAGAGTTTCCATTTAAAAATTAAAATTCTTGTGGTTTAGAGTGGTCATATCGTAGCGATGAGGTGAGTCGTTACATTAGTTGGATGCTTTTAATGATATGAGTTTATGATGTGTTAAAGTTATAATGTACCGATGCTTAATTTTAATTGTGGACCAATTATTGATTTGTGATATTTTGTACTGGCTTACTAAGCCCAACAATGTCAGGTATCAGGTACTTTATTGGAACCAAAAAGAATTTGAAGTAGTAAAATGAAAATGAATTTGAGGTAGTAAAATGAAAATGGTTTGTTTTCCAAATACTTGGATGGAAAGAAACAAAATTTTAGGTAGTAAAACGACAAATGTTTTATTTTCCAAGTACTTCGATGTTAAAAAAATAACTTTGAGGTAGTAAAATGAAAATGGTTTGTTTTCCAAATACTTGGATGGAAAGAAACAAAATTTTAGGTAGTAAAACGACAAATGTTTTATTTTCCAAGTACTTCGATGTTAAAAAATTAACTTTGAGGTAGTAAAATGAAAATTGTTTATTTTGCAGTTTCCATTATTTAAGTCAGACTGCTTGAGTCTTTTTTTTTTTTTGTCCTTATGTTTTCATTCATTGAACACTTCAACATTTGTGGCAATTTTTATTTAGCAAAAGAGATTTCAATATATTAATGATAAGTGAGAATTGTTTAATATAAGTGACATGGTCCCAAAAGGCCTAAAATAGTAGTGAATATGCTCATTATCTAGAACAAATACACAAAAGGTGCAGCAAACTATGCAGATGGTTTCAATAAAGTAAAAAATAAAGCTTCAATGTATGAATGTCCATAGTCATCTCCTTATACTCACCATCACCACCTTTCCACCATAGCCTCATTGGTTGATCACCATATCCAAAGTTTCCTTTTAAAATCTCAATTGCTTCAAAGAATGACCACTTGTCAACACCTATATCAATGACACTTACAAAATTGCTAGTCCCCACATATTGCATCACAGGGTCTCTTTGAAAAAAACCACCATGATGCAATTTTAATTTAAAGCTCATGTCCGGAACACTTATAAAAACAATGGTTTAACTCCAACTAGTTTAAGGGAAAAAAGAGAAGAACATTATAACTTTAAAATAAAATGAAAATGATACATTTGAACCCAATTAGTGGAACGCAAAATATTTTACAACCTATTTAACCCATGGAATATTTCCATCAAATAGCATATTTCCTCCATCACACCTGCTATAGGCTAATCCAATCTCATATTTTCTCCATCACACATTGCTAGAGGCTAATTCAATCCCACCCATTGTCGCAACGTACCCTTTTGCGGGTGAGCGAGGCGAGGCTCTTGGGTGCGCTTTCCAAAGGAGGAAAGATGCGCGGAGTTGCCACCAACGTTTATTTGTGGAAAACGTCGGAAAAACCGAAGGAAACTGGTCCTGAAGAATATTCCAGATTCGGGAGTTGTATTTACGTTTGAGGAAGGTATTAGCACCTCTCACATTTGTCCCAAAGGACAACAACCTTAATTTTAGAATTGTGTGAAATTGTATACCTAAACTTTTATTTCTTTTTATTTTTGAGGTCGACAAAAGCGGGGCTCTTGCTCCTACGTACCTTCCATCGAAGAGGAAATCAGACCTATGTGGTTCTTTCTTAAAGGTAAATCAAGCGATTCTTTTTACTTGGAAGGTGATCATTTTAAGGTGTTGGACCTTAAAAACGATCCATTTACTTGGTAAGAAAAACTGAGATATTGAACTTTCAAATCCTTTTTAGTGACTTTTTTTGTGGACGAGCTTGACTTTGCGAGTTAATTTTAGCCTTTAATTTCACTTTAGTTATTAGTCAATTCAATTAAGAACGAGAAATACCAAAGAGAAACGTCCGATTGATTTTTCCGCTTTATTTTACTAAAAGGTATTTTTTGATTATTATATTATCATTTTACCTCTTTTTTGATTTCCAACGTGGTTACGGCACGACCGAACGGTCGGAATTCATTTTAACTGAAATTAACGAATATTACAAATCAAATGATCGGTGGAAATTTATTTTATTTTTTGATTAGGTGAGAAATGACTTAAATAAATGACTGAAGCACGTCAAAAGGCGGTACGGAAAGTAAATGAAAATGAGAATAAAAGTACACGAAACAAATGGGGACCACCATATAGAATGAATTGAAAAGCTCGGTTTGGGGTACTTACCGGTTGAAGACCGAAGAAAACGAAGAACGAACGATGAATGTCGCAGAACGGTTGAAAATCTTCGCGTAATTACCCACGGAAACGTTACGGAAACGTTACAGAAGCGCCTCGGCTTGGATTTTCTTCACGGAAACAATTTTCCTCAGCAATTTCAAGAGAATACGAAGTGCCAAGAAGGCTGAACCCCTTCCTTCTTCATTCCTCCCCCTATTTATAGCAAAATAGGGGAGGAGCTTGCCACCCAGCTCACCCAAGCGAGCCAGGTTGCTTCCTCCAGAAGCAACCGCCTTCTGGAGGAAGAATCTGGAAGGCCCAAGTGGGCCTGATTGCTATTTGCATCCCTTTTTTTTACTAAATACACCCCCTTTTTTTTGTGATTCTTTTTCCGTAACGTTATGAAACTTTACGAATTTCGTAACGATACTTATTTTCTTTCCGTAAGGTTACGGAACCTTACAGATCATGTATTTACTCTTTTTTTAGCTTTCGAAGAAGTTACGGAAACTCACGGATTGTGTAACAATACTTCCTTTTGATTTCCGCCACATTACGGAATTTCACGGATCGCGTAACCATGCTTCCTTTTGATTTCCGACGCGTCTCGGGACTTCACATATTGTGCAACAAAGGGTGCTAAGTACTTTGAAGCGGTCAATCAAAGGTTGCATGCCATCAAGCAATAGTCCCCGGACGAAATTAGGGTATGACACCCATCAAGTACTAAAATGGGTTCATAGGTTTTGGAATTTCCAGTGAACCTTCCAACATTAAATTTTTTCCAAACCCACATTGGAAACCACTATTGGCTTTCAGCAAGTTTAGTAACAAGGTTTCTTCTCGTTTTTCAAATAGATGATGAATTCTATAAATTGTACCCACTTCTGCCATTAACTGCTCTTAATTTACCGTTCACCATTAATTAGACCCTAATTGAACACTAGTCAACCCTAATTGAACTTGGTTAAACCATAATCCAAACCTAAACAAAACCCAAAATCATTCGGTACTCAGACCTTTATAAAACATAAAAATATCCAAATAAAAATTTAAAATTTTTTGACTTCACAGAATAGGGACCACTACAACGCAGTAATAAGAGAAGGGGACCACTAAGAAAGGGAAAGCAAATAAACAAAATGAAAAAATCACAGTACCTGCTACAGTTTGAAGATGACTCCTCTCTCATTTACGAAGATAACAGGGACCACTAAGGAAAGGAATGTGACAACACGTACACGTCAATAAAGATGAAGATGAAGTCATGTTTGCGAAGAAAGTCACTAAGGAAGGGACCACTAAGATGAAGTCACAAAATAGATGAAATCACTACCTCGATAACACTCACAATCAGCAATTGAAGAAAGCCACTATCATTGCCGAGAAGATGAAGTTACATTTGCAAGGAATCAATGTTTTCCAAAGATCAATCAATTTTTTTAATTTTTTTTATTAACATATAATAATATGCTTTTCTAATTAAAAAAACCAATAAATAATGACATGACCACCTCTACCTACATGTTTAGTGATAAGGTGTGATGACTGTGACACTCCATCTGTCACTTCATGATTGCATTTTTTAATTTTCTTATTTCTGTTATTGATTTCTATGATTTTGCCTTCTTTCGAGACTAATTGTTTGATATTGTAATGTAACAATTTTGTTCAATCTAATAATTTATACTTGCGTTATGCAGCATGAATAGTGCTTGTGTGTTGGGCTGTCTTAGAATAGGCGTTAGCCATTTGATGACTTACTATCATTTTATGACTTAACTAGATAGTATCTCATGCATTTAACACGTATAAAATCTTGAGTTTTACTAAAATTCCAGCATTTAAGAATTTGGAAAGAATGAATTTATCATTGATGATGCATCTTGTAAGAGAATAACATATGTCAAAAGTTGTGATAAATTCATTGCAAAAAGGTAAAATGATAGTAAAGGTTTGATCCTTGTCTGTTAAAATAATGGCTTATATGCTTTTGGTTTTGGTTCTAGTAAGTTAATATTTGTTTTTATTTTTTTACTTATAAGTTTATTTTTTTTAATTTTAGTTTCAATAAATTTACTTTTTTTTTTATTTCCCAGTAACATATTTTATTCATTTAGACCATATAAATTTTGCGTTTTTCTCAATTCTAGTTATAGTTCATGAAAGTATAAATTTATGTGAACTATAAATGAAAAAAATTAGAATCCTAAAAGAGTTAAAATAAAAAAATAATATAAACTTATAAGTATTAGAAATAAAAATAAAACTAACAAAGACCAAAATTAGAAAAACACCAACTTACCGGAACTAAAATTAAAAAAAAAAATCTTACAGGGGAAAAATAAAAGAAAACTTATGGGTAGCCTAAAATATAGAAAAGTGCATAATTATCTTCTTAAACTTAAATGTCTAATAGGTTGCAAATATATAACTATAATTTTGTCTTAATTAATTTCTAAATTGCAATTGTTATACGTTATATTTTGTTAATTAGGTATTAACTTACTAGCAGTAAAAAGAAAAGGTTGGAACTTACTAACATTGTAATTTTTTTTATCTTTGTTAAATCTAACAGCCATCAGTTAATAATATTTATTTAAAAATTATATTGCCTCGTTATTCCAACTTTTTAACTACAAAAAATTGATACATTATATATGATACTTTTGTCAAATTGACCGATACTCTTTTTCTTTTAATCTCTACATGAACTCGTCTCAATTGTCTGAAATACACTATAATGACACCTTTCATACGTTATATCACTACTAGAAAACAACCTTTTTACATCAGTTCCTTGACCCATTCTACATCGGTTATGACGCGTCATCGTAGAAGACGATGTTGAAAGTCTCGCGTCCTTCAATAACAGTTATCAGACCGATGCAGAATGGTGAACATTCTACATCGGTTATTAAGTAAAACCGATGTAGAAAGGAAGACATTCCACATCGGTTATTAGCGACGAACCATCGTAGAATGTCGATTTTTCTTAACCATTCTACATCGGTTGTGCCTATAACCGATGTAGAATGTCTTCCCTTCTACATCGCGTGCTGTCAAACCCGTACTAGTATCCTATACCATTCTACATCGGTTGTTCACTATTAGAAAATACACTTTCAACATTGGTTATTTAGAACATTCTACATCGGTTCTAAAATCGATGTTGAAAGTGACGATGTTGAATGTATGAATGTTAACATCGGTTTTGGAGAATCGATGTTAACATACATATGACAACATCGGTTCTCTAAATAACCGATGTTAAACACAATGAACAACAACAAAAAAAGTGTACGCATGATGAACGTTGACATCAGTTTTCCAGTAAAACCGTTGTTAATATGTTAGTTTAACATCGGTTTTCTAGAAAAACCGATGTTAATATATGCCCTTAACATCGGTTTTGCTAGAAAACCGATGTCAACGTTGATGATGCATACACTCATTTGGTGTAGTTCTTTGTGTATAACATCGGTTAATTATAAATAACCGATGTCAATATTCAAATATTCACATCGGTTATTTATAATTAACCGATGTTAATGTACACTATTTGACATCGGTTATCTACAGATAACCGATGTTAAAATACAAACGCTGACATCGGTTATACACAAAAAACCGATGTTAATATACAAACGTTAACATCGGTTTTCTATTATAACCGATGTTGGTTATGATATTAACATCGGTTTTTGTTAATAACCGATGTTGTTTTCAAATATATTTTTTTATATATACTTTATGTTTTTACAGTAAACCCAAAATTGTACTTGTCAAATGCAATTTCAGGAGGCCCAATGCACAGCAAATAAACATTTTATTCTGCTTTCAAACAGTTTTAATGATAATAAACATCAAATAATTGATTTATATATTATCAAGAACAATCAACAAAGGAATTCAATGTTCATGTTACATAGAAAATGTAAAAAATGTAAAAAATGTTAAAAAATGTCCCTAAATCCTAGGCCTGATCTCTAACTCGGAGATAAAACTGTGCCCACTGGATCCGCAGTGCTTTTAATCTCTCAGACTCCAATGGTCTAGGATCGTTAAAATACTGCATGATTAAATAAATCATATTAAGTTAATAATGTAATACAAATTATAAATAAATCGATTTTCTTTGAAATAAACTTACCGCTTCCCAATTATTTCTAAAAGTTCCTAAAATGATGGTGGACATCCAGTGCATCACATAGTAGCCGCACTCAATAGTTCCTTGGGCAGGATGACCACCATCTACCAGTATCCACAACTGTAACACTAATTTGCTGAGACATTGACCACCGTGTGCGATTTCGGAGAGGTCTTTGTGCTTTATGTAGAGGGGGAAATCTGGATTAACAACCCCGAACACGGTGGCATCCCATCTAACCTGATAAGGCCTCAAGAAAAGCTCTGGGATGGTCAATGTCATTAGATAAAGCGGATCATCGACCTCCAGATCGGGCTTCGGAGGTGGTTTTGGCGGAGACACAGCTACCTGTTCATGAAACAAAGTTAAATAGCCAAATTTGAGGCATGCTTAATGAATTAATTTAAAAAGAGGAAACATATAGTAAGGACAATAAGTACCTAGTGTGATAAAGACTTGACCAGATGTGTCGGCCAAGCAAGGAAGGTGTGAAGTGCCTGCCCCACTAAGGAAACCTCATCAGTGGGTACAGGAACTGGAGCATCTGCATGTTTAACCTCGTCCACACTCACCTTTACTTGGCCAGACAACAAAGGAGTGTTATGAACAAGAGTGGATCCCTCATAAACTCTCCCCACGGCAACCAGGCGGGCAGGATCTGCTTCTATGTACAAGCCGCACCTGTCAGAGTCACTTGTCTCAGGATCGTTTCTTGAGGGATCAACATAACTCCCCTTTGTGCTCACCCGAGGACCGAAGGGACCAGGACCAACTAGAGGCTCAAGAGGTCCCTGAGATTGCATCTGTGACTGAAGCTGGCTGAAGGATGCCATGACTTGCCTCGTCACTTTCTTTGTGATAGACTCCTCTAGCTGGTCCCTGATCTGCTGAGTCAGCTGCTGTAATTTGTCAGAAGGTAGGAAGGAAGCGCTGCGGGACGTCCGTGGAGCCGATCCAAAGTATTGCTTGATGGTGACACCGGCTCCAGCAGCACGGACACGTCCAGGGTGCTCTAGACGTCCAATAGCAGCGGCCAGAACATCCTGACGTCCATGGAGGATGAAGGATCCCTGTGTGGCCTGCTCCTCAAACGAATCCTGCACAGAAAACACACAGTGGTACATGGCATTCTCAAAATATTCAAACATAATTGTAATGGTTAGTTGAAAATGACTTACAATCTTCTCAGCGATTTCCTTTGCGGCCTCAGTCGTCATCTCCCCTGTCTTCTTGGTGCGGGCCATCTTCCACTTCATGTGGCATCTGACTGGGGATGGAGGGTCGATGACGCCATCAACGCTTCCTGACTGTGCAGCTTCCTGCAACTTCTTCTTGATTTTCTCAGCCAGGAGCTTCTGCTCCAAATAATCATAACCCCCACGAGACAAAACTTGGGGGGCAGTATTCTGCTTCTGGATGGCCTGTGCCTTGATGCGCACATCCTGGAAAAATTAAACAATAATGTTTGAAATGGGTAGAATGAAGTATAACAACATCATGTTTAATATGAAAAACAACTTAAACGGCAAAGGAACATACCTCCCAAGAAGGGTCTCTGCGAGTCTGGCAAAATTGGGCCCACTTTTCCTTGCTGATGTCGTATTTGTCACAGATAGTGTCCTCGACACCGTCTTGATCGGCTGCAAGGGTCCATTTCCTCGTGAGGTCTGATTTAAACTGCCTCCATCTCTCCCCCACGGTCTGTAGTAACTTCCTTTTCGTCCTACTGTCAGAAGCCTCTGGGATATCAAATTCCGCCTAACAACATGAAACAAAGTTTATTTGTTACAATAATAAAATTTTTTGGCTATTAATTACACAAAATCAAATAAGAAAAGAGAAATACTTGAATATCCTCCCAAATCAGGTCCTTCTGAGCAGTAGGGACCTCTTTCCAGTTCTCATAGGTGATGTCCACCTTATCACGTGCCACAATCCCCAAATATGTTCTTAATTTCTTCTTGTGGGGACCGTCGGCCTTCCTTGTAGCAGGATCAACATGCGCCACTGGTCTCTCAACACCAGGTGGTCTAGTGGACAACGATCGTAGACGTGAGGCTTTGCGTGTCTGCTTCACGGCAGACGTCGAAGCCGATGCGTCCGAAGTAGGAGGAGGACGAGGAGGAGAAGGAGGAGGAGGAGTAGTAGTGGAGGCAGGTGGAGAACCCATGATCTTTTATACAATAACATACAAAATTGGATTAATGAAAAGAGGATCAGTCATAAGTTTTTTTTGGAAGGCAAAAGTATAATATTATTAAACAAAACCCCACCACATAAGGAGACAAGACAAATTAGCCAAAAGACTCTGAAAGATAGGTAGTTGTGCTTTTTAATTGTGATTTCATCCATGTTTTCTATGATATTGATTTTCTTAGGACTTCATCCATGTTTTCACAGCATTTGATTTTCTTTTTTGCAAAAAAGGAAGAGGGGAACGAGAAACAATTTGAAGGTTGAACATTCAGGAACTAAAGAATTCAAAATAGCTAGTAATAAGAGGGATTTGTTTTTGGGATCTTCTGAGCACCAAGAGCGGCTATGCAAGAAGCTTGCACTTGAGGAGGGAAGGATATTTGCAGCTAATGAACAACTTTCTTAACTATTTGTCCTTCAGATTTTACTGTTTTTTTTTCTTATATGTAAATATAAATAATATAAGGCTATGGCTTATGGACATGGTGATTTTTACCCCTAACAATCTTAGAAGTAAATATAGACCATGTTTTTACGCGATACCCTTATACCATTTATATTTACATATTAGCAAAAAGAAACAGTAAAATCTTAAGGACAAATAGTTAAGAAAGTTGTTCATTAGCTGCAAATATCCTTCCCTCCTCAAGTGCAAGCTTCTTGCGTAGCCGCTCTTGGTGCTCAGAAAATCCCAAAAACAAATCCCTCTTATTACTAGCTATTTTGAATTCTTTAGTTCCTGAATGTACAACCTTCAAATTGTTGCGCGTTCCCCTCTTTGAGAATGAGGAGGATCTTCATAGGACTTCATCCAGCTGATGTTTGTCGTCAGTTTCATCATCCACCACCCTTTTCTTCCGTGCCTTCTCACGTTCATTGTTGTTAAACCCATATTTATGCCTTCTTCCCTTCATGTCTTGTTTTATCACAACTTTAGCTGAATCTCCCATCTTCAACATAGTTGAATCTCCTGTCTTATTCTCCAATGACACACTTTGATGGCCTGTATCTCTTTTCTTCGTATGTTCTACTGCTTCAGCTTCACAATGCATAGAGCAATCAGAATTTTCCAATCATCACCAAAGGCTTCTGCATCAGCATTGACACTCTCCACACTCTTTGGTTTATGCTTCTGTGTTTTCTTCCGTGCTTCCTCCTTATAATTCTCATATTTATTGGAGGTCTCACTAGAAGGATCAGCACCAATCCGTGCCTGTTCCTCCGCTACCAGCTCAATATCTTTCGTTTCACCTTTGTTTTTGTAAACTACACTGTAATTTACAAAACAAAAGTTGAAAGGAAAGATATTGACCTGATAGACGAGGAAGAAGCACAGATTGGTGGTGATCGTTCTAGTGAAACCTTGAATAAAGCTGAGATTTATAACGAGGAGGCACGGAAGAAAACACAGAAGCATAGACCAAAGAGGGTGGAGAGTGTCAATGATGATGCAGAAGCCTTTGGTGATCACTGGAAAATTCTGATTGCTTTATGCATTCTGAAGCTGAAGCACTAGAAAATGAAGTCCTAAGGAGGAAAATTGAAACCAAAAATCGATGCCTCAATCAGAGAAAAATGTAGTTGTCACTTACTAGGTTTGGTGACCTCTATCTCTGCATAAAATTACATTAGACGATGTTAATCAATTCTCCTTCATCATGATCATTTCGATTAGCATGAACGTCGTCAGCTTCTTCTTCTCCGACAACGTTACCAGTGATTTGAGCGGTCAAAGGACTAACATAGGTGTCCATGTATGAATCATCATCTTCTACATTAACACCAACTGTTTTGCCCTGCAGAACCATGCACCACCTTTCATCACAAGGGTCTTGCACGTAAAATACTTGTTTAGCTTGTTCTGCCATGATGAAAGAGTCATTGTGGTAACCAAGTTTCTTTAGATCTATCAGGGTAAATCCTATATCATTGGAGCGCACACCGGTGTTGCTGTCAACTCATTTACCTTTGAAAACACATACTGTAAATTTCACATAATTAAGCTCCCAAATTTCATCAATGAACCCAAAGTAAGGGGTGGAAGCTACACAGGGATTGGCGTCATTGACACTTGCAAATTGTTGAGATTCAGCCCTTAGGGTGACCCCGCTGTTCTGCATTGTACTTTTGTCATCTTGTGCTTTTGTGTAAAATGAATACCTGTTTATGTCGTATCCTTGCCAGGTTATAACATTTCTTTTAGGCCCATCTGCTAGTTTTCTTAATGTTTCTGAAGCATTCTCATCTGCAAAGATTGTATCTTTAAACCAATCACAGAAAGTCTTGTTATGTTTTTTCAACACCCAATTCTTTGACATTTTCGGATTATTCTGTTTGACTAAAGCTTCATGCTTAACTATGTATGGCAAAACTTCATTACTGTTGTTCAAGACATACAAGTGGGCTTGTAACAAATCTTCTACACTTGGAGTGATCACCTGCAGTCCTCTTAAACCCTTACCACCCACTCTGTCATCATGTCGAGACTCAGGAAGCCCAACAGGTTTAGCCTTCACTAAGTATTCTGAACAAAATTCAATGGCTTCTTCTGCAATGTACCTCTCAACAATAGATGCTTCTGGATGATATAGATTCTTTGTATACCCTTTTAAGATCTTCATGTATCGCTCAACCGGGTACATCCACCGTAGATAAACAAGACCACAACATTTGATTTCTCTGACCAGATGCACAATCAAGTGAATCATGATGTCAAAGAAAGCAGGGGAAAAATACATCTCCAACTGGCATAGTATAATTGCGGCCTCATTTTCCAACTTATCAAACATGACTGGATCAATGACTTTGCTACATATAGAATGGAAGAAAAAGCACAGGCGAGTTATCGTTAACCTGACTTTGTTTGGCAAGATGTCTCGTATAGCCACGGCTAACAATTGTTGCATGAGCACGTGACAATCGTGAGACTTTAACCCTACAAGCTTAAGCTCCTTCAACTGCACAAGGCTCTTAATATTTGAAGAGTATCCTTGTGGAACCTTCACCCGACGAAGACACTGACAAAAACTTATCTTCTCCTTCTTGGACAAAGTATGGCAGGCTGGGGGCAAGTAAATTTTCTTCCCATCAGACCTTGGATGCAACTATGATCGTATACCCATATCAGCTAGATCTTGACGGGTATTCAAGCCATCCTTCGTCTTGCCTTGAATGTTAAGGAGCGTCCCAATCACACTATCACAAACATTTTTCTCCACATGCATAACATCAATACAATGTCTAACGTCAAGATCACACCAGTACGAAAGATCAAAGAAAATGGACCTCTTCTTCCATATGCAACTCTGACTTTTATCCTTCTTTTGGGTCTTCCCAAATACAGTATTCAAGGGTTCAACCCGCGGATATACCTGCTCACCAATCAATGGTATCGGCGCAATATCATGCTCTTGACTTCCATTAAAAGCTTTTCTCAGTCGTCTGTAAGGATGATTGGGTGTTAGAAAGCGGTGATGCCTATTGCAGACTGTTTTTCTCCCATGTTTAAGTTCTATGTAAGTTGTATTTTCTTCACAGATGGGGCATGCATGATGACCCTTAACACTGTAACCGCTGAAATTCTCATATGCTGGAAAGTCATTAATGGTACAAAAAAGCATTGCACGCATTTCAAAGGTCTCCTTGCGAAACGCATCAAACACTACAACCCCCTCGTCCCACAACTTTCTCATATCTTCAACCAACAGACTTAGATAAACATCAATGTCATTTCCTGGCTGTCTTGGGCCCGATATCATCATAGACAACATCATGTATTTTCGCTTCATGCACAACCAAGGAGGCAAATTTTAAATTACTAGCAAAACTGGCCAAGAACTGTGTTGAGTGCTTAAGGTGCAATATGGATTCATTCCATCACTGGCTAGTCCAAGTCTAAGATTTCTTGGCTCATTCCCGAAATCCGGATACAAACCATCAATCTTCTTCCACTGGGAGCAATCAGCTGGATGATGGACCATTCCATAAAAAATCCTTCCATTTGCATGCCATGTTAGGTCTTTTGCGTCGTCTTCATTAGCAAAAAGATGCTTAAACCTTGGAATGATTGGAAGATACCACAAAACCTTTGCTGGCGGGCCCCTCTGTGACTTTTCATCATAATTTTTTTCCTCGTCATCCTTCACTTTGTACCGCGAAGTTCCACACACAGTGCATTTGGACATTTCTTGGAATTCATGCCTGTAGAGTATGCAATCATTGGGGCAAGCATGAATCTTCTGATACTCCATACCCATGGGACACAGTATCTTCCTCGCCTTATAGTAACTTTTAGGCAGCGTGTTGTCCTCTGGAAGCAAATTGTGCACTACCTCAAGCAGTGAGGTGAAACTTTTGTCACTCCACCCATACCTGGCCTTCACATTAACCAGACTTAACACCGCAGACAACAGGGTTAAGGAATTCTTGCACCCCATATACAAATGCTTCTTTGAATCACTCTGCAATCCTTCATACACAGAGGCGTGTGCTTCTAGAAAACACTCTTGTCCAAGGTCACGAATCATGTCCTCCAAGCGATCTCCCATTTCTCCATCAAACGGTTCAGATTGGGACCCACTCTGCATGTCAATCATTTCACCATGCCATATCCACGTCGTGTAATTCTTCTTCATCCCATCACACAATAGATGGTCCCATACGTCGTCAAGTAGTTGTCGTCTTCCATTCAAACAATTGATGCAAGGACAATAATATTTTCCTTCTTTATTCGGTCGCCCTCTTTCTAATGCAAATTGCAAAAACTGCTCGACGCCATCCTCATATTCTGGGCTCATGCGACTTTTATTGATCCAACTTCGATCCATCTAAGCAAATCCATGCATGCAAATCTCACTTTTTTATTTATAGGTGTGGCCCTATCCCATTTAAGAAGACTGTCTTTTATGTTAGCCTCAAACGTCATGGTTAGCATTATTTTGAACAATTTGAGTAAATTTCGGCAGCATTTCGCATTAGTCTCCAAGTACACGACATGACATCGGTGAAACAAATTTCACGATAATCATGTATGCACTCAGAGAACAACTTCAAATGCATTCAACCAAAATTTCATCAAATTAATCAAAATAATAATAACCTGACCGAATGAGTCTAACATAAAAATACCAATCTCCCCAAACTGTCCAAACGGATAATTCAAGACTAAATACAATGACTAATGCAAACTATCTGCAAGAATCATTGCATTCAGTCTCAAACGGGAATCTACGGTTCACTCAGCATGAACAACAATTATTTATATAGCAAATTACATTCAGCACGTATAACAACACTCATGACATACAAGAACATTCTTGACGTACAAGAACATACAAGGACATCAACAGTTGTGTGTGTGTGTGTTTTGTGTTTGTCTCTTTATCTGTGTGTGTGTTTGTGTGTGTGTGTGTGTGTTTGTCTCTTTATATGTGTGTGTGTCTGTCTATGTGTGTGAGTGTGTTTGTGTATGTGTGTGTCGGTGACTCAGTGTGTGTGTCTGTGGGTCAGTGTGTTTGTGTGTTTGTCTGTCTCTTTATGTGTGTGTGACTCTGTGTGTGTGTGTGGTTGTGTTTGTCTCTTTATCTGTGTGTGTGTGTGTGTGTCTGTTTGTCTCTTTATGTGTGTGTGTGTGTGTGTATGTGTCTGTCTATGTGTGTGTGTGTGTGTGTCTGTCTATGTGTGTGAGTGTGTTTGTGTATGTGTGTGTATGTGACTCAGTGTGTTTGTCTTTGTGTGTGGGTCTTTGTGTGTGTCTATGACTCAGTGTGTTTGTGTGTTTGTCTGTCTCTTTATGTGTGTGTGTGACTCTATGTGTGTGTGTGTGTGTGTTTTTGTTTGTGTTTGTGTCTGCGTGTGTTTGTCTCTATGTGTGTGTTATCTGTGTGTGTCTCATTGCAGGGTAGCAAAGGATCATTAAATTGTAAACATCGACAGCCACATGATGAGGGAAGCAGTATCAAATCAATGCTTTACAAGCATTTTGGTCGGGAGCAGATATATTGGATAAGCACTGCCCATTTTGCAGCAGAGAGGAAGAGGAAGCAGGACATTTGTTTTTCCACTGCAATAGAATCATCCCTATTTGGTGGGAATCATTATCCTGGGTGAACAAATCTGCAGCTTTTTCAAAAGATCCAAGACAGCATTTACAGGTGGTCAAACAAGGAATTATTCCACACGCAGCGCCTACAATCTGGTTTTCGAAGCTTCTACAGGTGGTTAGCAAGAGGAATGGTGTAAGGAATTATGGAAGATTAAAATTCCTAGCAAAATAATAGTTTTTGCTTGGCGGCTAATAAAGGACATACTACCAACAAGGATGAATCTACATAGGAGACAAGTGCAACTGCAGGATCTACGTTGTCCTTTTTGCAGAGAAGCTAAAGAGGAGGCATTAGACACGCAGCTGAAAGAATGGGAACCAATGTCTGTCTTCCAGACACTAACCTTATAGCATAATTCAATGGGAAGCAATCTCTGTCTTCCAGACACTAACCTTGAAATGCAAACTTCAGAAAATTAAACAAAGGTTAAAAATCTGGAGCAAAGAAAATTGTGGAGATCTGGGCAACAAGGTGAAGTTAATCCAGCATAAGCTGAATGACTTGGAGAATTCCCTCACAGCTCAACCTACTGATTAGTAGGTCCAAGAGCTCAAGAAAGCCCAATCTGACCTATGGAGTATAAAGTTATTGCAAAAGTACTATCAAATAGGCTTTGAGGTAGTTAGGAGGGTGAAAGGCACGAATTTTTAATTGCTGGTAGGGAGATGGGTTAAGGAAAATATGAATCTGTTCATTGTAAATGTCTATGTGTGTGGGTGTGTTTCTGTGTGTGTGTGTGTGTGTGTGTGTGTGTGTTTCTGTGTGTGTGTGTGGTTGTCTGTGTGTGTGTGTGTGTGTTTCTGTGTGTGTGTGTCTGTGTGTGTGTGTGTGTTTCTGTGTGTGTGTCTGTGTGTGTGTGTTTTTGTGTGTGTGTGTTTCTGTGTGTGTGTGGTTGTGTGTGGGTGTGGGTGTGTGGCAGTGTATGTGTGTGTGTGTGTGTGTGTTTGTGTGTGTGTGTGGGTGTGTGTGTGGGGGGGTGTGTGGCTGTGTATGTGTGTGTGTGTGTGTGTGTGGGTGTGTGTGTGTGTGTGGTGGATATGCAGCAAGATCTCAGCTGCAGAAAGGATTTTAAAAAAAATATGGGAAGAGCAACTTTGGGGTCTTGGGCCAATCTGAACAATGGAAATTGCAGGCTGCCAGTTATCTGAATTGCAGAATCATGCCTCTGCCTTTCTCTTATTTGGGAATACCAATCGGGGCTAATCCAGAGGAGGTTCCTATGGGGTGGTGGCCTTGATCAAAAGAAAATTGCATTGGTTAAATGGGACTACTGGCTCATGGAACAGGAACCTTTAAGGGAGAAATATCCCAGATTGTATAACATATCCTGTCAACAGCAGAAGCTTATTCAAGATATGGGATGTCAGTCTGCAAATGTTTGGGAATGGAAGCTTGAATGGAGAAGACACCTTTTTGAATGGAGAAGCTAGTTTCTATGTGTGTGTGTGCGGAAGCTTGAATCAAGAATCTGTCTAAGTTTAATGCAGCATCCTTAGGCTGCATTAAATCTCATTACAACACATCACTACATCCAACAGATGGGAAGTCACAAAGACAATGGGTGGGAGTGGAGCTTTATTTGGAGAAGGCCATTGTTTTGATAATGAAATTGATACGACTGGTGTTTTTCTCAATAAGGTTCAGGATATGGCCATTCAACAACATGGACCTGATGTGTGGGAATGGACTGCTGACCCTACAAATCAGTATACAACAAACAATGCCTATAAGGTAATAATGGGAGGAGCAGCAGCAATAACCCAGGAGGAATGTTTTGTCAAATTATGGAGCATAAAGGTTCCAAGAAAAATAGCAATCTTTGCACGAAGACTAATTAGAAATAGACTTCCGACAAGACAGAGTTTGCAGCGGAGGCAAGTGCAGGTTGCTGACACGTCATGCCAATTTTGCAGGGACAGTGAGGAAGATGCAATTTTCATTCTTTGGACCTGGCTTAGGAACTTTGAGAAAGGCTTCACAGAACATTTTAATCTCTGGTGCAGTAGTATTAGACAAGCTTTTCTGTACTAGTAGAGGATACAATTTTGGCTACTTGTTTTGTACTTTTCTTAGGTTTCTATAGAGTGGTCCTTTAATCTGGCAGATGCCTTTATGTAATTAGAAAGGGAATCTACTGGCTGAGACCTCTTCCAAGAGGTGCAGCACATATGTACTTAAGTTAGGGGTTGTAGCTGGTACTTAATTCATCTTGTGTACCAGCTATGTTCAAAATATATTTGTACTCACAGTACCTCTGGTACTCTTTCATCTATCTAATACATATCTATTTTTGCTGAGCAAAAAAAAAATTATCTTTGCTGATAAAAAAGATATTAAAAAAAACAAAAATAAGTATACTGCCCCTAAAATACCAACATTATACTCACTATTGTTCAGCTTGCCATAATTTATATAAAAAACAATATAATCCTCATACAAATACAATCATGCAAGCATATTTCAAAACATAAAATAGGAATAAACAACTCTGAACAAATTAACTTATGTAGACTTGGCAAATTTGTTTTCACTAATATTAGTAGGTCATCACCACTCCAGTAGAATTTAAGTTAAATTTAGATAAGTACCTTATGAAGAGGCCAACTACCTTGTCACACCTAATAAGTTACAATTGAAGAAATTTCTGCATGTATAATTGAACAAATTTGTTATCAAACTTTTGTGTGTGTGTGTGTGTGTGTGTTTGTATGATGAGTGTGTGTGTGTGTGTGTGTGTGTGTCATGAGTGTGTGTGTGTCTCTGTGTGTTATGTTTCTAATTTAATGTTCTAAGCTGTTTATTTTGTCTCAGGAAAGATATAAATACCTGACTTTGAGGATTCAAAGATATAATCAAAGCGCTTCCACAACAACGCCAATTAGCAGTAGTAAATGATATCCCTAAAAAAACCATACAGAAATTAGCCACGGTGTATTTAAAGCCTTTTATCAACAATATGACTCTCACTTCATGGTGATACATTGACTCTCAAAGGACATTATACTAAGAGTGTATTTAAAGCCTTTTTCAGTCATTCTATCAAACATCTCATGGATAATTTTTTAAGAATACATATTATACTTCTATCCAGTCAAACTAAAGCAATAACTAATTAATTTAATTAAACAGGGACCAATTTAGATATGAATCATTAAAGGTAGATGATGGCATTCAAAGAATGATAGCGCCGGTTCAAATTTTAAGAAGAAAAAAAAAACAATTATACTATAGGAAGGGCTGAGGATAGAATTCCACTCAAAGATCAATTTCCAGATTTGTACTCAAAGATGCCTCAACAATGTCTTTAGTATTTATTTAACACTATTAGGAAGGGCTGGTTTTATATGTTGTATTTTGTTGGGAGCCTATATGGCTATTTTCTGATGTAATTTCTCTTTGTAATCTGTAGTACCACTGGTACTTCTAATTATCAATATAAATTATCTTTGTAGTTCAAAAAAAAAATATTAAACAGAATAGTACCATAGGTACTAAAAATAAAAGATACAAGACACAAAAGTGCCACCTTCCAAAAAGCAAAACAAACCCAACAATAACCCAGCACAAGGACCCCAATACATATAATCCGAAATTTAACCAAAGGCCATCATAAGATTGGTAGACCAATGGTTAAATGATGTATTGAAACCTTTCTTTCCACATTTTAGCCAGGACCAAGGTAGAATTAAGGCATCATCCAACACCTTTTGAGGTTCAAAAGGAATGCCATGAAACAACAAGGAATTCCTAAGCAATCAACAGACCTTTCTATTTCTATTTTTTACACATTTAAAACTCAAACATATAAAATAAAAAATATATAACAAACTAACAAAGATAAAGACAGAAAAAAGGAAATATAAACTCACCTCAGTTGGTGCTGCTGCCCATCATTTCACTCTCACAACAAATAGGAATCATGTACCTACATGGAAGAAATAATCACACAACACACAATGATCAGAATAAGCAAATGCATATAATTAAGCATGATACAATATCAATATTCATGGAAGTAACAATGACTTGTCAAAAATTTGGATGAAATTCAATATGTAAATCAAAGCTTTGTCCCTAAAACCCTCTGTGTAAATCAAAGCTTTGTCCCTGAAACCCTCTATGTAAATTTGACAGCCTCATCTCTCCCTTCCTGAAAACCCACTAAAAACTACCTAACCCCCCCTTCTGTTACTCCATAATTTATTCTGCAATAACTACTTAAGGCAGTTACATATGGTCCTAAATCACTACACATTCAGTTACGATTAACCCTTTGTGCCTAACTAGGGTTTCGAAACATCACAACAGAGACAGACCATTGAACAATGGATTTTCATCGTTAACATACAACAGAGAAAGAGAAAAAACAATAACGCCCTGGGTTAAAATGACGAACGCCTAATGTTAAAATGAAAGGATGTACCTCAATGGATAAGTGGCAAAGACAATCTCCACAAACACGATCTCCACAATGTGGTTGCAGTCACAGAAGCGCAGGCGACTTTGACACAAGGAGAAAGAAGAAGAACGATAAGGTTAAAGCGCAAGGAGAAAGAAGAAGAACGATAGGGTTCAAGCGCGCGGGTTGTGCAATTTCAGAAGTTTAATATATAATGATAACAACATCGGTTTTTTAAAAATAACTGATGTTAACATCAACTACGTAACATCAGTTATAATAAAACCGATGTTAACATCGACTCGATATATAACATCGGTTTTTACAAAACCGATGTTAACAGTGACATACTAACATCGGTTTTGGAAAAACCGATGTTAACTAAGTCTACTTATTTACAAAAATGTCACCGCACTTTCGTTAACATCGGTTTTAGCTATAACCGATGTTAATTGGGCGATGTAGAAAGCTGTTTTTTTAGTAGTGGTTCTTATAACCGATGTAGAATGGCGGTTCTTCTATATCATGTCTTTGTGCACAGTAGTAGTATACTATACCATTCTACATTGGTTTTTGCTAATAACCGATGTAGAATGGGTACTTTCT
This sequence comes from Glycine max, assembly GCF_000004515.6. Classification (NCBI taxonomy): domain Eukaryota; kingdom Viridiplantae; phylum Streptophyta; class Magnoliopsida; order Fabales; family Fabaceae; genus Glycine; species Glycine max. The sequence goes on from NC_038243.2 coordinate 12,760,443, forward strand.
ACATCGTTTCTTGAGACAACTGTCGTAGATGTCAGCATTCTACATCGGTTTTTGCTTATAACTGATGTTGAATGAAATACTTTCTACATTGTTTTTGTGATTAACCGATGTAGAATTATTAATTTTTTTGTGTTTTCTGTTCAATAATGGTAGTAACTATATGTGAAAATATAATTATACTTAAGGTCTCATATGAGACTTAATTCAGCAATGAAATTATACTACTTCGGTCAAAATTCTACAATGAAATTAATATACTATAAAAATTATGCGATACAACTGAAATCATTATGCATAATTATACGTATCCTAATTATTACACCTGCAAATTTGTTATTGAAATAAAATTATTACAGCTAGTCATATGTATAACACAATTGTGTGGTTGCTCAAAATTAAAAGTATCCTAATCCTAGAAAAGAAATGAAGAAAACATAAGTGCAAGTGTAAGCCTGAAATGATATGCAGGGACACAAAGCTATATTCTAAACAAGCACATAATTATTAAAAAGCTATATCAACATGACCCAGGAAAAAAAATCTGAATCCAGAACCATAAAGAAAATGTGGCAGGATATATACACTGACCAGATAGGTGCATTAGTGACAAAAGACATGTTGTGTGCTCCATTACACATGCCATGAATAGATAATCTATGCTCTAGAATCTACGTATTGGAACAAATTACTAGGTTCAACCTAATTATTTTATCATCAATTATGTTACTTGATAATCGGGTTAAAACTAAAACAGAAAAAATATATAAGAATAAAAACACTAATAAGGAAGAAAGTGAATTACTGACAAACATATAATTAACTCTTATTACTATTACCATTCCTTCTTTTTTCTACATATAAAAAATAATAGATATTATTTTTGAATAATTTTAAAATTGAAAATAGTGCAAAATTTGTTAAACTAACTTTAATTTAAATGTAATGCTTATTTAAAATCCTAATTATTTATTATAGTGGTTTATTTAATTAAAAGTTACAAGAGAATAAGCAAAGGAGAGAATACATGGTTGCATCTATGATGGAGCACCAAGATAAGAGGCAAGTCGTAAAATGTCGTTGAATTTTCCACCAGCTGTGACTTGGGCACCAGCTCCAGGTCCACGAACTATCAGAGGCTGGTTTCTATACCTTCTTGTTGTGAATGCAATAATATTATCTGATCCAGATAATTGTGCAAAGGGATGATCCTTCTTGTATCTTCTCAGTTCTACCACTCCTTTTTCATTACTCACATCCACCACTCCCAAGTATCTCAAGACCTTAAAACATAACATAACATGCTCTTCAAAAACCTAAACATAAACTAATACTACTATTATGTAGTGAAAAAAATGCCATTATGAGAAATGATAATAACAAAGCCTTTAATTTCTTTTAAGTTATTATAAATTTTCAATGCTATTTTGAGTTTCTAATTAGGCGTGTTCATGCAAGAATTGCTCTATTCTCCAAACTCAACAAAAGTCGATCATTATGTTTTTCATGTCATAAAAGATGACTAAACCAAATATATATAAGCTCCCAACTTTTCAAAATGCCACACCTAATATATTATCCCACTTTGAATTTCTTTCAAACATTAAAAGTTTTAAACTAAACAGTTTTGAACATGTAGCTGGCCTTATTTTCTTTTTATCAAAGACAAAGAAGTTTATAACTCTTTTATTAAATAATTTTGATTAGATCATGTGGATGAAGCAATTAATGTAGCTATTTTTTTCCTATAGTAGTTTAATCAGGATTCCAGAATAATGTCTAGTTACTCACTTCTCCAGAACTCTCTGCATCTTTTAATATCTCTGTTAATTCCTCGTCAAATTTTGGCAGTTGTTGCATAAACTCTTCAGCTGATGAACTACCCTACAAGAAATCATCAAAATATTCCTCCTAAGTGTAATAATAGTACACAATAAAACTAAGAACTGTATAATTAATAGAAATTGATTCCTACTCTTAATGGTTCTGGCACAAGATTTTCAACGGGAATATCAGAAAGCTCTAGCTTCAAACCTGATTCCCTTGCAAGAATTATCACCTTTTGAACCACAAGAATTTTAATTTCACTTAATAATCACAACCAAATTAAAGAGGATTGAGTTAATTAAGCATAAAAAAACTTTCATGCATAAAAATAATATTAGTTCAAGGTCATGAACCAAAAGTTATCTACTTAAAGTCAATTATTAGCAAGACACTTGAGATTGTTTAAAATATTATTGTTTTATTGAACTTGTGTCTTTTGAATATTTCAATGATTTTCAGAATCTCTAAATTTTAACTAGTCAAAATTGAGCTTCAAACCAAATACATGATAACATTACATAATACATACGTAAAGCAAATTTGAAATGTAGCTCATGCATAATTTTGAGCCTCAAAATTTAATTTGAACAAATCAAACTTAAAAAAACCATCCACATGATGATTTTGGTTCAATTTAATTACATCCCTATGCATAATTCAAAATCTAAGCATCTCTATCGAAACTTATGAGATATCAACCTCGAGAAGACAAGAAGGCACTTTATACTTTATAGACATTACAATAAAATGTTGCAGATATACATTGTACCTTTCTAGCAACATCAATTCCAGACAAGTTATCCCTTGGATCGGGCTCGGTATACCCTTCATCCCTTGCTTCAGCTACCACCTCACTAAAAGCCCGACCATCTTTGAAGTTATTAAAGATGTAACTCAAAGTCCCACTACAAAATTAGAGGCAGTACCTTAGGATTGTAAGCATAACATCAAATGAACAAAACCTAAAGCCCTAAAGACATCCGTGATCCATGAAGAGATGTTCTTTCATTTTACTTTTCTCCTTGGAGAGAAAAAACTTCATGAGGAAGACTGAGTGTAAAAACAAAAATCAAAATTCTGAGATGTGAGGTTGTCTAATTCACAAAATGAGACAGAAAAATAGTTTCAAAATGAACCTGAAGATACCTTCAATTTCCAATATTCTGTCACCAGTCTCAAGAAGGCCACGTAAAGTGCTGATAATTGGAAGACCAGCCCCAACAGTAGCTTCATAGAAGTAATGTGTGTATGATTGCCTCTGAAGAGCTCTTAATCTCAAATACTGGCCATGAATGCAGAGTGAAGGTAAGAAAGCCGCAAAAGTGGATAATACACACACGAGTTACATTACAAAACAAAAAAGTTGTCTATTCCATAAAAGGTGGATCGTTTTATTTTATTTTACCTCATAAAGTGGTCCTGAATTTGCCTTCTTATTGGGGGTGATCACATGTATTCCTTTGCGCAGCCAGTCCTCGTAATTGCTTGCAATGATGGAGTCGGCTGTGCAGTCCACTAACACAGTGTTTGGTATGAAATGATTTCCGTGCACATGTTGAAAAAAAATTTCTAAATTAGCCACTTCTCCTTTTTCTTGTCGAAGTTCTCTTCATTTATCTAAGTTTATGCCCCTGAAATCAGAAATTATAATTCATCGTAATTGAATGAGAACCAAAACAATGTGATCAATAGAGCATAGACAACCATCTCTATCATCAGTGAAATTTCCTTCTTCAGAAACAAAAACAAACTGAATTAGACATATGATATGGCTCATGTGAAAGTTGGTTTATGCTCAGATACTTACAGAGCTTGAGCCTTAATTGTTGATTAAATGATTGTAGTATGCTGCTATATTGTATTGGAACTGAATGCTCATGAGCTTCTGGGGTAAATCATATCCTTATGGGTAGAGTTGTTTTTCTTTGGGATCAGTTATTATGTATACGGTCTCAAATATGATGTCAACTATTTGATGTTGAATTAATAAAAACTGAATAATTTGAATTATGTATCATCATCAAGGAGCATTAACTTTGAACCCATGATGCCCATTACACGCTAATCAATGTTAAATTCTTCTTTCAGATTTGCAGCCTGCATATTACAAAAATTCGGGATGAACCTCAAGAAACCTTCAAGGGTGTTGACATTTTAAAATGGACCAAGAAACCCTAGTCATGTTGGATGAATATATGTATGAGAACTAGTGTTACTTCATCATTTCAAGTGTCCTATTTAAGTGGCTATGCTAGCATAAGGTCATGTTTTACGATACCAAATTACTTAACAACATATGAAAGTACTTTATTATTAAAAACTAAAAACACAAAACAAACATGTAGGAGACTGTCCTCATTAAATTTCATTCTTGGGTATGATATCCTGCAGGTGAAAATTTGTGGAAGAAAAAGACTAATTTAATTTTGTGCAAAAATAGAGGTCAAAATATATAGCGACTAATTAATTATAAATACATGTAGGTTACTATATTATATCCCAAAAAAATGCAGGAAGATGCAAAATTATCTACAAAAAGTTCACTGACCTGATGGCATAGCTGGTCAAGCAGTGTGCTTCCAATTAAGCTAGGCCCAATAATGGCCATTGCTATTGTGGTTCTTGAGAGAAAAAATCTGGAATGAACAGCCCGTAAAGCCTTTATAGAATCCTATCGCTTAACAACTATGGTAATGTTGTACTCAGAACAACCTTGTGCTACAGCACGCACATTTATGTTCGCCTGTTTTCAATTTTAATAACAATTTTGATTTTGACTACACACAAATCAATATATATATATATATATATATATATATACACCAACGTATTGTAAACGAAAAGAGGAGAGTAGAAGCCAAAGCATTCGTTAATTCAATGTCACATTCAAGTTTGATGGATGTACATTTTCTAAGTAGTTTGCATAATTTCATCTTAATTAGTTCATATTATTGCTCTATTTTTTATTTTTTATATAGGAAAGATTGAAAGAGATATCTGAAAAAAAGGTTGTGTAGGATTCTATTGTTTATCTTTTATTGTGATAGATTAAACAATAGTTTGCATCTTTATTAGTTTGCATAATGCCTACAGCACGCACATTTAGATAAGCTCTAAATAAGGAGAATTTTGTGTAAATTAATAATTAGCATAAAAGGTATGTTATTTATACAATAACTCGTATAGGATTGGTAAAAGAAACTCGTATAGGATTAAATTTATTAGTTTTGGCATCCATTATATATTTGACCCTAATCACTATAAAAAGTATAAGATTAAATTTATTAGTTTTGACATCCATCAAAAGTTATTTCTAATTCATCTATGCAAAAGACATCTCATTCAAATAAATACATGACTGAAATAAAGTGCAAAACAAATGCACAACAATAAGTATCATAATACTAACATAAACCATAGTTTCCAGAATCCTGACCTTAGCCAACGCATCAAAAAGGGTGGCACTAACTCCAGGAGTACTTGCCCTTTTCTGGCCGACAGCTGCCAAAATACTACAATTTGGAATGATTGCCACCTGAGAGGCGGCTACATAGTTTAGATTGGAATAATATAACAAGCTTTAATTTAATGGGTTTTATATTTCGACAAAATATACAAGCACGTAAAATCTAAAAAGGACACGAGTTGAGTTAGCTAGGGAGCCAAAGAGATCATTGTTTATTATAATTATTATGTGCACCGGGTGGGGGGGATGTTAGGTGCCCTGAACACATTGTTAGATATATCCAATATCCAGCAATCTGTTAACCAATACCCATGGAAATGACCAAACTTTTGCAAATTGCAATATGTGAGAAATTAACTCAACATTAATGAAATAGATCCCTAATTCACGTTCAGAACTCTTAAATAATATAAGGGTAGATCCTAGGTCCTTAATTATAGAAATTATATCATCGTCCATGCTTCAGCCAACAGTTTTTCAGTCTCAATTATTAATAAATCATGGCATTTGCTTTCTTTTTCCATACCATGTTAAGTGGCGTATATTTAGAATATTTATATTGCTTAGTCTGAATCTAATTAATGATGCAAACAAAGTTAGAAATAAGGATACTGATTATTATAACAAAGTTAATGATGCAAACAAAGGTATACAGTATACTGATTATTATAACACATAGCTCAAGCAATTTGCCAACTTAAATAAAAATTGAGCGTCTTAGTGTCAATTGGCATATCCATTAAAATGTACCGATGAATGATGGAAATAAGAAATTTTCAAATATATATATATATATATATATATATATATATATATATATATATATATATATATATATATATATATATATATATATATATATGATTAATCTTAGCCAAAGTTTCACATCAATTTTGGTTCCATAAAGTTTAAATCACAATTTACAAAGCAAGTCTTGCTTGCCTTTGTTGTCTGGTTTAAGTTATTATTATTCTATTGTCAGTATGAAGTTATTGAAACATATATAAGCAATAAATATAATTGGCTTGCACTTCAAACAGGTTGTTGAGGACAAGAATACTACTACTTCAAATGGTGTTGCAGTGTCATTATTCAAGAGATGTGTTCTTTATCTTTTTCCTATAACTTGAAGTACACATAGTTTAGTACCTACAAGGAAAATGACTTTTACCTACAGTCAAAATCTATCACTAGAAGTCCAAAATCCATAGGTAGATGTATAAAGAACATTGTCCTACAGACGTTTTTTGCGTCAACTTTGAGGGGTATATAGTGACAACTAATAGTCTGTCACTATAGGTTTGACCTACGGTACCTACAGTTAAATTTAACTATCACTATAGGTAACACCTACTATTTCAAATGTGTAGGTAAAAGATATTAATTTATACCTATAATCTCTAATTGTAGGTAAAAGTCAATTTACTTGTACCTACGGTCTTCTGTAGGTAAATGTCATATAATAATAATAAAACTAGTTCCTAATTACACTCTTTGTTGATTATAATTTTTAATTAAATATACAAGAGCTTATTATTATGCTGCACAAAGTATGAGATCTACTGCAACATGGCCTTTGAAAAGTTACAACAATCTGCTACATACAATTAAATTTTTGTTAGCCTAATTTGTGATTATTGTAACTGGATTGTGTGCTTTTTAACATATTGCAGCCCTTGATTCATTGTCATTGTGAAATGATCTAGCATTAGTAGTGCTATAGAAAATTTTCCAATTCACTTTGCCTTGTTTTTTAGTACCATGTGCATAGTCATTCCTAAGAGTATATTTTTGGTGCACCATGACCCTCTTTACATGGAGGGAATCATCACTAAAATGTAACAAGTTTCTAAATTTCTAAATGTATAAAAGAGTTAATTCGAGTTGCTGGACAAATAGACAAAGTAAAAACCAAACACTTGAACATTTTGTCGCTGACTCACATCTTCATTACCATCTAAATCATGTTCCTGAAATAACATTTTGTCACCGGCTCGCATCTTCATTACCATCTAAATTTCAAATCACCTCTAGTTAAGATTGTTTGTAGTTTGATGATCTTTACTGGTAGAACCATTTGTAGGTACCTAAATTAAAAGAATGTTTTTTCTTTGTAAAGTATCATATCATAGTTAAATCATTGAATAAGTAGAATTATAAATTCATACCTCTTTTGTGGATTAATTTGTGAAGAATGTTTTGATCTATAGCTTCTAAGACTTGATTAATTTGTGGATCTTCTGCAAATCGTACTTTAAGCACAACTACAAGGTTTCCAAGCAAATTCTCCAACTTTTGAATTCTATTGTTTGCATAAGAGCTTTGAGATGAACTTGCTTGATGTGGAAGCTTGCCAAGACAACGCACACGTCCTCTTTTTTCAGGTCCTTTGACTTTTGAATATATATCATTTGTCCAATTAGTAGAATCTTGGGTGCTTTGTAAATTTTGCGAACTCTCTGCTTCAACCATTTTCTTTTTTAGTTCATCCTACATAAATACACCTTATAAATTATTATCATACATCAATATCTTGAATACTTCAATATCACTAAACAAAACTCATCTCCACATTAGTTACTCCCCCTCACCCCATAACCTTCTATTAGAAAATTGAGCAAAACAAAGAAAAAGTATTGAAATAAAAGTTAAAATTCTTATAATTACAATAGCATCCTTTTCAGTAACAATGCTTCCATCTTTTCGAGTTCGAGTGTCAATATAAATTTCTGCCCTAGAAGGTTGCACTCCCTTAGCCTTTGTTGTCAAACATTAGTTAAGAAAATCAATCATCCTATTTGTATTAAGCAATTTAATAATAAAAAATATAAAAAAGACAAACCATCTCATGAATCCGTCTTGGAAGATTATTGGTTCCCATGCAATGCAAGTCCTCATATTTTGAGCAGCTCCTTTTGTTGATGTTGCTTATTTTCTATAACCAACAAATATAAAAAGTCAATAATAAAAATAAACATATAATATATAATTTTTATGTTAGCAAAAGGTTGGTGACATTGTCATGTATACCTGTCCTTTCTCATAACACCAATAATGTACTAAATCACGATATTGAGAAGGATCAACCCTTGGATCTGGGATGTGAGCAATCATTTCCTCCTTAGTTTTGCTCTCATCATATCCTTTTGATTTCAGTTCATATTTAAATTGCCTCCATTTCAGACTTATGTCATCAATCAATATTTTCTTTGTTTGTTCAGTTAATTCAGGAACAAATCGAAACTTACTCTATTATGAGTATCATTAACAAACAAAAAAGATCATTTTGTTAGACATTAGAAGACATAAAATTTTACAAGAAGCAAGATGAAACAACACTTATAAAGTTTTATACCAGACCTGAATTAATTCAACCATGTCAGTAATATAGTCCTTAGGCATGTCTTTCCAGCTCAGAAAATTGATAGGAGCATATTGGTGTCTCCTTACCAAGCTCCCAATTGCATTCAATAGAGTTTTCCCTTCCCAACCCATAGGATTACCCCAATGATCTACTTCAACAAGTATGAATTCTCCATTTGGCAAGTCCCACACATCTAGCATATGTGTATAACCTTTGGTTTTCTTTTTACCTAAATCATTCATGGATATGACATTTATCAAACTTACACACACACAAATTTGAACTATATGGAAAAAATAAACTCACTAGTAAATTTAATCTTATCGTATCCTAAAAGATATTCAACTCAAACAGAATTGTACATATAATTCTAACCCAAAAAAGCATATGTGTATAAATACCTTTAGTTGAACTTTCACTTGCACTTTCAAGAGAAGTATGAGACTGAACATGACTATCTTCTTGTATGTGTTGTTCTGTTTGTGATTGTTGATTTAGTTAATAAACAATTGTGTTATAAATAATTTAATATAAAATAAAGAAATTAAGTTAATAAAATATTTATACCTCCTTCAAATTGTGCATTTTCTTCAATTATAGAGTTGCTATTTTGGTTCACTTCAGTAGAGCTTTCAATTGATTGCTCTTTTGCTTGTGATTGACCATCATTTTGAATGATATTCAACTTTCTACGCTTTCCCATAGTATGTTGAATAAACCAATCCAAAAAATAAAATAAAATAAAAATTAGATATAACTATATTATTGACTATGATTTTTTTAAACACTATGCCAAAAAATAAAAGAAGAATAAAGTAATTACCTAAAATGCGAATTTAGATTGCTTGGAAGCTATTTTTTCACCAATCTCCAATCACCAAGAATCAAACTATTGAGGAAACAACGAAACAAATTTTGATAAAAAAACGGATAACATCATTATATTGTGAGTGATTTTTATACATAACAAAAAATAAACACAAGAGTAATGAATAATAAGAACAAAAAACTAAAGAAAGGAATAAGAGTATATAAATGTGACAAAATGTTCAATACATGTATACTCAAAATATAACCAAATGTTCAAATAGAACAAATAAAAACAAATCAAAAGAAGTCTGCATCGCTCTCATCATCATCTATATAATTATCATCCTTGTCATGTGGTAAAATGTTCTCCATAGGTATTGTAACTTCAATGATAACATCACTATCATCGGCTTTTGCTCTTATCAAATCATTATGATTTATCTCTTGTAAGACGTGTTCATTCCCTCGATCTGTGTCATTGGATTGCTCATCACCCATATCATATACATCTCTGATTTTAGCATGCACAACAACAAGCCAACCATTTTGTGTTTTATTCTCCACATAGAATACTTTCTTAGCTTGAGATGCAAAAACAAATGGATCATCACATATATCATTTCCTGTATGTTGCAAATAATTGAAATTCACTAATGTCATACTGAAGTTATCAATTTTGCAACCCCTGTTTATATCAACCCAATCACACTTGAAAAGTATAGCCTTATATTTTCCTGAATAATCCAATTGAATTATATCTGTTAGTGCACCATAGTAGTGGATTTCTCCCTCCTTTGGGCTTTTATCTCTTGAACTGGCATAACTTAATGTCTTAACAGTTACAACAATGCCACTGTTTTGAGTCTTCAAGCACCTTTCACGTGTCTTTGTATGAAATCTAACTCCATTAACAATGTACCCGCTATATTATTTCAAATGGTTAAAATTTTAAATGAATGCAAAATTTAATATTATTGATGCTTCCTAAACTTACTCTTTCACAGAACCAATCTAGAAATTATTTACTATGAATTTTGTCAACTTCATATGGAGATAATCGACGATTTTGTCACTTGATAAGATCAGTATGAGCTCTATGTAAAAAAGGTTAGAAAAGTAAGCATTATCATTGATAGAAAGATATTATACAAATATTCAATAACTAAATAAACATGAAAAAAATTGTATTACTTTTGAAAGTGGTCAACATTGTTGCTATTGAAAAGCACATATCTATGTGCTTGAACCAATTCTTTCTTATCAAGAGAAATTCGAGAAGCTCTTTTTCTCTTCTTCACATTGAATCCAACTTGCTTCTTTCTCCCCAATGGTCTACCTCTAGGATTTAAAACACTTACCTTTTCCACAAAACATGAGTCATCATTTTGAGCAGATTGATTAAAACGAGTCTCCACCCTAGATAGATATCTTGAACAAAATATCAAGCATTCATGAGCTAAATATCCTTCTGCAATAGATCCTTCTGGATGTGCTCGATTACGAACAAATGACTTAAAAGTCAAAAGGAACCTAAAAAGAAAATTTTAGGTTACAAATTAAGATAATATCATTTTACTTTATAACTCTAGAATGTTTTAAAATGATTAAAAAGTATTCATACCTTTCAATAAGATACATCCATCGGTAATGTACAGGACCTCCAACTCTTGCTTCATGTGCCAAATGGATTACCAAATGTACCATTACGGTAAAAAAAGATGGAGGAAAAATCTGTTCTAATTGGCATAATGTTAGAGCTACTTGATGCTCTAGGTGCTCTAAATTACGGTCATTAAGCACCTTTGCACATAACTCCTTGAAGAAACAACAAAGATCAGATATAGCTAAACTCACTTTGTCTGGCAAACAACCTTTCATAGCTATAGGAAGAAACTCTTGCATTAAAAGATGACAATCATAACTTTTGAGACCGGATATTTTGTGTTCCTTCACTTGCACACATCTTGAAATATTAGACAAATATTCATCAAGAGCTTTTATTGTTTTGAGAACTTCCAAAAATGTTTCTTTCTCTTTTGACGTCATTTGGTAACAAGCTCTAGGAAAATATTGTTTGCCTTTACTTAGGTGCATCTTTGGATGTAATTGGCTTCTAATATTCATATCAACAAGATCATAGCGTGCCTTATCATTGTCCTTTGACTTACCTTCTAATTGTAACAACATCCCAATAATGTTATCACACACTTTCTTTTCTATGTGCATAACATCAAGATTATGACGGAGTACACTATGTTGCCAATAAGGCAATGTGAACAAAATACTTCTCTTTTTCCATGGTGACCAATCCCCAATTCCATGATATTCCATCTGTCTCAAAGAAAAAGCTCCACTGGGTAGATCAGGTGGAGCTCTAAACTCTTGGGTTCCATCAAAATCTCTTTTATTGTATCTCCACTTATGATCGGGCTCTAACCAACGACGATGACACATATAGCAAAACTTTCTACCATAACGCAAGCACTTTGAGCCAATCTCAAAACCACAACATGGACAAGCATATTGGCCTCTAGTGCTCCAACCAGACAAATTTGCATAAGCAGGAAAATCATTAATAGTCCACATAATTGCAGCACACATTTGGAATGACTCTTTTTTACATGCATCAAATGTTTTTACCCCAATTTCCCATAATTCCTTTAATTCTTCCACAAGAGGCTGCATATAAACATCAAGGTTCATACCTGGACCTTTTGGACCAGGAGTAAGCAATGAAAGTATAATAAAATTAGGTTGCTTCATACATATCCATGGAGGTAGATTGTACGGAATCAAGATAACAGGCCAAGTGCTATGAGAAATTGCCATAGTTTTGAAAGGATTAAAGCCATCAGTAGCCAAACCTAGTCAAACATTACGAGCGTCACAAGCAAAATCAGGATACTGACAATCAAAATCCTTCCAAGCAAATGAATCAGTTGGATGCCTCAGGAGTCCATCTTTAGTTCGACCAACCTCATGCCATATCATAGAACAAGCTGTTTTTGGTGATACAAAAAGTCTTTGCAATCTAGGTATAAGAGGGAACCAACGAAGAATCTTTGCTGGTATCTTTTTTCTACATTCAACATCATCAGAGTTGTATTTCCATCTTGACAAATTGCATTTAGGGCAAATTTCAGCATAAGCTAAATCCTTCCTATACAATATGCAGGACAAACATGAATTTTTTCATAAGATAGACCTAACCCTGAAATAATCTTCTTTGTATCATAAAATGATTTGGGAAAAGTATTTTCCTCTGGTAATGCATCACTTAACAACTCTAACAACATCGAAAAACTTTTATCAGTCCACCCATTTAGACACTTTAAGTGATACAAATGTACAAGGAATGACAATTTTGTAAACTTCTTACAACCTTTATAAAGACTTTGCTCTGCCTCCCTTAACATCTGATAGAACTTATCTAAATTATTATTGTCTTCATATTGTTGAACACTAGGTCCATTCATGAATTCTCTAGAATCTCCATCCTCCATATTTATATATGTGTCATTACCCTCATTAGTTGCATGCATTGTGAATGCATCATGAACCAATGTATCCATGTCATGATCAAACTCCCCTTCCACTTGGGATGTATCTAAAGAACTAGATGGGCCAACTTGTTCACCATGAAAGATCCAAGTAACATATCCTTTTAGAAACCCATTACTAATAATGTGCTCATAAACATTCATCCGAGAGCGCCACTTGCAATTGACACATTTGGTACAAGGGCATAAAATTTTTCCATCCTTTGATGATTTCGCAAATGCAAAATCTAGAAGATTTAAAGCTCCTCTAATATACTTCTCTCTATTAAGAGAATTGTAGTTTATCCAACTCTTATCCATTTGATAAAATAAATTGAAAAAGTAGAATGAAATAGACATAATAAATTAGTGCTTAGTATAACTAAAATATCCAGGTATAAGTCAATCACAGTCGTGTTAGCAACTATAAAGTAGAATGAAATTTTTCACTATCACTCAATTATGCAAAACTACATCAACTACTACACTCAATTATTATTTTTTGTAGAGACTACCGATATCTTGTAGAAAAGACAACATGAGCTGGAAAAAAACAAAATGTGGTGATTAAAACAACACAAAAGCATGCATGAATATTAAGTTTTCATCTTCATCTGTGTTAGTGACTTTTAACTCTTTTCCTAAATTTTTATGCACAACACAATTTTTTACAGATTTACGATCTCGTCCATTAGGGACAATAGGATGCTTTCTAAAATGGCTAGAGGAATTTCATTTATTCTACAAGCCTACAAGGAAAAGATCAACATTTGATAAAAAAAAAAGGAACACATGAAATGATTCTTAGTTAGAGGCTTAGCTTCTTCTTAAACCTTAGCTTCTTCTTAAACAAGACACAACTTGGCCCAACTTTAACTTTGACCACTACTTGATCATTCTTTCTTTTTCCCACTTAACCCACCATTTCGTAATAATAAGGGTAAATACTTCTATCTAGCATGAGGCCGTGGCATATTTCTAAATGTGTAAAAGAAATTATAAAATAATCTTATAATTTAATGTCAAATTAATTCTTAAAAGATATAATTTATTGTTAAATTAATCTTTAAATGGACAACTTATTGATAAAATACTCTTATAAATTTAATGGCATAATCAATCTATAAGTGAAACTAAATTTAAATTTTTATCTGGTAGAAACTAATTTATCAACTTACTTTTTTATCATCATAATAATAATGATAACAATAGGGTTTAGTATTCCAAACAAAGAGAAAAGGTTGTCGAGCTGTAAATATTAGGTATTAACTGTAAAGGTTTAAATAGCTTAGATTGAGGGATATTAATTAGGAGAAAATTAAGGGGCATTGATGAGGAGAAAGTGTATGAGATGGTTTGATTAGGAGTGATTTGTTTCCTTTTTGGATGCTTATATCATTCTTTAAATACCTATTTAATTCCTCTATGGAGAATAAAAATGGAATCATTTTATTATCACATATTTCTAGATTTTTCTACAAAGGTACGTCTAAATAAATCTTTTTTTTTTTAAAAAAAAAGATTCATTACATAGAAAGGATGGAAAATACATTGCGGTACAGGATAAGATATCCTCCAAGGTCTAGAGCAGAATAGAAACAACTAGGAGTGAAACAACAATAAATTGGAGCCAAGCCTACATCCTTAGTCTCTCGGCATATCAGTAATCAGACAATAGCAAGTAGCAACTCCCTAGAAGCAATACCAAGCAGAACACCAATAGAAGCCATAGACACAAACTCAGTCCCCTAAAAGCATTTAAATGAGCATTTAAATTCTTCCTTTTTGGATGATAATCATTTAACATTTATATCTGATAGCAGGAACTATATTGCAAACACAGAATTAAGAACACAATGAAACTGCATCACAAGGTTTGGGTGAGCTTGTGCCTTGTCCATGCTTCAAGCTAAAAGAGCATTTGCATGACACAACGTGTATTTATCATCATAGCTAAGATAGCAGATATTACAAATGGTAAAAGCGCACACATGACATTACATGCATACATACCCGAAGCAAACTGAGATACTCAGTATTCAACAAAAACGTGTCCTTCTTTTCTGGGGTGAAACAGTGCTTACAAGAAGCAGTTGCACAACATGCTTTTCCTCTATACTTGAGAATGAATAAGGGATCACAAAAGACTTGTGTTTTGGAGTTTTTTTCTCACTGGATCAGATCCCTTCCCTGAAACAGGGATGGAAAGCAGATTTAACAATAATTTGTCACTGAAAAACGGGCAAATGGCAATATTAGGCATCTCTAACTTATTTGTCATTCTCCCTCCGCTACGTACCCCTCCAACAATGTTACTTTCATCTACTATGTATGGCAGCACCTTCATCCTCTCATATCATCCTGTCCCCTTCATCTTACAATTGAATAAGGAACTAGATACCTTAAATAAGGAGAAATAAATATAATTTTTCTTTTGTTTTGCAAAGTTGACCATGTTTGGACCTTCCATGATAAATTAGTGTTGTCAATAGAGTCAAATTAGGTTAAGTATAATTTGTATTAACAAATCTTTAGCTAGCCCAACTCAATCTTATGCAAATTACATTTTTTAATACGCCAAATAAGTATATTGTAGAATAGCACGACACATATAAGACATGTTAAATAAGAACTATACATGCATTGATACACCCTTTTTGCCCCCCCAATCTTAAAAAAGTAGTTAAAGTTAATAACTCTAAACTATTTTGATTTGACAATTCGAGATTGCACAAACAACAATTCACATGAGCTAGATCAAAATATATTCTACATTTACAATCGTCATATTCCGTTACTACTCCGTTTAAGACTCCCATTATACATTAATAATAGACAATTTTTTTAGAAAAAAATATCAAATTCAAGAACTAAGGTATGTAAAATTTCAATCCAATTACAAAAAAAAAGAAGATTTCAATCCAGAGTTATCATATTACTTTTTGATTGAGACTACTGAAGCGAAGTTCTCTGTCAAGTTATTTTCTATGTATCACACTAAACACAATTCTGCATCAAAATCTCATTCACTTAACTCACTCTCGCAGAGTTTATCACTCATTTCAACCTCAGAGTCTTCACTCCTTAATTTATCATTCTCAGCCAGCAAATTGTTCTCCTGAGGTTTCAAGAATCCATCAAAATGAATTTATTTGGTTTGGATTCAATTAGAACATGTGATTCTGTATTTGTTGCAATTGCAACTAATTATCAGTTCTACTAGGCAATTCTACATAACATGAGAAGCGCATAATCATTTGCATGCATAATCATTTCATTCAATGAGGTACTCAATGGATGCACCAATAGATGACACAGATTATGTAAATTCTTATAAATGTCTGAATAGAATCAATATTCTGCACATTGAATGGATCGGAACACTCCATTGTTTTCATGTTTAAAAAGCTCAATGAACACACACAAAGAAAAAAAAAAGAATACCAAAATCGAAACACTCCATTCCAGCAACACAAACCACTTCCTTCAGAATCCTCCATTCTAATCACAAGAACAAATCATTTCCTTGAAAATCCTCCATTCTAATCACAACAACAAATTAGTTCCTACACAATCCTCCATTCTAATTCTAATTATAATAACTAATCATTTCCTACAAAATCTTCAACATTGTTAACTCTAATAACATGAAACTACTTCCTCCAAACCTGAATTCGTCAAAATAAATAAACAAATGTTAATCTAAAGGGACATAAAAGTCTAACTTAGGAACAATGAATTGAATCAAACAAGTGTTAATCCAAACCTTCACTATGCATCAAGCAGACAAAAGAAAGAAAATAGCCACTGACCCTTTTGCAGCCAAGTCAACAATGTAGCACCGGTTGGTCACAATGAACTTATCGATTACCAGCGTCTTCCCTACAACGACCATTACCATACATCAGCACTAAACCAAGCTTAAATTGTACCCGCGAAATGTCTTCAACACTACACCAAGCTTAACCTAAGTAAGTAAGTAAGTGATCAACGTACCATGGACAAAGCCCTCATCTTCACGAAGTGCCACTCCTTGATTCAAATTAACTGCAAGCCGGGAAGAGTCATCCAAGTCGTCGGGTTGAATGGAAGAACAACGAACATGGGCTAGGGTTTGATTTGCAACAAAGAGGGGCTAGGGTTCAAGTTGTACGAGCGCCAGGTTTCAAATGACTAAGGTAGGGTTCAAATTGTAACGATGAATGGCTTCAATGCAAGGTGGGAGCTGAGTGCTATTCGAACATGTGCTTATATTTTTTCCTCGATTACGATGGGCTTTAACTTAAACCCATTGTAAACATTTTTGCATATAACATTCTAAGGCGGTTTTTAATAACCGTCTTAGAATATGTGTCGTAAAACGCAAATTTTTTTTATAATAATTATAAAAATGTCACTGCCCCACCTTTTACATCACATCTATAATAACCGTCGTAGATCACTAGTTGTAAAAAGTGATTTTTTTAGTAGTGTATAAACATCTTGTGATATCTAAGAAATACATTACAATAGTTGTATACGAATGTTTATATATATATATATATATATATATATATATATATATATATAAATTGTATACCTATGTAAAAAGGCCTAGGTTACGATAAATGTAAAAAAAAAAGTAAGCAACCATGTGCAATATCAAAAAACCTAAAGAATTGCTAATCACTACAAGAATTTTTGAAATTAATTATAACAAAAATAGTAGCTAATTTCTAATAAAAAAGAATTAACTACAAAATTGCTACAGTATTGGCAGTGGCATATGACAAGCATCTAATTAACTAGGAAAAATGATTCTAGTTAATTTGAAACTAATTTTAAAAAATTGGAGTTATTCTCTAGTCAATGTATAGTAATACATTGTTCAGTTTTTTGTGTTCCTAGCTTTGTAACTAGGTTAATTTCATAGTAAATTCATAACTAATCTAGATTGCTGAAATTATTCTATATCTATAGTATTTTAAAAATTATTTCCTAGCTAATTTATAGTTAAATTAAAGATATATATATATATATATATATATATATATATATATATATATATATCACTTAACTAATTTAATTTAATTTTTAATTTATAAATTATTTTTTCTCATTTATTCAAATATTTAATTTGACAGTCCAAACAAAATAATTATAAAGTATTTTTTAAAAAAACAAAAGTAAAATTCATTAGTAAAAGAGGCAAGGTAGAAAATAAGGTGTTCATTCTCCTCCCAAACAAAATAATACATGAATAGGATATCAAAAGTTATAGCATACAAAAAATACATGAATAGAATTATAAAAAAAAAAAGAAAGAAAGCTTGTAAAAACATCATATGAGATGCATCCTAGTTTTCTAGATCTAACTACAATTCCTATGGAAGGTTGTCTAGTCAATTCCGAAAGCGTCATCTCCTTGCTATCCGAGATATCAATGTCAACTGCATCGATATACAGTCACCAAGAAGTCTCCCTTCCATAACATTCATCAACAAAGGCTTCAAAGGCATCAACCCTATCAAACTAGATGACCTCATGGTTATCTCCATTGTCATCGCTAATTTCATGGTGTCCAAGATCCTAATTGACTAGGGTAGTTCCCGGATATACTTTATTGGAAGACATTTCAGAGGCTCGAAGTCTCACCCAATACAATTCAATCACACTATGGACCACTCCTTGATTTTGTGGAGAAAGAGTAGAAACTAGAGGTTATGTAGACCTAATGACCACTTTTGGTCATCCCAAGCTCTCATGAAGCTTCACTGTCAAGTACTTAATTATTGATGTGGATACTTCTTATTTCACTTTGATTGGTAGGAAAACGTTAAATGAGCTCAAAGTCATTGTCTCTACACCACACCTCAAGATGAAGTTCCAAACCTTGACAAGTGAAATCGTAATTGTCAAGGTAGACCAAAAGCAAGCCCGACAATGCTATACTGAAATTTTAAAGGTGGCTCCTTATCTTCCCATCAAAGAGTTGGGCAAGCCTCACCCCACCTCTAGGGGCAATGACAATCAGGTCATGAGCATGGATGAAGTATCCCAATAAAGACCCTGATCATCTATGAAGCAACTAGGGGAAATTAAGATGACGTCTTCAATGTAGACCCACACGACAACACTGTAGGAAAAGGCCCAAAACCAATCAAAGAACTTATCAAGTTACAACTTGGACCCAAACCTAAGCAATGCACTTAACTTAGCAAGGACCTCACCAGCCACAAATATAGACACATAGCTAAAGTCCTACGAAAGAGCGCAGACTTATTTGCATGGCAACCATTTGATATGCCAGGGATCCACCCTAGCATCATATGCCACAAACTGGCCATTTTCCCTTAAGCTAAACCAGTCTCACATAAAAAGATAAAGATGGGAGAAAAGTGACAAAAGGCAGTTAGAGAAGAGATTGACAAGTTACTCAAGGCTTAGTTTATCAAAGAGATCAAGTACTTGACCTGACTAGCCGACATTGTCATGGTTAAGAAGGCCAATGCGAAGTGGCGTATGTGCACTAACTATACCAACCTCAATAGAGTATGCCCCAAGGACTATGCTTTGCCCAACTTCGATAGGCCTTTGGATGGTGCATTCGGGTTCCAATTATTGAGCTTCCTAGACATTTGTTCAGAGTACAACCAAATCAGAATGCACCCTCTAGGTGAGGAAAAAACCGCCTTCATCACTAAAGACACCCATTTTTGTTACAGGGTCGTGCCTTTCAGACAGAAGAACAGAAGGGCTACACACCAAAGGCTTATGGATCAGGTCTTCAAACAATAGATAGGATGAAATATTGAAGTCTACATGGATGACATGGTCGTCAAGTCTCATAACATGGCCCAACATGTGGCAGACTTGGAAGAGGTGCTTAGAGGGATTCGCAAGTATGACATGCACCTCTGCTCGATGCCTCAAGCCGTATTTCCAAAGTTACCAAGTTGTAAAAGCTTGAACTGGCAGGAAGGTTGGTAGCATGGTCTATAGAATTTCCAGAGTTTGATCTCCAATTAAAAGGAAGCGGGGCAAGAATTATCCTAGGAGGGCTCAATAATGTTACCTTGGAGTAGGCCCTTAAATTCAATTTCAAGGCATCAAACAATCAAACCAAATACAAAGAACTTATAGCACACCTAAAACTGGAAAAAGAAGTTGAAGCAAGGAAGCTCAGGTGCTATAGTGACTTGTAGCTTGTCTAGGGATTGGTTGCAAACAAATATCAAGCCAAGGAAGCAGTGCTACTTGGATGCTATCATGTCGTCAAAATCCCTGTTAATGATTTCAATTGTTTCGAGATGTATCACATACCAAGGGAAAGCAACACGAGGGCAGATTGGCTCTCCAAGTTTTCCAGCACTAAGGAGACTGGACACCTCAAGACCATCATCCAGGAGACACTCCAAGCACTAACCATAGACACGAAGTGTTGGATCGAGTGGCCTCTAAATAATTAAGAAGGGGGTTGAATTAATTATGAATGTGTCTTGACTAATTAAAAATTTATGCTTCTTAATATTACTAGATTCAATTTAGGCTTTACTACTAAGTTATGCGAAAGTAAAGAACAGAAACAATAACTTAGACAAAGGTAAAGCAAAAATAAAAAGTACACAGCGGAAAAGTAAAAAGTGTAGGGAAGTGTCATACCCTAATTTCATCCTGGGACCATTGTTTGGTGACATGCAACTTTCATTTAACCACTTCAAGGTACTTGGCACCCATCGTTAGGCAATTCGTGAAGTTCCATGAGATGCCGGAAATCAAAAGAAAGCATCATTGCACAATTCGTGAGGTTTCGTAACATTCCGGAAGTCAAAAAAAAGGGATGGTTGCGTAATTCATATAGTTTTGTGACATTATGGAAAGAAAGCAAGTATCGTTACGTAATCCATAAGGTTCCGTAACGTTACGGAAAAAGAATCAGGAAAGAAGAGGGGGTGAACTTATCAAGATAGGGGTGTAAATAACAATTCGAATCTAGGCCCTTCCGGAACATTTTGGAAGTTGGGTTGCTTAAGGAGGAAGCAACTGGGCGGCAAGCTCCTCCACGTTTTTGAAAAATGGTTTCCGGGGCTTCCTTCGCTTCCGTAAAATTTCCGAAAACCTTGGGTAAGCATATTCCACTTAACATTGGTGAAAGGGAAGAGAAAAAAAGATGAAAGTTAAGTCATATATGCTTCCGTAACTTTTCTGTAAATTACGAAAAAAGTTAGGGTGAACTTATCAAGATAGGGGTGTAAATAGCAATTCGAATCTAGGCCCTTCTGGAACATTTTGGAAGTTGGGTTGCTTAAGGAGGAAGCAACTGGGCGGCAAGCTCCTCCACGTTTTTGAAAAATGGTTGCCGAAGCTTCCGTAATGCTTCCGTAAAATTTCCGAAAATCTTGGGTAGGCATATTCCACTTAACATTGGTGAAAGGGAAGAGAAAAAAGATGAAAATCAAATCCGAAACACTTCCGTAACTTTTCCATAAAATACGAAAAGGGGGGTGAACTTAGTAATTCGGGTGCGCTTAGAAATCTTCTTCATTAAGTCTCTGGGCGGCAAGCACCTCCCTTTTTTCTTATAAATAGGGGAGGGGGGAGCTGTTTCAAAATGTTCAAGACCCCTTGGCTATGCATTTCAGCTATTTTGGGCAAAAAACACGTTTTCGTGAAGAAAAATCGAGTCAAAGTGCTTCCATAACGCCTCCGTAAGCGATTATGTGGAAATTCTTCATCGTTCTTCGTTGTTCTTCACCGTTCTTCATCTGTTCTTCGTTCTTCAACGGGTAAGTTTTTGAATCCGAGACTTTCAATTCATTTCTTATTTTGTGTATTTTCACTTTAATTTCGTTTACTTTCAGTTTTCTTTTCTTCCGTTTTTAACGTGCTTTAGTCATTTACTTAAGTCATTTTCTCGCCTAATCAAAAAATAAAATAAATTTCCACCGATCATTTGAATTGTAACATCTGTTAATTTCTGTTAAAATGAAATTCGATTGTTCGTTCATGTCATAGCCACGTTGGAAACCAAAAAGAGGTAAAATAATAATATAATAATAAAAAATATCTTTTGGAAAAATAAATCAAAAAAATCATACCCTAATTTCGTCCGGGGACCATTGTTTGGTGGCATGCAACCTTCGTTTGACCGCCTCGAGGTACTTAACACCCATCGTTAGGTAATCCGTGAAGTTCCGCAACATTCTGGAAGTCGAAAGAAAGCATTGTTGCACAATCCGTAAAGTTCCCCAACATTACGGAAGTCAAAAAGGGCATTGTTGCATAATCCGTAAAGTTTTGCAACATTCCAGAAAGAAAATGGGTGTCCTTGCGTAATCCGTAAAGTTCTGTAACGTTTCAGAAAGGAATCAGCAAAAAAACACAAAAGAGGGGTGTATTTAGTAAAAAGGGGGTGCAGATAGCAACCAGGCCCACTTGGGCCTAGCAGGGGGTTCCAACAGAAAGTGGTGCCTTCTGGTGGAAGCAACCCAGGTCGCCTGGGCGAGTTGGGCGGCAACCACCTCCCTCTTTTCTCCTATAAATAGGGGAAAAAGGGCAGAGCAAAAATGTTCAACCCTTCTGGTATTTAGGATTCTCTCGAAATTAGTGAGGAAAAGTATTTCCGTGGAAAAAATGCAAGTCGAGACATTTCCATAATGCTTCCGAGACGTTTTCGTGAGCGATTTCGTGAAGATTCTTCACCGTTCTTCATCGTTCTTTGTCGTTCTTTAGTCTTCAACCGGTAAGTTCTCGAAATCGAATCTTTCAATTCATTCTAAGCACCCTTAGTGGTCCCCACTTGTTTCGCGTACTTTTATTTTTATTTTGTTTGTTTTCTATACCCCCCTTTTGACGTGCTTTAACCATTTATTTAAGCCATTTTCTCACCTAATAAATAATAAAATAAATTTCAACCGATCATTTGAGTTGTAATATTGTTTAATCACTGTTGAAATAAAATCCAACCGATCATTCACGCAGTAGCCACGTTTAAACCGAAAAAGGCAAAATAATAATAAAATAATCAAAAAAATCAATCGGAAGTTTTTTCTTTGAAATTTTCCTTGAATGAATTGACTAATAACCAAAGTGAAACTAAAACTAAAATCAACTCACTAATTAAGTTTTGTCCACAAAAATCACTAAAAACCGTTAAAGGTCCAACGCCTTAAAACGATCCTCTTTTTATTTTATTGGTTAACATGGACCATTCAAAATCATAAAATCAATATGTAACTTTGCCGCTTTAGTCAAATAAACCAAAGAGATCTTTAATGGTCCAACGCCTTAACGTTTATCTCCTTTCAAAAATCAAAAGATCGTTTAATGGTCCAACGCCTTAAATGACCTTTTTGTTCGGTTAAAATATATCTTGCTAAAAAAGGATAAAAACAACTTAACCAACGTTTAGTTCTCGAAGAACTACATAGGTTTGATTTCCTCATCGCAATCGAGGAATACGTAGGAGCAAGGGAAACACCCTTGTCGACCACAAACAGATAAAAATATAAAAAAGGCATAAAAAGACATAAAAACATAAAAAAGAGGGAAAATGAAACATTTTGAAGTCATATTTGCACACTTGATTAAAGGTCGCCATCCCTTGAGACGGACGCGTGGGGTGCTAATACCTTCCCCGTGCATAAAAACAACTCCAGAACCTTTTACGATTAAAGTTCGTAGACCACACCTTTTCCGGGTTTTCTGATGTTTTCCTTGAATAAACGTTGGTGGCGACTCCGTGCATTTTCCTTTCTTGGAAGACGCAACCGTGAGCCCTGCATCGCCCTCCCACCGAAGGGTAGGTTGCGACACATAACATCAATACAATGCCTAATGTCAAGGTCAGACTAGTATGGAAGATGAAAGAAAATCGACCTCTTCTTCCATATGCAACTCTTACTTTTTTCCTTCTTTTGGGTATTTCCAAATATAGCATTCAAGTGTTGAACCAGCTGTAAGACCTGCTCACCAGTCAATGGTATCGGCGCAGTTTTGTGCTCTTGACTTCCATTAAATGCTTTTTTCAATCACCTGTTAGGGTGATGAGGTTTTAGAAAACGTTGATGCCTAGTGTAAACTATTTTTTTACCCTGTTTCAGTTGTATGTAGCTTGTGTCTTCTTCATAGATAGGGCATGCATGATGACCCTTAACACTATAACCGTTCAAATTCCCATATGCTGGAAAGTCATTAACGGTACAAAAAAGCATTACATGCATTAGAAAAGTCTCATTCCGAAACCCATCAAACACTAAAATCCCCTCGTCTCACAGCTTTGTCAGGTCTTCAATCAACGGATTTAAATAAACATTAATGTCATTTCTTGGTTGTCTTGGGCCTGATATCATCATCGGCAACATCATGTATTTTCGCTTCGTGCACAACCAAGGAGGCAAATTGTAAATTACTAGTAGAACTGGCCATGAACTGTGTTGAGTGCATATGGATTCATTTCATCACTGGCTAGTCCAAGCCTAAGATTTCTTGGCTCTTTGCCAAAATCCAGAAACAAACAATCTATTTTCTTCCATTGGGAGCAATCAGCTAGATGACGGACCATTCCATCACAATTTCTCCCATTTGCATGCTATGTAAGGTCTTTTGCATCGTCTTCATTAGCAAACAGACGCTTAAACCTTGGAATGATCGGAAGATACCACAACACCTTCGCTGGAGGGCCCTTCTTTGAGTTTTCATCAGAACTGCAATACTCATCATCCTTCACTTTGTACTATGATGCCCCACACCTAGGGCATTTGGACATTTCTTCGAATTCATGCCTATACAATATGCAATCATTCAGGCAAGCATGAATCTTCTGATACTCCATACCCATCAGACACAATATCTTCTTGGCCTGATAGTAACTTTTAGGCAACATGTTTTCCTCTAGAAGTAGATCGTGCACTACTTGAAGCAGTGAAGTAAAGCTTTTGTCACTCCACCCATATTTGGCCTTGACATTAACTAGACTTAACACCGCTGACAACAGCGTCAAGGAATTCTTGCACCCCGTACACAAAGGATTCTTTGAATCACTTTGCAATCCTTCATACATAGGGGCATATGCTTGCTGAAAAGACTCTTGTCCAAGGTCACAAATCATATCCTCCAAGCGATCTCCCATTTCTACATCAAACGGTTCAGATTGGGACCCACTCTGCATGTCTGTCAATTCACCGTGCCATATCCACATTGTGTAATTCTTCTTAATGCTATCACACAATAGATGTTCTCATATGTCGTCCAGTATTTATCATCTTCCATTCAAACAATTGATGTAAGGACAATAATATTTTCCATCTTCATCCGATCGACTTTTTTCTGAAGCAAATTGCAAGAACTGCTTGATGTCTTCCTCATATTCTGGGCTCATCCGACTTTCATTCATCCAACTTCAATCCATCTAAGTAATAACTCCTTGATACTCATAAAGTTATTCGATGCATGAAAATCTCACTTTTTTATTATAGGTGTGGCCCTATCCCATTCAGGAAGACCATTTTTTATACTAGCTTTATACGTCAGGGAAAATTTCGGCAGCATTTAGCATTGGTCTCCAAGTACATGACATGAAATCGATGAAATTAATTTCCCAATAATCAAGTATGCAATCAGAGAACAACTAGAAATGCATTATACCAAAATTTCATCAAATTAAACAAAATAATGTTAACCTTAATGCATGAATCTACCAAAAAAGTATCAGTCTCCTCGAACTGTCCAAACAGACAATTCAAGATTGAATACAATGATTAATGCAAACTGTCCACAAGAATCATTGCATTCAGTCTCAAACGGGAATCTAAGGTTCACTCATAATGAACACAATTTGTATATCATATATCAGTTGTCATTAATGGCAGTGCACAAGTAATAAAAACATTAAATGGTAACAAACATTTGTACCTGTGATGATGAGCAGCACAGTCCAAAATGAAAGGAACAATCTAACAAATAACTCAATGACCACCTACATCAATCATCACTCCGAAAAACAAATATCAATATATGACAATGAGTAGGCATAAAGTATGACAAAAACATCAAATTTTCCAATCATATGAACCTTTGAACTAGAACGGAATAAACAAGTGAATAAGGACGTAGCCAAGTTTCTGAGTGCAGATCCAATAACATGATTATGCATGAGATTATGGTTGTGTTTCCCCCCTAGTATTTCCCTTGGGATGGACAAGTTTGTTTGGGCCCTTATGAGTGATGGGACATTCTCTACAATGTCTACCTATGATCATATGGATTTGGCTACATGGGTGGAGCTGAATATAACTTTAAAGGGTGTTATGGGGGTTCTGTGGATTGGCATATTTGCTTTATTGAAGTTACTTACCAAATATGGAGACTTTATTTTTTGGGTAATACAAGTTCGTAAACTTGTGTTATATAGATTTTTTGGGATATTTTTTGGCATCAATTCTTAGAACTTATTGCAGTGGGCTATTTTTTGGGATATGACTCATGTTATTTTTTATATAGATTGTAAAGGGGTAATGGATACAATTAGTGACCCCAAAGATAATTTTTCCGAGCATGGGTCTATTGTTTCTGAGTGCAGATCCCTACAATTAGCAAGTTCAATGCATACAAACTACATAATTCTTTATTGGCATAAATAATGATTCCCTCTAACTAACAACATTTGTAGCAGTCTAGCAGTTCAAATTAAATTGGCACATAGCCAATGGAAGAAAAGACTGAAGGTTACAAGGCTTACGTTTGTTTTTGAAGTAGAGACTGGCTGTGGCAAGGCTTCTACTGATGTTGGCTTATGCTGAACAACAGTGGGTTACAATGCTGCAGTACCAACATAAAATCAAAAACAACTATTCAAACTCATTTATGTTTACCAACTTCGCCAATGAAAGAGTCTAGGAGACTAACTGATGCAATCCTAACCCCCAAGGGCATTGGATAGAAGACTCCAAGAACATTGGGCCAAACATGCAAGAGAAGAACCTAGGGTTCTCATGAGCCTTAGGGTAGATTTCGGGCCCATGGGCTAAGTATGAGCCCACTTATCTTTGTACATATTAGACTAGGATGTCATTATATTTTATCATTGTATTTAGGGCTCCATATTGTAGGTAGGGTACCCTATAAATATAGGATTTTTCAGCCCTTGTATTTTAGGGCACCTAGACTAGATTTTGTATTAGGGGTAGTTTTGTAATTTCACATGCACTAAGTGAATATTTGATGTGTGTGGTTGGAAATAAATTTAATTGAATTGGTAGAAGCCCAATCCAATTAAATTTTAGAGGGGGAGGTGAGCATTTGATTACTACACCCCATTGCCACATCATATAGTCACACTTTGTGCATGTCCTTCATGCTTTACATGCCTCATGACACCTAAGCACACTTAGTGGAGAATCTTGGAATTGATCTTGGATTAGTGGGCTGAACCATAACTAAAATTCACTAATCATAATTAGTGAAATTTTGGCTCCAAAGTTTGGCTCCACAAATTCAAGTGAAATTTGAATTGAAATTCAAACTTCCCTCCAATTTTGTGTGACACTTAGGCTATAAATAGAGGTCATGTGTGTGCATTTTTTTAAAACTTTGATCATTTGAATATTAACTTCAAATTTCAGAGCTCTTTTAGAGCACAAAATTTCGTGCTCTTCTCTCCCTCTCCCTTCATTCATCTCCTTCTTCCTCCAAGCTCTTATCCATGGCCTCCTATGGTGGTGAGCTTCTTCTAGACTCATATTCTCCTTGAAGTGGCATCTCCTCTCTCTCTTCCTTCTCCATTCCGATGCCATTCATCTTCCAAGAAGCAAAGGAATCCATTGATGAAGAAGATCCTAAGCCTACAAGCTCCAATGGAGCTTACATCACTAACAACACAAAACACACAGAATACAACTTGTCATCACAATGAACTGTGAGGCTAATTATTAAAACCATAAACCAAATAAAACACTAAAATTTCAAAATAGATTTCAACATGGCCTTTGCTGATTTCGTACATATACCTTGGGCAATGGACATGTCTTAAAATGCTTTCCAGGGACAATGCAGTAATTTAATTACTTTGAATGACTAAGTTCATAATGCTGGCCACATGTTGATATCAAGTAAAAACAAATAATACCAATCATATTCTTTTTACTAGGGCTATAACTATAACATCCAGAACCAAACAACATACATAAATCATTGTTTACTTGATAATTTTGGTTTTTCAGTTAAACAGAGCAAATATTTGAATTCACCAAAAATAGATGTTTATTCCTTAAACTTAGAAAGAAAAGAACGCACCTCAGGAAATGTTTCAGCGCTACACAATTGCAAGGAAATAAGCAGGATTATTAGTAGGATTAGAAATGCCTTTTTAAAGCCACTTCCAACTTTTGGAGATGATACTGCTACTTCAAACAACCCTTTAAATAGTGGATCAGAGCTATCAGTTTGAGAACATAATGAACAAAATTCTAATTACATTTGTTATAGAAACAAATCAGTATCGACATAGCTAATAATCTCGACAATAAAAAACAATTAAGATACAATAAGAATTTTTCTTATTAGAGAAACATTTGTTAACCTTGAAACAAGATTTTTCACAAACGAAACTTGAAGTTTCTTTCCATCACCATAACATTTTTCTAACTAACAATCCCGGACTGGCATACTAGAAATAAGTATTTTTCTAACTTTGCCTTGCTTACATGCATTGTCTTCTTGTGAATACAGCCACTAAGTTAATGGGAATCTCAACTGAACAACAAAAAACAAAAATTGCTTCATTTGTATCATATAGCTGAGAGCCAAGAAGGGTCAGTGAAGGCAGCTTTGGTAATGGTACACTTTGGTTCAAGATGACTAAGAAGAAGAGTAGGATTGATTTTGGGCTTAATGATACTAGACTTAGCACGAGTGCACATAGGGTTCACATTTGTAGGTCTGTCCAATGAAGAATTAGTATTGACAGAAGCTAGGCTAGTATTTGGGTGCTGAGATTTTGAATAGTATGGGTAGGATTTGGGTGTCAATGTGCCATCATTTTCTTCTATTTTCTAAACCCTTTTTGCACCATTTTAATTACTGATTGGTCTTAATTGTCAATTAATCAGGCAGTTTTATTATTTGGGCTCATTATTTGGGCTCTTGAAGAGGGCAAATAAAGCAGCGCTTACCTTAGTTAATTTCTAATTAGGAAATTTCGCAATTTTATTTTATGTTGTTCAGTGTTTATTTCATTTTGGGCCAGAGTATTGTAATAGGGCCCAGTGACTTTGAGTGACTCTTTTTAAATAGCAGCCTTGGGATTCGTGCAAGGCTATTCTGTTATGCTATTTTATTATTCAGAGCTTTTGTTTTAGGTTTTTACGTTTTTCTGTTCTAAGGCTACTGTTTTTGTTCTTAATTCAATTTTCCATTTTCTGCTTCTAATTACAATTTTGTTCTTGCTTCTTCTTTTACTTTCATTTACGTTTCTGTTTCATTTACATTTCTGTTCATTTACGTTTCTGCTTCATGTTTCATTTGTGTTTTCTGTTTGAATCTATGGAAGGCTAGTTTTTCTGGTGTTGTTTCCTTTTGAGGATGAAGCCCAACTCTGTTTGAGGTTTTGTTTGTAATGTGGTTTCCTGGCAGTTTTCCCTTCACCAGTTATCCCAAATTCGTGAACATTAATCAGTGCACGCTTCGTGTTTGATTAATTGCCTCTGAGCCTAACTTGCGTTCATGCTTAATGGACGAAGGGATAACTGGTGTATGTGGTGCCTAATCACGTATTGACAACCCTAAGTTGATTTTCGCTTAGTAAATTGAAATAGGGTTGGATTAAGTGGTTGACTGTTAGGGACGAATTCTCCATAACCCAGGATAAGAGAATGGCTTCTGAATCAGAGGAAACAACCCGTTTTTAATATTAGTAGTTTCATATTCCAGTTTACTTGTTTTGCTCTTTAATCACAAAACAAACAAACCCCCCCCACTCGTTACTGTTACTGTGCAAGTATATTATGAACATGTGGTCTCCATTGTAAAAAAAAAAGTAATTCTGTCAAAAGTTTTTTATTTTTCAAGTTTTATTCACTTATTTTTCTCAACCTACCATTTTTAGCTTCCATAGTTAGACTTTGAATTTTTGCCTGAAATTTTTTGTGCTATCTTCTCATCATTTTATAAGGTTGCTCACAAAATTTCAATTCATTTGGATATCATTTGAGGGTAGCTGTAGTTCAAACCTGCACCTTCATTTACATGACAAGGCAACTAGTTGTGCATGCTGAATGTAGTGTATGACTAGAGGCAATCCATCTGACTTACAACCCTTTGATCCTGAGATAGATAGGACATTTCATAGATTAGTTAGGCATCATTTTATACCTTTTGATCATTCTGAGCATTCCATTACTGGTGAATCTGTGCATTCTGTTATTGGTGATTTTGAACATCCTGATTTGGAGCATTATAATTTTGAGCATTCTGATTCTGAACATTCTGATTTTGAACATTCTGAGAACATGGCACAACCTCCACCCCGTGAGAGGACTCTAAGGGAAATGGCTGCACCTGATTTCACCTACGAAAGCTTATGCATCCAATACCCTGATAAGGATGTCCCATATGTTCTTAAAACTGGACTGATTCATTTGCTTCCAAAGTTTCATGGTCTAGCAGGTGAAGACCTGCACAAACATTTGAAGGAATTTCATATTGTCTACTCCACCATGAAACCCCCAGATGTCCAAGAGGACCACATATTTCTGAAGGCTTTCCCTCATTCTTTAGAGGGAGTAGCAAAGGACTGGCTGTATTACCTTGCTCCAAGGTCCATCACGAGCTGGGATGACCTGAAAAGAGTATTCTTAGAAAAAATTTTCCCTGCTTCCAGGACCACAGCCATCAGGAAGGATATCTCAAGTATTAGACAACTCAGTGGGGAGAGCCTGTATGAATACTGGGAGAGATTTAAAAAACTATGTGCCAGTTGCCCTCACCATCAGATTTTGGAGCAACTTCTTCTCCAATATTTTAATGAAGGACTCAGTAATATGGAGAGAAGTATGATAGATGCTGCCAGTGGTGGAGCCCTTGGAGACATGACTCCTGCTGAAGCCAGAAATTTAATTGAGAAGATGGCTTCCAACTCCCAGCAGTTTAGCGCCAGAAATGATGCTATAGTCATTAGAGGAGTGCATAATTTCTGTATGGTATGAGATGATATGCAAAAGTTGGGACTTGTGTTAGTTGTTTATAATGGAATGAGCCTAAACACTTGAGCTTGAGTGAAACAATGACTGTGAGGCTTTGGTTGATGATTCTTTCCTTGATATCTGCCATTCTCACTAGCTTTTTTCAGTTGTGACTCTAATGCATATGTTTCTATCTTTGAAAAGCTGCATGTTTGTGAAAAGCAATTGATTGAAGCATTCCATGATATTCATTTCATATGATTGAATTTCTCTGTGAAGCAAACACCATTTGGATTGACCACTGTATTTTGTCACTTGAGGACAAGTGAATTGTTCTTTCTTTGCTTAAGGACAAGCAAAACTGTAAATTTGGGGGAGTTTGTTAGTCGTTTTATGCGACTAACTTTTGTATATAAAACATTTTCCAAAACTTGTATAGTTTCCCCAATTTATAGTTATTTTGTAGGGATTTGTAATTAAATCTTGTTTTATTGTTATAGCTGTCTCTAGAAGATTTTCCATTTGGTTTAATGATGAAATCTGTTCAATTTCAAGTTAAAAGAGGCTAAGTCTTGAAGTGCTAAAAGTGGCAATTGCGCTCAGCTCACCATTTAGGCTCAGCGTGCATCCAACGCTAAACGCAGCTTTAGCGTGCTTAGCTTGATAGAAGAATCTGACAGAACATAAATATCAAGGCCGCACCCTAAGCGCGAGATCCGCTTGCTAAGCGCGAGGGTTGTCTTTAGCAAGGCTCAACGCATGACTAGCGCTAAGCTCAAATCCACTAACTTGCGCGATGTCGTGATTTCAAAGCCTATTTAAGCCTGAATTGTCAGAATTAGGGGGAGGAATTTTGGAGACCAGAGCTGCTTACTTTTGCATAGAATTCAATATAGTGCTCTGGAGGCAGTAGAGAAGCAGCAACTAGGCAAGGAAGCTAGGGTTCATTACTTTGAGAGATTAGAGAGAGTTTATTGTGAGGTGCCAAGAAGAGGAGGAGGGATCCCCCTTCTTGTGTAGGCAACAATTGCTCTGTACTTTCTATCACATTTGCATTAGGATTCCTTGTATGGCTGATTAAACACCCTAGTTGGGGATTTCTAAGGAACAGTTGATGTAATTACCTTCAATATCTAATTAATTGTGTTTTATATGTTCAATGCTTCTTTCAATGCTTAATTTCTGCATGTTCTTGGTCTGATCACCCATTTGTGTGTACAATTAGGTGACTTTAGCATTGGGAAATGTACTATTGCCTTAGAAATTGATAGAAGCAGGAGTGAATAACCACATTACCAGGGATGTATTGTTGGGGTTTTGGTTTTGTGTCTGCTCTTGTTTCGCACCAAACCAAAGAGAAAAGGAAACAGAAAGGGGAAAGGCCCAAACAACCAAAGCCAAATTTCCTACCAAAATCCAAACTTACAAAGTCCTATTGATCCATGATGATTGTGGATATCATCTTTGATTTGATGGGAAATGACTTGCAAAGTCCATCTATGCCATATCTGTGGTTTGGAGTTAGGATGAAACACTTGCCTATGTGAGACTTTATACACCTTGAGCAGTTTTCCTCCATTCAGTTGGACCCAATGTTTCTCCTAATGCTCTTTTAGAAATGAAATGCTAATCTTAAATCTCATTTTTGGTTATGAGAAATTCTATCTGCATGTTTTCATTCCCCAGTAGTTGCATTTGTTTTTCTTCAAAAATATATGTTGTTCTAATCGGTTTGGGGGTTCGTTTCTTTGCTAAGTGTGTTCACGTGTTAAAGACTTTCAAGACTATTACAGTCTTTTTACATTTCAAAGACTTCAATGTCTTTTATCAAGACTATCACAGTCTTCTTTACTTTCCCAATAATATCAGAGTCTTTTGTCAACACTATCATAGTCTTCTATACTTTTTCGAGACTATCAGAGTCTTTCACCAAGACTATCACAGTCTTCTTTACTTTTCTGAGACTATCACATTCTTCTTTACATTTCCAAGACTATCATAGTCAGTTGTCTTGCAGAGACAATCAAGGTCATCTGCTCCTTTACTTTTCAAAGACTATCAGAGTCTTTTGTCTTCCGGAGACTATCAATGTCATCCGCCTTTACTTTTCAAAGACTATCAGAGTCTTTTGTCTTGTAGAGACAATCAAGGTCATCTGCTCCTTTACTTTTCAAAGACTATTACAGTCTTCTTTACTTTTCATAGACTTCAATGTCTATTTGTCAGGACTATCAAAGTCTTCTTCACTTTTCAAAGGCTATCAAAGTCTTTCATCGAGACTTCAATGTCTCATTTACATTACAAGACTTCAAGGTCTTTTGTTTGTACCCGACGCCTCTTACATTCTTTCTTTTTACAGGTTTCATTGCTTGGGTTTTTGCTAGTAGCTGGTTGGATGGCAAGATCGCTAGGATGTGTTGAATTAAGAAGGGGGAGTTGAATTAATTATGAATGTGTCTTGACTAATTAAAAAACTTATCCTTCTTAATGTTACTAGATTCAATTAGGTTTTACTACTAAGTTATGAGAAATTAAAGAACCGAAACAATAACTTAGTCAAAAGTAAAGCGTAAATAAAAAGTGCACAGCGGAAATTAAAGAGTGTAGGGAAGAAGGAAACAAACACAAGTTTTTATACTGGTTCGGCAACAACCCATGCCTACATCCAGTCCCCAAGCAACCACCGGTTCTTGAGATTTTCTTTAACCTTGTAAAATCCTTTACAAGCAAAGATCCATAAAGGATGTACCCTCCTTTGTTCTCTTTGAACAACCAAGTGGATGTACGCTCCACTTGAACTGATCCATAAGAGATGTACCCTCTCTTGTTCTCAGTATTACAACCTAAGTAGATGTACGCTCTACTTGTACCACAAAGGATGTATGCTCCAATGTGCTAAGACATAGAATTCTTAGGCAGTTAGTCCTTTGAATTCTCTGTAGGGCGAAACAAAAGATATCTCAAGCGGTTAGTCCTTTGAAATCTTTTGTATAGAGGGAGGAGGAAGAAAAGATATCTCAGGCGGTTAGTCCTTTGAAATCTTTTGTACAAAGGAAGGAAGAAGAAAAGATAGCACACTTTTGTTTTCTGCAGAATTTCCACTTGCAGAAAAAACAAAGTTTAGAAAGCTTTTTGGAAAAGAAAAAGTAATAGGCAATGATTAAAAAAGGATTGAAAGATCTTGAAAAGATGTGTGTTAGATCATTATAAAATGCGTGCCCGGTCTTATATTTATAGAACCTTGATACTTTTTGAGAAAGCCATGTTAAGAGTTATAACTCTTAACTTTTTCTTCAAAGCTATTCACTGGTAATCGATTACCATAGTGGTGTAATCGATTACTCAATGTATTTTATGAAAAGTTGTGACTCTTCACAATTGGATTTGAATTCCAACGTTCAGATTCACTTGTAATCGATTACTAATATAGTGTAATCGATTACAATATTTGAAAATCATTTTGGAACATTGCAAACTATTTGAAAAATATTTTGAAAAGCAATCTGGTCACTGGCAATCGATTACTAGTAATCGATTACCAGAGAGTAATCACTCTGGTAACTTAGAAAATTTGAGAAAATTCTTTTGTAAAACAAAACTATGCTATTTGGTTTTTGAAAAAATCTTTTAATACTTATCCTATATGAAGTCTTGACTTGTTGCTTCTTGATTTCTTCTCTAGAATCTTGAATCTTGGATTGGATTCTTGATGCTTGATCTTGAAGTCTTGAATCAATCTTGAATCAATCACTTGGGCTTTTGGCATCATCAAAATTGCTTGGTTCATCATCATGAAGCTTGCTTCTACAGGATGAAATTAGTGTCCATATCTTTACTTGTCTTTTCATTTTCAATAAAAGATAAATAAGGAGGGGCAACTGTCAGACCCTAATTTCGTCCGGGGATGATCATTTGCTAACGTTTTGATTCCTACTAGCCGAATTGACCTACTTGACACCAGCTGCCATGCAATTCGAAAGGTTTTTCAACGTTTCAGAAGAGAATGTGGAAAATACCCAAAAGGGAGGGTGAAAGGGTCATTTGGAAGCCTTTTCTGACCCCTAGCTCGCCCACAAAACTTAGGAGTGAAGTAACCAGCTCGCCTGGGTGAGCTGTTGATCAACCAAGTCCCCTCCTTTCCTATAAATAGGCATGAGAGGGCTGAAGGAAGGGGTTCAGACTTTCAACATTGAAAGGATTTAGTGAAATTAAGGAGAAAAGGGAGAAAGACGAAGGAAAAACGATGTCGACGCGCTTCCGAAAGCAAATTTCTTCATGTAAAAGCAAATTTCCACCGATCATTTGTGCCATAATGTCACTTTATCCTTGTAAAATAAAGTTTCAACCGATCATTTACCTCACCAATCATCTTTTAATGAGATTGAAAGTAAATAAATGAATCCAAGATAAAATCAACATGTAATCGAGCTTTCTATCCACAAAAGTCGCATGAGTCCGTTCAAGATCCAATGCCTTAACGGTCTCTTTTATTTTTATTGGTTAAAATGAACCTTTCCAAAGTTTAAAATCAACTCTACGCATAACTTTCTTGCTTTATAAAAGAACTATGTAAGTCTGAGTTCTTTATCTCACTTGAGGATATGTATGAGCAAGGGCAACACTCTTTTCGACCCCAAAAAGTAAAAAACAATGACATAAAAAGGGAAAATAAATAAATATTGAAGTCATGATTTTGCGCCGTCCCTTGTGACAGACGCATGGGGTGCAAATACCTTCCCCACATGTAAACAACTCCCGAACCCATATTCTTAAAATTCACAGACCCACTTTTTTGGGTTTTCTCGAATAAACATTTGTGGCGACTTCTGCACGTTTTCCTTTTTGGAAGACAAACCCTCAAGCCTCGCCTCGCCCTCCCACCGAAGGGTAGGTTGCGACAACACCCAACACTAGGGTCCTTTGTGAATAAGAGCCTAAGAGAAACATACCCTTAGTCCAAACTAGAAACACCTATTCTAGCATGCCTTCAGTGATTCATGAACAATCAAAAAGATGAGTAAAACCATACACTAAAACCAAGAGTACAAATATGCACAACCTGATCAATCCTTTCCGCAAAACCTTGCTTAACTGAAGAGGTGTTCTTCTTGAACTCAAGAAACTGACACCACTCACTTACCACAAAGATCTTCATAATTAAGAGATTTAAAGTTGAGTCACTATTTCTAAGAACTTTTGATGGAAGCTTGCTTGTGGGGCTTCCATGGAGGTTGGATCTTTGAGCTTCAATGAGGTCCTTTAATGGTTATTTTCCACCATGGAGATGCAGTGGAAGACAAATGAGAAGAGGTGAGTGTGGAAGCAAAGCTTCGTGATGAATCAACAATGATTCAAAGGTGTTTTGATGATAACAATGATGACAACAAAAGATGATGACAAAGTTGATGAACAAAAAGCTCAAAAGATCAAAGAACAACTCAAGTGAATCAAGAACAAGTCAAGAGTTCAAGAATGAAGAAGAATTCAAGACTCAAGAAGAAAGTCTACAATCAAGAATCAAGATTCAAGAATGAAGAAAAGACTCAATCAAGATAAGTATTAAAAAGTGTTTTCAAAACTTTGAATAGCACATGAGTTTTTGACAAAACCTTTACCAAAGAGTTTTTACTCTCTGGTAATCAATTACCATATTGTTGTAATCGATTACCAGTAGCAAAATGAGTTTGAAAAAGTTTTCAAACTGAATTTACAACGTTCCAAATATTTTCAAAAGGCTGTAATTGATTACAATGTTTTGGTAATCGATTACCAGTGTCCTTGAACGTTGAAATTCAAATTTAAAAATGAAGAGTCACATTGTTTCACTCAAAAGCTTTGTGTAATCGATTACACTTATTTGGTAATCGATTACCAGTGATTGTTTCTAAAAAATCAAAAGATGTAACTCTTCAAAAAGGTTTTGACTTTTTCAAATGGGTTTTAAGTTTTTCTAAAAAGTTATAACTCTTCTGAATGGCCTTCTTGACCAGACATGAAGAGTCTATAAAAGCAAGGCTTTGTTTTGCATTTTGAATCAATCTTTCTAACAACAATCTTGAACACATATTTCATACAATCCTTTACAAGCCTTGAATCTCTTTGAACTTCTTCTTCTTCTTTTGTACCAAAAGCTTTATGAAGTTTTATGGTTTTCTAAACCTTGAAAACTTGTGCTATTCATCTTTTCATTCTCTTCTCCCTTTGCCAAAAAGAATTCGCCAAGGACTAACCGCCTGAATTCTTTTTGTGTCTCTCTTCTCTCTTTTCCAAAAGAACAAGGGACTAACCGCCTGAATTCTTTTGTGTCTCCCTTCTCCCTTGTCAAAGAATTCAAAACGACATAGTCTGAGAATTCTTTTGATTCTTCCCATTCCCTAATACAAAAGCGTTCAAAGGTTTAACCGCCTGAGAATTCTTTTGTATCCCCATTCACAAAGTATCAAAGGTTTAACAGCCTGAGATCTTTGTCTTAAAACATTGGAGGGTACATCCTTTGTGGTACAAGTAGAGGGTACATCTACTTGGGTTTGACTGAGAACAAGGAATGGTACATCTCTTGTGAATCAGTTCTAATGGAGGGTACATCCACTAGGGTTTCAAAGAGAACAAAGGAGGGTACATCCCTTGTGGATCTTTGCTTGTAAAAGGATTTTTACAAGGTTGAAAGAAATTTGAAGGACCGCATGTCGCTTGGGGACTGGAGGTAGGCACAGGTTGTTGCCGAACCAGTATAAAAACTCTTGTGTGTTTGTTTCCTTCTTCCTTACTCTTTTACTTTCCGTTGTGGATTTAATTTTCGCTTTTACTTTCTGTTAAGTTTCTCTTCTACTCCATATTCTCTTAACAACAAAAGTAAAAGCCTTAAAAGAGTAATTTTTAATTGGTAAAGTTTTAGGAATAATTAATTCAACCCCCCCTTCTTAATTATTCTGAGGCCACTCGATCCAACAGTGAGAGGAGGCGCCATCCACTAGGGAATAAGCCATGGAAGAAGGGGCTTCACCACCAAGATGAGCCTTGGATAAGAAGCTTGGAGAGGATGCTTCAATGGAGGAAAAGAAAGAGGGAGAGAAAGAAAGAGGGGGGAGCACGAAATTGAAGGAAGAAAAAGGGAGAGAAGTTGAACTTTGAGTTGTGTCTCACAAGACTCTCATTCATCAAAGTTACAACAAGTGTTACACATGCTTCTATTTATAGACTAGGTAGCTTCCTTGAGAAGCTTTCTTAAGAAAACTTCCTTGAGAAGCTTCTTTGAGAAAACTTCCTTTAGAAGCTACAGCTTTGCTACACACATCCATCTAAAAACTAAGCTCACCTCCTTGAGAAGCTAGAGCTTAGCTACACACACCCCTCTAATAACTAAGCTCACCTCCTTGAGAAGAGAAGCTAGAGCTTAGCTACACACCCCTATAATAGCTAAGCTCACCCCCATGACAAAAATACATGAAAATACAAAAAATTCCCTAATACAAAGACTACTCAAAATGCCTCGAAATACAAGGCTAAAACCCTATTACTACTAGAATGGCAAAAAATAAAAGGCCCAAACGAAGGAAAAACCTATTCTAATATTTACAAAGATAAGCGGGCTCATACTTAACCCATGGGCTCGAAATCAACCCTAAGGCTCATGAGAACCCTAGGGCCTTCCCTTGGATCTTTGACCCAATCTACATGGAGTCTTCTATCCAATGCCCTTGCAGGGTAGGATTGCATCATTCCCTCCACCTTGGAAAGGATTTGACCTAAAATATTGAGGTTCTTCATACTTTGGGCTCCTTCCCTCAACACCTGTAAAAAGAACTAAAACATATGTATTAGTGGTGTTTGGTATGTTGAAGTAAGGTAAGGTCTGAAAACCCATTTCCTGGGCATCTTCCCATAAAGAAACATGGTTCCTCACCAACTCAATGAGTGGTGCTACAAGTATAGAAAAATATGGGACAAACCTTTTGTAAAAGTTTGTTAAGTCATGGAAGCCCCAAATTTTTCTTATACTTGGTGGAGTGGGCCACTCAAGAATGACCTTTATTCTCTTAGGGTTCATGGGAACCCCTTGATCACTATATGAAAAATTAAGAAAAGCAATGCAATAAAACATACCTTTTTCTGTATTTTCATGTTGATTATTCCTACCAAAAAGTATGACAAACCTAAGGTTTCCCATATGAGTACCTAAGTTTGTATTAAAAAAAAAAAAGAACAAACCTACCTAATGAGTCCCTATGTACACACACCATGAAGATGTTATGTGTATGAGTGATTTTACAAAAGAGGGTTGAACCACTCAAAACATTCATCATGCCACCTATTTTAGGGACTTGGTGCCTAATAATACCTATTTTGGGCACCAACAAAGCACAAGGATTTAAGCTCTTGCGAACCAAACCCTCATCCAACAACTTCTTTACCTGAGGAATAAACTCAAGCCCAAAAGGTGTGGCAATGCTAGCAAGTGTCTTTTTACAAAAGAGAAAATGTGGAGGTTGTCTAAGAGGGAAAGTTTCTTTAATGTTTGTCTTTATTGTAAAATGAGTTTCCTTCTTAGCTAAACTCTTGGAGGAGACACTTCCCTCCTTACACTTTTTTTTAATCACTAATGGTTGTCCTTCTTCTTGGGGGTAGATTTCTTCACTAGATTCTTCCCATTTTGCTTCTTCACTTTCACTAGAGGAAGGTGAAGTAGTAGCCTCATCTTGGCTACTATAAATGTCTTGGCCCCTCATAATCATGGTTTTTGTGGTGGGGCATTGAGAAGTAATGTGTCCTCTTCCAAGACATTTAAAGCACTTTATAGAGCTAGTTTTCTCTTGCATACTAGCCTTAGGGGCTTGCTTTTCTATTGTCTCCCCCTTATCATCTTTGGGCTTAGAAGGTGTCACCCCTAAGATGCCTTGACCTTGGTCTTTCTTTGGATAAGAGTGAGAGCCATAAGATTTTGAAGTAGGTTTCTTTTTAAGTTGTTGCTCTACCCTTATTTCCCAATCTAAGTTAGCCTCTACATTGTCCTTCCCATGGAAGTATGGGAGGTTAATGTTAGCCTCTTGAGGCTTTCTTTCCTTTTCCCTTCTATGGGAGTGAGGTCTAAGATGTGACCTATGCCTTCCTTCGTAATAGTCACAAATTTCTTTACTTAGGCTCTTGCAAGAGTTATGACTACTATAGGAGACATGTTTTTCTCTTTTCATTTCTTTCATTATTTTTCTTCTTTCTTCCTCTGTTATTTTCTCTCTTTCATCTTGACTTATTTCTTCCACTCTTTTTTTACCTTTTTCTTTTCTCTCTTGTTTTTCTTTCCATAACTTCAGGGAACTCAACTCATCTAAGATTCTAGATAAATGGTCTTTATGACTAGTACCCTCACCATGAACACTAGATGAATGATGACTCATGTTGGTT
Source organism: Glycine max (assembly GCF_000004515.6). Lineage (NCBI taxonomy): Eukaryota > Viridiplantae > Streptophyta > Magnoliopsida > Fabales > Fabaceae > Glycine > Glycine max. The sequence goes on from NC_038243.2 coordinate 12,801,000, forward strand.
CCTAAGTTGTGGTTCTTTCTTGTTGGAGGTTTGAAAACAAAAGGTAAAAGAAACTATGGTTGTAACTAGCCAAAATAAACACTAAAAGAGGTGTGAAAGATAAGGTAAAAAACTAATTAGTAAAAGACAAGCTATCTAGGCGGTTTGACAATGGAAGGTAAAGGAAATAAGCTATGAAAGTAAGCAAGAAATGTAAACTAGGTGAATCCTAAGAGTGTTTGGATGACCACATTCACGGTTTCCAACAAAACACTCACTATCCTAAGGAAAAATTGCCTAAAATTATTACACACAAATGGAAGTTTAATAACCTATTGGAGGCTCCCAACACACTTCCCATGAAAGGCCTTTTTGTTACAAAACTTTAAAGCAATGAAGCTAAGTAAATTGCAAATTACAAAATGGTCCTCAATTTTGGTGGTTGTTCTCTCTTTGGTGATTCACTCAATTTGGAATGCTTCTTAGTCCAATAGCTCTTAAGGTGGTTGGCCCCTTGCTTCTTGACTCAAATTCTTCAAGGGTTGGCACCAATCCTCCTTTCCAATTCCCTATATGGCAACTCACAAACAAGGAAACAAAGAGACAAGCAGTAACCAAAGACCAAAAAAATGAAATGAAAGCTAAACCAATGGTGTTTTAACAAGACAATTTTTCAAGGATTATTCAACAATTAAAGCAATGAAAAGGACATAGAAGCAAGCTAGGATTCAAAGAGAAACTTAGAATGGCTCTAGAGTAGAGTAAAAAAAAACTATAAAAAAAGACTCAACAAAACTCTAGCTTTGGCACTTGTTTTCACAGTAATTTTCAATTGAAATTTAGGAACTAAGATTGGCATAAAATAGGCACCAATTATAGAATAAATTTTGAGCCAAAACAACAAGCACACTTCCCTTTCACTTTTTTTTTCCTGGATACTGATTTTTCTGCCAACGTGTGTGATTTTTAGTATTTTTTCCTTTTATCCAAATCACCTGGTTCTTTTTGTATAACTTTTTTCCAGATTTCTAGAAAATTCAGTAAAAATTTAAGCTCAAAATTCGAAGTAACAAATTCTCAGTAATTTTTACAAGTTTGTATGTCCAAGCTGCTAGAACCAGCGATTGTTTTTTTTAAGCATGGTATATTGATTGCCTTGGGCTTACTTTCAACCTTACTATGTATGTTGAACTCACTAATCTTGTTTACCACAGTTTTAGGAGTTCAATATTCACTTAGGATCAAAATTTCAGCCAGCAATTCAATCACCAAAACTCAAATTCACAATAGGCACAATCATAAGAAAACCTAAAAGTTCGAGAAAAGGTTCACAATCAAAGACTCTCTAAGAATTTTGCATGAACATGTTAAGGACTAATTAACATGCAAGATTTGACTCAAATCAAATAATAGGCTAAAAGAATTTCATACACTCATGAACAAATGAGTTAGACAAAGAAACAAGAAAATAAAATTCAGCACAACATAAGAAATCTTATGTGACAAGTTTCATGACTAGACATGACTTCTATGACAAAACTACAATAGGTGAACAAGTCACTCTAGATTTTTGAGGTTTTCTTCTACTTTAATATTTTTGTAAGAATTTTATGGTTTAGGTTTCAACCACAAAAAATAACAAGACAAAACTCAAAGGAACCTAAACTCAACATAATTCATGGTTCAAGAACAAGAACAAGAAATTTGAACCATAGAAAATCAAATCTAGCTTCTATAGCAAGTTTAATCGGTGGAAACTCTAAAGAATCATGTTAACAACATTTAGCACAAGACATGTGAGGAGATACATGGAGAAAAATGAAGAAACAACAATGGAAGAGAAGGTAAAGAAAAAATTTAATGGAGGTTTAAGGAGCACCTACTTGAAGCTCTTGTGCTCTGATTACCACTTGATGGAAGCTTGCTTGTGGGGCTTCTATGGAGGTTGGATATTTGAGCTTCAATGAGATCCTTTAATGGTGATTTTCCACCATGGAGATGCAGCGGAAGACAAATGAGAAGAGGTGAGAGGAGGCGCTATCCACTAGGGAATAAGCCAGGGAAGAAGGAGCTTCACCACCAAGATGAGCCTTGGATAAGAAGCTTGGAGAGGATGCTTCAATGGAGGAAAAGAAAGAGGGAGAGAAAGAGAGAGGGGGGAGCACGAAATTGAAGGAAGAAAAAGGGAGAGAAGTTGAACTTTGAGTTGTGTCTCACAAGACTCTCATTCATCAAAGTTACAACAAGTGTTACACATGCTTCTATTTATAGACTAGGTAGCTTCCTTGAGAAGCTTTCTTAAGAAAACTTCCTTGAGAAGCTTCTTTGAGAAAACTTCCTTTAGAAGCTACAGCTTTGCTACACACACCCATCTAAAAACTAAGCTCACCTCCTTGAGAAGCTAGAGCTTAGCTACACACACCCCTCTAATAACTAAGCTCACCTCCTTGAGAAGAGAAGCTAGAGCTTAGCTACACACCCCTATAATAGCTAAGCTCACCCCCATGACAAAAATACATGAAAATACAAAAAATTCCCTAATACAAAGACTACTCAAAATGCCTCGAAATACAAGGCTAAAACCCTATACTACTAGAATTGCCAAAAATACAAGGCCCAAACGAAGGAAAAACCTATTCTAATATTTACAAAGATAAGCGGGCTCATACTTAGCCCATGGGCTCAAAATCTACCCTAAGGCTCTTGAGAACCCTAGGGCCTTCCCTTGGATCTCTGACCCAATCTACTTGGAGTCTTCTATCCAATGCCCTTGCGGGGTAGGATTGCATCAACTTTTCTTTTCTTCTTTCTTTAACTAATAACGACACGTGATCTAGGCTCACTTAGAAGCTTATTTCATTGTATTATAAAGAGAACATAGGCTGGTTATTTATAGAAAAAATAGTTATAACCGCCTAAAATCGATTAAATCTACAAGGTGATCGATTAATTCAATGAAGTAATCGATTACATTATGTTTTTAATCGATTAAAATGTTTTTCCCAAAACCTGGAAATAGCTCAAGAACAATTTAATCGACTAGATACTCAAAGTAATCAATTAAAGTGTTCTTGTTCAGTTCTGAAACACTTATAGAAAGAGAACTAATCGATTATATCACAACATAATCGATTAAAGCAAAGACTCCTGAATAAATCAATCATTTTCTCAAAAACAATTGTGTAATCAATTACAATAAGGCTCTAATTGATTAAACTAATACAAGACATAACTCTGCAAGCTTAAGAAAACTTGTGTAATCAATTATGATAAGGTTGTAATCGATTAAAACAAAGAGTGTTGCCTTCTGAAGAAACTTTTCTAACTTTAGAAATTTTCTTCTCACTTACTCATAATGATGCATGATGCACAAAAGATATGATATGGACTAAAATGCAACATTCACTATAACAACCAACACAAATGCCACTCAAAGGAGTTGGGCATGTAAAAGACAAAACATCTTCAAGCTTTTCTCTAAGCTTCAAGCTTTAGTATTCATGTTGCTAATGTTGCTCCCTCTATATCTAACAATCTCCCCCTTTTTGGCTTTGATGATGCCAAACTCGAATATGACATCTACTCATTGGGTGCATTTGGAGGCTTTGAGTCTTAAGATTGGAAACTTGTTTTTCTTAGTCAATCCTAAAAATTCTTAACACTTAAGAAAAGATCAATTCATATCATCATCATCATCATATATCTTACTATATAATCTTACTTATGCTAATGCAACACTCAACTGCTTATGCAATGTAATCAATGTGCAGTTCATCTCCCAATATGCAAATACGCAATTCATCTCCCCTTTTAGGCATTAACAAAGCCAAAAAGTTTGAACTTATACACAAAACAAAGCAACAAACTGAAGGGAAATAAAACCATAGCCTTTTATTAATCATGAGACATTACAAACCATTATTCATAGAACAAAAAACTTAACTATCATTATATGATAAAGACAAAGAGAACAAGACATGAAAAAATAGATCAACAGACAGTAAAACCAAGCACAGGAACATAACTACGCCTCATCCTCATCCTGGTTAAGAAGGTTACTAAGGGTTAGCCTAGTTTCTATGTTCTCTAGCCTAATGGTGATGTTTTCTAAGGTACTGTGAACATCAGTCAAGTTCTCTTGATGAAGGTGAAGCATAGAATCCATCTTCTAAATCATAAGAGGCTCAAAAGGACTCCATTAGTTCACAGGCTCTTGTTGAGCCTTCCGCTTCTTCCATCTGGTCCATCTTTGCCGCTGTTGGTGGCTCTCCAACCATGATTCGTTCATGTTCTACAAACCTCATCCCAAGCTTCTTAAGATGCCTTTCGGTTATCTCACTAGATGCTTTGGTGAAGTCTACAATCTCATTAGAAACATCAATATTGAAATATTCAATGAATCTAGAGGCTAGCACAACATACGAAAACTCATAATCCACTAATCGAAAACTCTTCAACATGATGTCTTCAATCAGAAGTACCCAATTCATTTGAATACCTGATTTTAGACAATACATAATCTATAAATCATCGTCAGTCACCTGTGCATGATTACTAGACCTTAGTGTGAGAATGTAGGTTATGAGGTGCACGAGCATTCTGTCTTTAGCAGTTAAACCACCTACACCTAGGTGATTCCTTAAATTCCTTGCTGGATCAAAGAGCATACCTCTGTAAGTCTACATCTTGTTGTAACCATCAACAGATTCTACAAACTAGTGGACTCCACCCATTTCCAGTCTGGCGACTGCCTTCCAAACCTCAATAATCGATTACGATAAAGTTGTAATCGATTAAAATAGAGAGTTTTGCCTTCTAAAAAAATTTCTAACTTTAGAAATTTTCTTCTCACTTACTCATGATGATGCATTATGCACAAAAGATATGATATGGACTAAGATGCAACATTCAATATAACAACCAATACAAATACCACTCGAAGGAGTTGGACATGTAAAAAACAAAACATCTTCAAGCTTTTCAGAAAGCTTCAAGCTTTAGTCTTCATGTTGCTCATGTTGCTCCCCCTATCTCAACAAACCCCATTTCTAGTGTGATTTTTCGTATTTCAATTGGTATCAGAGCATGGCCTATTTTAATGAGTATTCTTACAAATATAGAGGAAAGATCCTAAAGTCAAATAAATATGGAAGAAGGATACTCCATAAACAAGCCACAATTATTCAAAGGCGTCAAATATGACTATTGGAAGGAACATATGATAGCTCATTTCTAGTCCATTCATATAGACCTTTGGGACATCGTAGAACTTGACAACTACGTACCATTGGATGATCAACTGAATGAAGTTTCCATAACCTTTTAGGCAAATGCTCAAAGACAAAGGTTTATAGTGAACTTTAAAGCTCAAAATGTTGTATTGTGTGCCCTTTCTGAGGAAGAATATTCAAAGGTCCACAACTACAAAAGTGCAAAATAAATGTCAGACACATTAGCTTTGACATATGAAGGATCGTCATAGGTAAAACGCAACAAGCTTAGCTTGTTGACATGTAAGTATGAACTCTTCTCTATGGAAAATGGTGAATATATGCAAGCCATGTTTGGATGCTTCCAAACTATTTTAAATGAATTACGTTGTCTTAACAAAACTTTTTATAACTATGATAACATTAACAAAATTCTAAGAATTTTATCCAGAAAGTGAATACCACAGGTGACAGCCTTGAGAACTGTGAAGAACCTAGACTCCAAGTCCACTGAAGAGCTGATTGGAACCTTAATGGTTCATGAGTACGAACTTCAACAAGATGAAGGATTCAAAAAGGGAAAATCCTTGGCTCTAACAACACAAAAAGCCAAAACATCTTCAACATGCAAGGAATCTTCATCCAGACCTGCGTCTAGAAGATCATCCAAAGTTTTCAACATTGATACACCTTCTGATGATGAGTCCAATGATGAAAAAGGCTCAGATAAAGATGATCAATTAGCTTTCATCTCAAGGTAGATAAGGAACATGCACTATTAGAAAATACACTTTCAACATCGATTATTTACAGCATTCTACATCGATTTTAAAACCGATGTTGAAAGTACCGATGTTGAATGTATTATTGTTAACATCGGTTTTTAAAAACCGATGTTAACATAAAAATGATAACATTGGTTTTCTAAATACCTGATGTTATACACAAAGAACTACAACAAAATAAGTGTATGCATGATGAACCTTGACATCGATTTTCTAGTAAAACTGATGTTAATGTTATATATTCATATCGATTTTGTAGTAAAACCGATGTCAATGTAATATCTTAACATCGGTTTTCTAGCAAAACCGATGTTAATATATTACATTAACATCGGTTTCACTAGAAACCGATATCAACGTTCATGATGCATACACTTATTTTGTTGTAGTTCTTTGTATATAACATTGGTTATTTATAAATAACCGATGTTAACCTTTGTACTTTAACATCGGTTATTTATAAATATCCGATGTTAATATACACACGTTAACATCGGTTATGTATAAATAACCGATGTTAACCTTTGTATATTAACATTGGTTATTTACATAACCGATGTTAAGGTGCATGTTGACATCGGTTTTTGTAAATAACCGATGTTGTTTACTATATTAACATCGGTTTTTGTTAATAACCAATGTTGTTTTCAAGTTTTTTTATATGAACTTTCTGTTTTTACAATAAATCAAAAATTGTACCTGTAAAATGCAATTTCAGACCCAATCACAACAAATAAACATTTTATTCTGCTTTGAAATACTTTTAATCATAATAAACATTGAATAATTGATTTATCATAAACAACAATCAAAAAATGAATTCAATGTTCAAATTACATAGGAAATGTCAAAAATGTAAAACCAAAGTAAACTAAGCTAAACTTAATGTCCCTAAATCCTAGGTCTGATCTCTAACTCGGAGAAAATACTGTGCCCACTGGATCCGCAATGCCTTTAATCTCTCTAGCTTCAATGGTCTAGGATTGTTAAAATACTGCATGATGAAATAAATGATAATAAGTTAATAATGTGATACAAATTATAGAAAAATCAAATTTGTTTGAAATAAAAGTACCGCTTCCTAGTTATTCCTAAAACTTCCTAAAATGATGGTGGACATCCAGTGCATGACATAGTAGCCGCACTCAGTACTTCCTTTTTGTCTATTACACTAAATACATAATGAAATTTGGATATTAATTAAACAATTAGTGTACAGACACATAAGAAATATATATAAGTGGAAGTTTTATGTAAATGACGTACCTTGACGACAATCCACCTAGCAGGAGCCTTTGATTTAGGTTGTGGAGCATCATCAAGACCTTTTAAAGCACTGTTCCATGCGAGTAACAATTAAAAAGTGGTGTTGTTGAGGTATTTGAATGCAAATGCATTGAAAAGAATACTGACCTATTAATTATCCCCTTATGGTAGTTGTCTGGCCTGTTATGGAATGAATAAAACCAGATAACTAGGTGTTCGTTGGGCACAAGGACCACCATCTACCAGTGTCCGCTACAGTGGGGATGAATATGGGTTAGTATATTAGTAAACATTAATTTAATTCAGTTATTTTGTGTGACTTACCCATTCAGGTAGGCTCCAAGATAGACATCGCGTTTTGATCTCTACATCCAACTCTTTATGTAACTTTCAGACTCAAACTGCGATTGCCCAGACCTCTGAATGGATTGTGGCTCGAGGAATCCATAGATATCAGAATTCCCCACACGCATACTTGTTTTAGTTAGATGCCTGTTTATGTTAAGTCAAAGTTAAATATTAATGAATTGAAAGCAATAACTTAGGTAATTAAAAGTAATCTAAAATGACTTATAGAATCCACAACTGTAACACTTATATGCTGAGACATTGACCACCGTGTGCGATTTCAGAGAGGTCTTCGTGCTTTATGTAGAGCGGGAAGTCTGGATTAAAGACCCCAAACACGGTGGCATCCCATATAACCTGATAAGGCCTCAAGAAAAGCTCTGGGATGGTCAATGTCGTCAGATAAAGTGGATCATCGACCTCCGGATAAGGCTTTTGAGGTGGTTTTGCCGAAGACACAGTTGTCTGTTCATGAAACAAAGTTAAATGGCCTAATTTGAGGCACGCTGAATGAATTAATTCAAGAAGAAGAAACATATAGTAAGAGTAAAGTACCTGTTGTGATAAAGACTTGACCAGATGTGTCGCCCAAGCAAAGAAGGGGTGAATTGCTTGCCCCACTAAGGAAACCTCATCAGTGGGTACAGGAGCTAGAGCATCAGCATCTGTAACCTCCTCCACACCCACCTTTACTTGGCCATGCAACAAAGGAGTGTTATGAACAACAGTGGATCCCTCATAAACTCTCCCCAGGGTAACCAGGCGGGCAGGATGTACTTCGATGTACAAGCCGCACCTATCTGAGTCACTCGTCTCAGGATCATTTCCTGAGGGATCAACACAACTCCCCTTTGTGCTTACTCGAGGACCTGAGGGACCAACTAGAGGCTCGGGAGGTAGTGCAAGTCCCTGAGATTTTTTCTGGGACTGAATCTGGCTGAACGACACCAAGAGCTGCCGCGTTACTTTTTCTGTGATGGACTCCTCTAGCTGGTCCCTGATTTGCTGGGTCAGTTGCTACAATTCTTCAAGAGGCAGGGAGGAAGAGCTGCGGGACATCTGTGGAGCCGATCCAAAGTATTTCTTGATGGTGACACCAGCTCCAGCAGCACGGACACGTCTAGGGTGCTTTGGACGCCCAATAACAGTGGTGAGAACATCCTGACGCCCATGGGGAACGAAGGATCCCTGTGTCGCCTGCTCCTCAAAGGAATCATGCACAGAAAACACACATTTGTGCATGGCATCCACAAAATATTGAAATATAATTCTAATGGTTAGTTGAAAATGACTTACGATCTTCTCAGCGATTTCCTTTGCAGCCTCAGTTGTCATCTCCCCTATTTTCTTCGTGCGGGCCATCTTCCACTTCACGTGACGTCTGACCGGGGATGGAGGGTCGATGACGCCATCAACGCTTCCTGAATGTGCAGCTTCCTCCAACTTCTTCTTGGTTTTCTCAGCCAGGAGCTTCTGCTCCAAATATTCATAACCCCCATGAGACAAAACATGGGGGGCAGTGTTCTGTTTCTGGATGGCCTGTGCCTTTTTGCGCACATCCTGCAAAAATGAAACAATAATCTTTCAAATTGCTAGAATGAAGTATAACAAGTTAATGTTTTTTGAAAAACAACTTAAATGGCAAGGAACATACCTCCCAAGAAGGGTCTCTACGAGTCTGGCAAAACTGGGCCCATTTTTCCTTGCTTATGCCGTATTTCTCACAGACACTATCGTCCATACCGTCCTGATCGGCTATAAGAGGAAGCTTATTTTTGCTTCATTTGTATACCCTTATTCATCACAGAGATAGAAATGGTGGAGAGTCTCTATTGCGTATTAGTAATCATCCCCAATTCCATGAACTTCAAGAAGTGGAAGAGGAAGACGTTCAAATCCCCCCAGCAAAGGGGAAGAGGTCCCCTCGGGCAGCAAAACGAAGACCTAAATGGACAACCACACTGATTGATGAATTTTTGGACGAAAATTCCCAACTTAGACATGTGTTTTTTCTTGGTAAAAAAATAGCTATAGATCTAATGCAGACTGTTGTGAACGGAAGTTATTACTACTACCCTGGGAGAATTTGGTTAGACACCGATGGAAATCCTATTCAAGCCCATGGAGGGGGCATTATATATGATAAAAGATCAAGAACATACTATTGGTATGGTGAATATAAAGATGGGCCTACCTACCAAATTCACAAGAAAGGAGCTGCTCGGGTAATTCATTTTATTCAAGTGAACTGTTATTTTGTTTGCAAGTTAATAGTTGTCATCATTGCTGTAGGATTTTATGTATCTTGTTTTTCACTATTATAATTTATAAACATTTAATGGTTGTTAAAATGGCTTCCATCGTTTTATATAAGTGCAATGCTTACATGGTTTTGTCTTTTGCTTATTTTGAAAAATAAAAACCATAAGAGGACTACCTGGTTAGCAAGAACTTAGTAGATTAGAGACGCATCTTTGATTCTCATATCTGCATTTTCCTTCTTTGCATCCTGTAGCTTATTTAGAGATGCATTTAATTTGTGTTAAATTATTGAAGGTACTGCATCTTTGAGTCTATTTTAAGGAATTTCAATTAGCTTGCTCCGACCAAAAACTAAAAACCAAAGTTTGGATAAGAATGTAATTTATGTTTACACATTTAATCTATGGAAAATCAAAGAACAATATGTCAATAAGATTTGTGTTGAGTAACCTGATTGCAAAAGCAGTGTGGATAGCAAGGTCAATGTCTGGAGCTAACAAGAAGATGATTGAGGCACTAGCTGCTAGGAAGAAGGAAGAGTATCTGAAGAAGGAAGAGTACCCGCAACAATTTAAGATGAACTGCCATAAGTTCCATTTTCAAAGCTTTCATCCAATATATGCATGTTTTCAATAATGCAATTAGTAAACCAATCACACAAATCAATCACATATGATTGGTTTGTGTACAGTCTATTTAGTTTCAATGTTTTATTCTAAATAGAAACGTAGTATTGATTTGCTCCATTTTTTGGACTGATATTAAATGTCCATTAAATATTAATGAATTTGAATTATGTGTATGAGTTATGCAAATGAATCTAGCAAAATCAAATATATAAATAGAAAATTACATTAGACGATGCTAATCAATTCTCCTTCATCATGATCATTACGATTAGCATGAACGTCGTCAGCTTCTTCTTCTCCGACAACGTTAGGAGTGATTTGCACGGTCAAAGGACTAACATAGGTGTCCATGTATGAATCATCATCTTCTACATTAACACTAATTGTTTTGCCCTGGAGAACCACGCACCACCTTTCATCACAAGGGTCTTGCACGTAAAATATTTGTCTAGCTTGTTCTGCCATGATGAAAGGGTCATTGTGGTAATCAAGTTTCTTTAGGTCTACCAACGTAAATCCTATATCATCGGTTCATACACCGGTGTTGCTGTCAACCCATTTACATTTGAAAACACATACAATAAATTTCACATAGTTAAGCTCCCAAATTTCATCAATGAACCCAAAGTAAGGGATGGAAGCTACACAGGGATTGGCGTCATTCACACTTGTGAAGTGTTGAGATTCAGCCCTTAGGGTGACCCCGCTGTTCTGTATTGTACTTTTGTCATCTTGTGCTTTTGTGTAAAATGAATACTTGTTTATGTCGTATCCTTGCCAAGTTATAACATTTCTTTTAGGCCCATCTGCTAGCTTTCTTAATGTTTCTGAAGCATTCTCATCTGCAAAGATTGTATCTTTAAACCAATCACAGAAAGTCTTGTTATGCTTTTTCAACACCCAATTCTTTGACATTTTTGGATTATTCTGTTTGACTAAAGCTTCATGCTTATGTATGTATGGCAAAACTTCATTACTGTTGTTCAAGACATACAAGTGAGCTTGAAACAAATCTTCTACACTTGGAGCTTGTAACAAATCTTTTACAGTTAATATAATATTTTTTTAATTGAAGTTATATTTGATATCTTTAAGGCCCTGCTCAAGAGCTGTTTGAAAAACACTAAGTGTATTCAAAGTTGATCTTCCAAGTTCACTACAAGCTGGCCTTAGTGGCCAGTTGTCACAACCTACCCTTCGACGGGAGGGCGATGCGTGACTCGCGGGTGCGTGTTCCAAGAAAGGAATACGCGCGGAGTCGCCACCAACGTTTATTTGAGGAAAACGTCAAAAAAACCGGAAAAGATGTGATCTACGAAATTTTTAAGTGAAAGGTTCGGGAGTTGTATTTACACACGGGGAAGGTATTAGCACCCCATACGTCCGTCACAAGAGACGACAGCCTTTAATCAAATGTGCAAATATGACTTCAATTTATATTTTTTCCCCTTTTACGTTCTTATGTCTTTTTTTATGCCTTTTTATGTTTTTATCTTTTTGTGGTTGACAATGGCGTTTCCCTTTGCTCCTACGTATTCCTCAATTGTGATGAAAAAATCAGACCTACGTAGTTCTTTTGTGAACAAAGTGTTTGGTTAAGTTGTTTTTTATCCTTTTTTGCAAAGTATGTTTTTATTGAATGAAAGGTCATTTAAGGAGTTGGACCATTAAACAATCTTTCGATTCTTTTGAAAAGAGAGAAAACATTAAGGCATTGGACCATTAATGATCTCTTTATTTTTGAAAGAGGTAACAAAGTTACATATTGATTTTTAGGCTTTTTTAGAAATCTACATTTAACCAATAAAATGCATTCAAGGCGTTGGACCTTTGAAAATGGCATTTCTAGGCTATGACAAAAGTTTGGTTTATGAATTGATTTTAGCCTTAGTTTCACTTTGGTTATTAGTTGATTCGATTAAGAAAGAGAAATCCCAAAGAAAAACATCCGATTGATTTTTTTGATTTATTTTACTAAAAGATATTTTTTATTATTATATTATTATTTTACCTCTTTTTGGTTTCCAACCTGGTTACGGCATGATCGAACGGTCAGATTTCATTTTAACAGAAATTAATGGAGGTTACAATTCAAATGATCGGTGGAAATTTATTTTATTTTTTGATTAGGCGAGAAAATGACTTAAGTAAATGACTAAAGCACGTCAAAAGGGGTAAGGAAAGTAAATGAAATGAAAATAAAAGCATGTGAAACAAATGAGGACCACTAAGGGTACATAGAATGAATTGAAAAGTTCGATTTCGGGAACTTATTGGTTGAAGACCGAAGAACGACGAAGAACGAACGAAGAACGTCGAAGAACGATTGAAAATCTTCGCGAAATCACCCACGGAAACATTACGGAAACGTTACGGAAGCGCCTCGGCTTGGATTTTCTTCACGGAAACAATTTTTCTCACTAATTTTAAGTGAATCTTAGATACCAGGAGGGTTGAACATTTTTGTTCTTCCCTCCTTCCCCTATTTATAGGAAAAGGAAGGAGATGCTTGCCACCCAGCTTGCCCAGGCGAGCTAGGTTGTTTCCTCTAGAAGCAACCGCCTTCTGGAGGAACATCCTGGAAGGCCTAAGTGGGCCTAGTTGCAATTTGAACCCCCATTTTTACTAAATACACCCCCTTGCTCTTTTTTGGTGATTCTTTTTCCGTAACATTACGAAACTTTACGAATTTCGTAACGATGCTTTTTTTCTTTCCGTAATGTTACGAAACCTTACGGATTACGTAATCATCCCTTTTTTGCCTTCTGAAACGTTACAGAAGTTTATGGATTGCGCACTAATACTTCCTTTTAATTTCTGACATGTCACGGAACTTCACGGATTGTGCTACAACGCTTTTCTTTTGGCTTCCGGCATGTCTCGGAACTTCACAAATTGCCTAAAGATGGGTGCCAAATACCTCAAAGTGGTCAAACGAGGGTCGCATCCCAACAACGGATGGTCTTCGGACGAAATTAGGGTATGACAGTTGCCCCTCTTTACTTGTCTTTTATTGGAGATAAAAGGGAAGTAAAGATAAGACACTAATTTCGTTCGAGCGAAACACCATTTGGCCAGTGAACCTCCCTGCCAGCGGAACCTGCAAAAATTTGAAATTGATCAGTACTGACACATCATCTTGATACTGTCGAATTCGTTCCTCTTGGTTGATACAAGATGCAGAATGACCATAATTTGTCTCTGCGTTTTGTTGGACACGATCGAGCCTGGGCGGCAAGGTGCAGAATGACCATAATTTGTCTCTGCGTGCCACTGGACACGATCGCTTCTGGATGGTGGAAAGGTGTGCGGGATGACCATAATTTGTTCCCGGCCACCTTTCAACTTACTGTTCTCGAATGACAAAGGGCGCATAATTTGTCTCTGCACGTTTATCATTTGATTTTGCAAAATCTGAATGCCAAAGGGCGCAGAATTTGTCTCTGCGCATTTATCATTTGATTTTCCGAAATCTGAATGCCAAAGGGTGCAGAATTTGTCTCTACGCGTTTACCACTCGACTCGCTGCTCCTGAATGATAAAGGGCACATAATTTGTCTCTGTGCGTTTACCCACTCAGCTTGTTGTTCTTGAATGATAAAGGGCACAGAATTTGTTTCTGCGCATTTACCCAATCTGCTTGCCGTTTCTGAATGATAAAGGGCGCATAATTTGTTTCTGTGCGTTTACCACTTGACTCGCTGCTCCTGAATGATAAAGGGCGCAGAGTTTGTCTCTGCGCGTTTACCCACTTAGCTTGTTGTTCCTGAATGATAAAGGGCGCAAAATTTGTCTCTGCGCATTTATCACTCATCGAGCGTGCGGATAACCGCATGCCATCGAGCCCGCCAGCTCTGGATGACAAAAGGCGCAGAAGACGACGTTAGTCTCTACGTGCTATCATGCTTTGAGTCTTATAGATAGCAAAAGTATTTTAAAAGTGCGGGACCAAATGGTTCCTGCATGTCATCGGGCCCGCCGCCTCTGCATGACAAAAGGCAGAGAAGACGACATTAGTCTCTGCATGCTATCATGCTTTGAATCTTATAGATAGCAAAAGAAAGTGCGGGACCAAATGGTTCCCGCATGTCATCGAGCCTGCCGCCTCTGGATGACAAAAGGCGCAGAAGACGATGTTAGTCTCTGCGTGCTATCATGCTTTGAGTCTTACAGATAGCAAAAAGTTTATACGGATAACCGCTAGGGTATTTCTTCTCGTCGCATGACTCCAAGGTCAGTATGACAGAGATTGTGGGGCGGCCGACAAAAGTGAGGCTCTTGCTCCTACGTATGCTCAATGAGGAACTCAGACCTACGTAGTTCTGGATAACTTGTGAGACTAAAAAAAAATAGTCTCGGTGTTTTCTTCACCAAAATGCGAACATGCTTTAGTAAAGAGACAAAACTTCCTACTAATCAGAGCAACACATGCTTTTCGGATGAAAAACAATGTGTCTACCGAGGAAGGGGAGTATGCTGATGAAATCTTCTCATAACCATAAATGAGATTTTGGATGTTAGCATTTCATTTCTAAATGACCATTTAGAGGAAACACTGGGTTCAACAAAAATAGAAGAAAATTACTCAAAGTGTATCAATCTCACACAGGTAAGTGTTTCATCCTAATTCCGAACCATAGATATGTCATGACTTGGCTTTGCAAGTCATTTCCCATCAAATCAAAGATTACATGCGTGATCATGGATCAATAGGACCTTTCTTTTGGGAACGGTTTTTTTTGGTGGGAAATTTGGCTTTGAGTGTTTTTTGGCTTTTTCCCTTTCTGTTTTTGTTTAGTGTAAGGTGAACAAGTCACTGACGCACAGGATTTTGGTTGGCAATCAAAGGGAGAGGACCACTTTAGGTCGTGGTTTCCTTTCTTTTTTTGTTTACTTGGTGACAATTTTGTATTGTTCAGATATTGTCTGGTCCAAAGACTTTTTTGCATATTTCTTCTGTTTTTATTCCGATCTTTGATCAAGAATTTTCTTTCCTTTTTTTGCTTTCTCCCACTCTTCGATTGGGAATTTTCTCTTTTTGTTTTCTCCCGCTCTTTTGATTGGGAATTTCCTTTCTTTTTTTGTTTCCTTCTGAGGGCAAGGATTGACATTCTCACCCTGGGTCAAGGTTTATGGTGAGTTGGGATTTTGGCTTAAGGCTTGTAGAACAGCTGGACATGATATATGTCAGGGTGTTGGTTTGGCCAGCGGTTCAGGGATAATGGAGATGTCCCACATTATTTCCATGATACACATGCAACAATGATGATTAGGAAATTTTATGCAAAACTGATCATGCATGCACCCATGTGGACACTCAAGCATCAAGTTTTTATGGTCATGTGACACTAGGGCTCAGGATTTATTTTTCCTATTTAAGTCAACCCAGTGTTTCCAAAATATGTTCTTTTATCAATTCATGCATTCATCCGAGTCCATTTTGGGCGTTCGGGAAAATTTTCACAGCATTCACCCTTCAAGTGTATACACTTTTTTTTTTCAAAAACTGGTTATGATTAGTGAAATTTTTTTCAAAGAAAAGTTGGAAGTTATCTCTTTTCAAAAGCATGTTGGCTTTTCAGCTAGACAAGTTATTTTTCTTTTTTCCTTCCTTCTTTTTCTTTCCTTACTTGCTCTCTTTTCCTTTTCCTCTTTTTTTTTTCTTTTTTAAGTTATTTATCATTTGTTCATTTCCTCTCTCTTCTTTCTTTTTTTCTCTTTTTCTCTCTGAAAAGGTCGTGCGGACGAGGACGCACACTACCTACTTATGTCTAACCACAAGGTGAACGAGAAACGCACGAAAATGGTAAGTCACAAAATGGTGACGAAATAACTGAGAGTCATAACGCCAAAACTTTATAACAGAAACGAACAATAGTGATAGTAATGTTAGTAACCATATGAACAAAATAAGAAAATAGTAATGGTAACAGCAATATACACAATAACAGAAAAACGTCAATAGCAAACTAATCAAAAAACAGTAATGTCAAAAAATGCGATGACCTCGGTCATGTGGCTCCGCTTCCTCCCAAGAAGCCAAGCAAGTCTGTCATCTCCTCATCCATGCGGGCATCCTCTGCATCGTTGGGAGCTCCTGCAGGTGCCTCCTCCGTCTGGTCCTCAGGCCAATCTCTGGGCCATGCGACCTCAGCCCTAAACTGATCTGGAGTAGGGCATGCAAAAGGAGCGAAACCCTGGCCCTGTTGACTGAGGCTGAGCTGGTAGAGACACTCATGTATCTACACCTGCTCCCGGTGGTTGGCCGCCTGTTGGCGAACCAAGTGTTGTAGATACCGCATCACCCTGCGCCTGCCTAGGCGTGCAATACTTCTCAATGAAGGCTTGGGTGATCGGCGGCTGGATCATCTTAGTTGGTGTGACGGGAACCCCGAATGACTGGCAGAGGCCCGTGATCAACGCTGGAAACCCCAGGGCCCTATTAGACTTATCCGGGTCTAGAGGGTGTCTGGTGGGTGGCATACCTGCAAATAAATAAATAGCGTCAGCAATCAACTAAGCCACATGGACGCTCATCCGTGTCAGGATGGCATACATCAGCTGACACTTCGGCAGCGGAAGGTCGGAGTTATGATCATTGGGCAGGACATTGCTGAGCAGCAACATCATCCACATCTGGGTCAAGGTGGTCATGCTGGTGCGCATGATCCGCACCCGTCTCCCGGTAGTAGTTCGGGCAAAATCCTGACCCGGTATGCATAACAGCTAGGCAATGGCCTCCTCGTCAAATCCATCGGCCCGGTTCCTTCTTTGACTAAACTCGCACTCCAGGCCTTCCTCTAACACTAGCGGGTCACCTAGGAACTGGCTGAGGGCATCTGTATCAAAGGGAATCCACTGACCCCTTCACCCATGATCGCATGTCCCACACTCCCTCTTATGTGGGCCAAGCATTGGCATAAAATTTCAGGACTATCTATGGGTCAAACTTAGCCATGGGGGTGACCAGCGACGTCCAACGCCGGCGAGCTATCTCTTCCTGAAATTCGGTGTACTCATCGTCCCTGAGCTGGACGCATCTCTCTCGGTGGAACGACCATCCTTTGATTGCCTTGAAACGCTGTTGCTGCTCAGTGCTCCTGAAACAGTGGCTAGCAAACTCGGGGGCGGCGCATGTCCCTTCAGCCGCGGCGTCCCTCCTAGATCTTTTCGCATAAAGATTTCTCGGAGCCATTTCCTGCAGGGACAAACATTTGGAAAGTTAGTTTACAAGAAAACGCTTATTTTAAAGCAAAAACGGCATACTAATCTTTCCGATTTAGAACAAACTTATGCACACATTTCCTTAATGTTAAACATTTATGAACGCGCATATGCGTAAAATACCCTACTATTTATATCAACATACAAGGATATTCAAAACATTCTAGTTACCACACATATATTTTTTTTTTGAAAAGAATACATATACGCATGCTCAAGGTATTGTGTCAAAATTACACATGTTCATATCCTAAGTATTTTGCCACCACAAACTACCTACGCACATTTGGAGTATTTTATTAACATATACATTTTTGTTGTTTCATATTTGTTTATATATGCACATTGGAGAGCCAAACTCATGTCATGCACACACTTGCATTTATTTGAGAAGGAACATTCATGTCATCTATCTACACTTGAAAGGCAATTCCACATCATATATTCATTTGGGAAGCATTCTCGTGCCATTTTTGACATGGGTACATTTTTTGAAAGGCTCCTTATGCTACTTATCCACAAATATACATATTTTGAAAGGCATTTTTACGCTACCTATCCTACATATACAGATTTTTGAAATGCATTATTTGCTATACATTCACACTTTGCAAGGTATTTTTATGCCATATATTCACACACTTTGCAAGGCATTTCCACGCTATATATATTCACATATATACATACTGTTGAAAGGTATTTTCCATGCTATATATATTCACATATATACATACCGTTGAAAGGTATTTTCCATGCTACCTAGGTGCAAGGTATTCCTCACGGGGCAGCCAAATTTAAATTCTAATAAAAACCTCTCAAACATGTCCTAATATTCATGCCTTTTTACATTCAAAACCAAAACTTAGATTCCTAGGCATAAGTCATGCTTCCTTGTATTGAAATTAAAAGCTCGGGTTCCTAGGCCTAGAATAGCATTTGGGCATTCATTTTAACCTCTACGTGTTGTCCTTATACATATAAATCAGCCCCACAGTCCAAAGCTCACGAAACCATGCTCATATGTCATTGAGGCATTTCACCAAGCACTTGGTGTGCACATGTTTAGGCATGAATATCAAGAGAATGGGGGCAATGTGGCATGCCCCATTACTTCAGAATGCACCCTAGGCCTAAGGCCATCCCTTACAACCCCTCAATTCAACAAAAAACAAGCAATAATTCAAGGATAAATCCCTTACGTTTTTGAGCAAATGCATGCAACTTAGAGAACCAAAATACATCAATGGAAAGCTAGAGAGCCCAAGAATGAGGTACTTACTTGATGGAGATGAATAATAGCGCAAAACGGAATCAAAAACGCAAAAAATGGTGACCCTAGGGCTACAAACTCGTGAAATCCGTGGGTCCTGCTTTTGAATGAGGGGGGGGGGGGTTTGGGGTGCTGAAAACTCCCCCTCCCTCATTTTTTATATTTGTAGGTGCAGGGGTGCTCGCCCAGGCAAGCTAACCTACACTTTTTTTTTTAGGGGAGACATAAGTATGTGATGCAAGCTCCATTGGAGCTTGTAGGCCTAGGATCTTCTTCATCAATGGATTCCTTTGCTTCTTGGAAGATGAATGGCAGCGGAATAGAGAAGGAAGAGGGAGAGGAGACGCCACTTCAAGGAGAAGATGAGTCTAGAAGAAGCTCACCACCACAGGAGGCCATGGATAAGAGCTTGGAGGAAGAAGGAGATGAATGAAGGGAGAGGAAGAGAAGAGCACGAAATTTTGTGCTCTAAATGAGCTTTAAAATCTGAGTTTTAATATTCAAATGATCAAGGTTGTAAAAAATGCACACACATGACCTCTATTTATAGCCTAAGTGTCACATAAAATTGGAGGGAAATTCAAATTTCACTTGAATTTGAAATTGAATTTGTGGAGCCAAACTTTGGAGCCAAAATTTCACTAATTATGATTAGTGAATTTTAGTTATGGTTCAGCCCACTAATCCAAGATCAATTCCAAGATTCTCCACTAAGTGTGCTTTGGTGTCATGAGGCATGAAAAGCATGAAGGACATGCACAAAGTGTGACTCTATAATGTGGCAATGGGGTGTAGTAAGCAAATGCTCACCTCCCCCTCTAAAATTTAATTGGATTGGGCTTCTACCAATTCAATTAAATTTATTTCCAACCACACACATCAAATATCCACTTAGTGCACGTGAAATTACAAAACTACCCCTAATACAAAAACTAGTCTAGGTGCCCTAAAATACAAGGGCTGAAAAATCCTATATTTCTAGGGTACCCTACCTACATTATGGAGCCCTAAATACAAGGACCAAAAATAATGAAACCTTAATCTAATATTTACAAAGATAAGTGGGCTCATACTTAGCCCATGGGCCCAAAATCTTCCCTAAGGCTCATAAGAACCCTAGGGCCTTCTCTTGCATCTCTGGCCCAATCTACTTGGATTTTTCTATCCAATGCCCTTGCGGGGTAGGATTGCATCATTCCCTCCCCCTTGAAAAGGATTTGACCTCAAATCCCGAGGTTCTTGAAACTCTGGGATTTTTTCCTCAACACCTGTAAAAAGAACAAAAACATATGTATTAGTGGTGTTTAGTATGTTGAAGTAAGGTAAGGTCTGAAAACTCATTTCCTGGGCATCTTCCCATGAAGGAACATGGTTCCTCACCAACTCAATGAGTGGTGCTACAAGTATAGAAAAATGTGGGGCAAACCTTTTGTAAAAGTTTGTTAAGTCTTGGAAGCCCCAAATTTTTCTTACACTTGGTGGAGCGGGCCACTCAGGAATGACCTTTATTCTCTTAGGGTTCATGGGAACCCCTTGATCACAATTTAAAAAATTAAGAAAAGTAAAGCAATAGAACATACCTTTTTCTGTATTTTCATGTTGATTATTCCTACCAAAAAGTATGACAAACCTAAGGTGTCCCATATGAGTGCCTAAGTTTGTATTGAAACTAAAAATAAGAACAAACCTACCTAATGAGTCCCTATGTACACAAATCATGAAGATGTTGGGTGCACGAGTGATTTTACAAAAGAGTGTTGCACCACCCAAAACATTCATCACACCACCTATTTTAGGGATTTGGTGCCTAATAATACCTATTTTGGGCACCAACAAAGCACAAGGATTTAATCTCTTGTGAACCAAACCTTCATCCAACAACTCCTTTACTTGAGGAATAAACTCAAGCCTAAGAGATGTGGCAATGCTAACAAGTGTCTTTTTACAAAGGAGAAAATGTGGAGGTTGTCTAAGAAGGGAAATTTCTTTAATATTTGTCTTTATTTCAAAATGTCTTTCCTTCTTAGCTAACCTCTTGGAGGAGACACTTACCTCCTTACACTCCTCCTTAACCATTAAAGGTTGTCCTTCTTCTTGGGGATAGATTTCTTCACTAGATTCTCCCCCCTTTGCTTCTTCACTTTCACTAGAGGAAGGTGAAGTAGTAGCCTCATCTTGGCTACTATAAATGTCTTGGCCCCTCATAATCATGGTTTTCTTGGTGGGGCATTGAGAAGTAATGTGTCCTCTTCCAAGACATTTAAAGCACTTCATGGAGCTAGTCTTCTCTTGCATACTAGCCTTAAGGGGTTGCTTTTGTATTGTCTTCCCCTTATCATCTTTGGGCTTAGAAGGTCTCACCCCTAAGATTCCTTGACCTTGGTCTTTCTTTGGATAAGAGTGAGAGCCATAAGATTTTGAAGTAGACTTCCTTTTAAGTTGTTGCTCTACCCTTATTTCCCAATCTAAATTAGCCTATACATTGTCCTTCCCATGGAAGTATGGGAGTTTAATGTTAACCTCTTGAGGCTTTCTTTCATTTTCTCTCCTATGGGAGTGAGGTCTAAGATGTGACCTATGCCTTCCTTCATAATAGTCACGAAGTTCTTCACTTAGGCTCTTGCAAGAGTTATGACTACTATAGGAGACATGTTTTTCTCTTTTCATTTCTTTCATTATTTTTCTTCTTTCTTCCTCTCTTATTTTCTTTCTTTCATCTTGACTTATTTCTTCCACTCTTTTTTTACCTTTTTCTTTTCTCTCTTGTTTTCTTTCCACAACTTAAGGGATCTCAACTCATCTAATATCTTATACAAGGGGTCCTCAGGAGTATAACCCTCACCATTAACACTAGATGAAGAATGAAGACTCATGTTGGTTTCTAATTTATGGTTCTTTCTTGTTGGGGGTTTGAAAACAAAAGGTAAAATAAACTATGGTTGAAACTAGCCAAAATAAACACTAAAAGAGGTGTGAAAGATAAGGTAAAAACTAATTGGTAAAAGGCAAGCTATCTAGGCGGTTTGACAATGGAGGGTAAAGGAAATAAGCTATGAAAATAAGCAAGAAATTAAAGTGCAAGAAATGCAAACAAGGCGGATCCTAGGAGTGTTTGGATGACCTCATTTAAGGTTCCCAACAAAATACTCACTATCCTAAGGGGAAATTGCCTAAAATTATTACACACAAATGGAAGTAGGGTGACCTAGCGGAGGCTCCCAACTTACTTCCAATGAAAGGCCTTTTTGTTACAAAATTTGAAAGCAAAGCAAATTGCCAATTACAAAATTACAAAGAAAAAAGTCCTCAATTGTGGTGGCTATTCTCTCTTTAGTGTTTCACTCAATTTGGAGTGCTTCTTACTCCAATAGCTCTTAAGGTGGTTGGCCCCTTGCTTCTTGACTCAAATTCTTCAAGATATGGCACCAATCTTCCTTTCCAATTCCCTATATGGCAACTCACAAGCAAGGAAACAAAGAGACAAGCAATAACCAAAGACCAAAAAAATGAAATGAAAGCTAAACCAATAGAGTTTTAACAAGACAAATTTCCAAGGATTATTCAACAATTAAAGCAATGAAAAGCACAAAAAGCAAGCTAGGACTCAAAGAGAAACCTAGAATGGCTCTAGAGTAGAGTAGAAAAACTCTAAAAAAAAAAAGACTCAAGAAACCTCTAGTTTTGGCACTTGTTTTCACAATAATTTTCAATTGAAATTTCAGAACTAGGATTGGTATAAAATAGGCACCAATTATAGAACAAATTTTGAGCCAAAACAACAAGCACACTTTCCTTTCACTTTTCTTTTTTTTCCTGGACACTGATTTTTCTGCCAACTTGTGAGATTTTTCTTATTTTTTCCTTTAATCCAAATCGCTTGGTTCGTTTTTTATAATTTTGTTCCAGATGTCTAGAAAATTCAGTAAACGTTTCAGCTCAAAAAATGTAGTGACCAATTCCCAGTAATTTATACAAGTTCGTATGTTCAAGCTGTCAGCACCAGCGATTTCAGCCTAGAAATCAAGAGTAGTGTTTATGTTGCTTAAGGCTTGGATAGTTACAATTTGTGTTTGCTTATGCTCAATTATCTTGAATAACACAATTAAAGAGAGCTTAAGACTTATTTTGATTCACAAATCCTGCCACAACTCAACTTCATCATAGGCATCATGTAGGAAACTTAGAAAGCAAAAAAAAAGTTCAAGAACAAGACTACTTCTAGGAATTGATTTAGAACATGTTATGAACTAAATAACATGCATGAATTAGACTCAAAATTCAAAAGATAGGCTAAGAATGACAAGAATACATGAACAAATGTATCTAGAATTCAATCAACAAAATAAAATTCAACATAAACTTAGAACATAATGTGACAATTACTATGACTAAACATGACTCTAAGACAACATGGATTAAGTGATTTACACTTAGATTTTTGTGTTTTTTTTTCTAATCAATATTTTTGAACAAAATTTAGATCTAAAGGTTCAGCACAAGAATATTATGAATGAAAATTGATAGAACCTAAAATCAACACAAAAACAAGATTCAAGAGTAGATCTACGAAATTTGAACCATAGAAATGCAAGAACAAGTGTAGATCTAAGATTTAATCGGTTTTGTTTTTTTGAATCTACTCTAAACAGCACCAAACCACAAGACAATGGAGGATATACAAGGAGAATAAGATGAAGAACAAGGAATTAAAGAGAATTCACCGAACAAAAAGATAGAGGAAGCAAAAGAACATCACCTAGATGAAGATGCTTTTGATACCACATGATGCAAGCTCCATTGGGCTTGTAGGCCTAGGATCTTCTTCATCAATGGATTCCTTTGCTTCTTGGAAGATTAATGGCAGCGGAATGGAGAAGGAAGAGGGAGAGGAGACGCCACTTCAAGGAGAAGATGAGTCTAGAAGAAGCTCACCACCATAGGAGGTCATGGATAAAAGCTTGGAGGAAGAAAGAGATGAATGAAGGGAGAGGAAGAGAATAGCACGAAATTTTGTGCTCTAAATGAGCTTTGAAATCTGAATTTTAATATTCAAATGATCAAAGTTATAAAAAATGCACACACCTGACCTCTATTTATAGCCTAAGTGTCACACAAAATTGGAGGGAAATTCAAATTTCACTTGAATTTGAAATTGAATTTGTGGAGCCAAACTTTGGAGCCAAAATTTCACTAATTATGATTAGTGAATTTTAGTTATGGTTCAGCCCACTAATCCAAGATTCTCCACTAAGTGTGCTTAGGTGTCATGAGGCATGAAAAGCATGAAGGACATGCACAAAGTGTGACTATATGATGTGCAATGGGGTGTAGTAAGCAAATGCTCACCTCCCCCTCTAAAATTTAATTGGATTGGGCTTCTACCAATTCAATTAAATTTATTTCCAACCACACACATCAAATGTCCACTTAGTGCACGTGAAATTACAAAACTACCCCTAATACAAAAACTAGTCTAGGTGCCCTAAAATACAAGGGCTGAAAAATCCTATATTTCTAGGGTACCCTATCTACATTATGGAGCCTTAAATACAAGGCCCAAAAATAATGAAACCTTAATATAATATTTACAAAGATAAGTGGGCTCGTACTTAGCCCATGGGCCCAAAATCTACCCTAAGGCTCATAAGAACCCTAGGGCCTTCTACGGGCAGCGTTCGCTTACTTGAACCCACTCAGGGCAGATATTCAATATTTACTTTAAAGACACAACAGTAATAATTACTGTAAATTTAAAGGATACTTGGCTGCCTTGTAGCGGCGCTTTCCATTTGTCCAGAGCTAGGCAAGGGACGACGACCCATCGGTCGTGACCCTAGCCTCTACTTGCGTCCGTCCCTAAGTACCTAAAAGTAGGAAACAACATTGCGTGGTAAACCATGGCCGCGTTACCATTTTACCTTGATGGGTTTCAACCTCCAACTTCATCCCGGCATCTGACCACGGCCAGTTGATTCTGCCCCTGTTATCACCAAATATGCATGCGTATGCGTATGCATGAATGTTTTCAAACGCAACAAATTTTTAGTGAAAGCTGGTTAGGTTCAGTTTTAATTAAGCGCTTTGGGGCATCCCGTGGACTGAGCGAAAAGGCTCAGGTTATCATAAACTGCACATGGTTTAAAGCACGAAGTGAGGACTGAAACCTCAAACTCATGTTCCCTTCTTTTAAAAGACCATGACGAGAAAATTACAGCAGACAGGAATTCTTGGGGGAAATCAAGAAGAACACATAAAAATAAAAAAACATGCAGCGATATCCTTTAATTGCCCCAGATTCTAAGCGTAGTATCGCTTGACAACATCAGAATTTATGGGTAAAGGTAGCTCCTCGCCATCCATGTTGGTAAGCACCAGGGCCCCTCCGGAAAAAGCCTTTTTCATGACGAAAGGTCCATCGTAGTTTGGGGCCCACTTCCCTTGATTATCTTTAACAGCGTGGGACACCTTTTTTAGCACAAGGTCCCTTTCATGGAACTTGCGCAAACACACCTTCTTGTCGAATGCGTTCTTCATTCTTTGTTGATACAGGCGCCCATGGCTCATGGCCGTCAAGCGCTTACCTTCAATAAGGTTGAGTTGGTCATAGCGTGTTTGAGCCCACTCTGATTCTTCTAAGCCTGATTCTGCTAATATCCTCTGGGAAGGGATTTCTACTTCAAATGGGAGTACTGCTTCTGTTCCATAAACCAAGGAATATGGTGTTGCCCCAGTAGAAGTTCGTACCGAAGTTCGGTATCCATGCAAGGCAAAAGGAAACATCTCATGCCAATCTTTGTATGATATTGTCATCTTCTGAATAATTTTCTTAATATTCTTGTTGGCAGCTTCCACGGCTCCGTTCATCTTTGGTCGGTAGGGTGTGGAATTGTGATGCTGGATTTTGAAATCCGCGCACATTTCCTGCATCATCTTGTTATTCAGATTGGTACCATTGTCGATAATGATCTTCCTAGGGAGTCCGTACCGACAAATCAGCTCCCTCTTGATGAATCTGACCACTACACTCCTCGTGACATTGGTGTAGGAAGCCGCTTCAACCCATTTGGTGAAATAATCTATTGCCACGAGAATGAAGCGATGATCGTTCGAAGCCTTGGGTTTGCTGGCCCCTATGACCTCTATCCCCCACATGGAAAAAGGCCAATGGGAGGACATGACGTTCAGAGGATGTGGCGGAGCATTGACATTGTTCGCGAATGCTTGACATTTATGGCATTTCCTTACATGGATGCAGCAATCACTTTCCATGGTAAGCCAGTAATAACTTGCTCTCAGGATTTTCCTGGCCATAGCATGCCCGTTGGCGTGCGTTTCGAACGAACCCTCGTGGACCTCCTTGATCATGTGGTCAGCCTCTTTGGCATCCATGCATCGCAGGAGAGTCATGTCATGGTTTCTTTTATATAGCATGCTCCCGCTCATGAAGAAACCGGCCACCAATCTCCTCAATGTCCTTTTATCGTTGTCGGAGGCCCCCTGTGGGTATCCTTTGCTTTCAACGAACCGCTTGATATCGAAATACCAAGGCTTACCGTCCCGTTCTTCTTCCACCTGACAACAATGCGCAGGTCTGCCACGACACCAAAACTCAATGTATGGTAGGTCCTCGTGCGGTGTTAGCTGCAACATGGATGCCAGAGTAGCAAGCACATCCACCATTTGATATTCCTCCCGGGGAACATGATGGAAGGAGATCTCATCAAAGGAATCAACCAACTCCTTGATATAGGCTTTGTAGGGTATCAGCTTGGGGTCTCTAGTTTCCCATTCCCCTCTCAGCTGGTGAATCACCAGTGCCGAGTCGCCGTATACTTTGAGCAGTTTGACATTAGAGTCAATTGCCGCTTGGACGGCCAAGGCATATGCTTCATACTCGGCAATATTGTTGGTGCAGTCAAACCCCAACCTGGCCGTGAAAGGTATACATTGACTGTATGGAGAGACCAATACTGCTCCAATGCCATAGCCTAAAATGTTTGATGCTCCATCAAACCATACAGTCCATTTGTCCCGGTCCTCGTCTAGTTTTTCCTCAAACAAGGTCATGAGGTCCTCATCCGGGTATTCGGGATGCATGGGCTGATAGTCGTTGAGAGGCTACTGAGCCAAATAATCTGCTAAGACGCTTCCTTTTATCGCATTTTGGGTGAGATAAACTATATCAAACTCGGATAGCAAAACTTGTCACCGGGCGATCCGTCCTGTGAGAGCAGGCTTCTCAAAGATGTACATAACCGGGTCCATCTTGGATATCAACCAGGTGGTATGGCACAACATGTATTGTCTTAGACGGTGGGACACCCAGACTAAAGCACAACACGTTCTTTTGAGCAGGGAGTAATTCATTTCACAGGCCGTGAACTTCTTGCTCAAGTAGTAGACAACACGCTCTTTCTTCCCGGACTCGTCATGTTACCCCAGCATACATCCCATCGACTCGTCCAAAATCGTCATATACAAGATGAGAGGCCTCCTGGGTACCGGTGGCATAAGCACAGGAGGATTCATGAGACACTTTTTGATCCTCCCGAATGCCTTTTGACAATCCTCATTCCAACGGACGGTTTGGTTTTTGCGTAAGAGTTTGAACAACGGCTACCAAATAGCAGTGAGTTGTGATATGAATCTGGCAATATAATTCAAACGTCCCAGGAAACCTCGGACTTGCCTCTAGGTACGGGGCTCCGGCATTTCAAGGATGGCCTTCACCTTTTCGGGGTCCACCTCTATCCCTTTCTGGCTTACGATGAAACCTAGCAATTTCCTTGATTTGACCCCAAAAGTGCACTTAACGGGGTTCAACCTCAATTGATACTTCCTAAGCCTTTCGAACAACTTCCGCAGGTTGACAAGGTGTTCCTCCTCGGTTTTAGATTTGGCAATTATGTCATCCACATAGACCTCAATCTCTTGGTGCATCATATCGTGGAACAAAGCTACCATAGCCCGTTGATAAGTTGCCCCAGCATTCTTGAGTCCAAAGGACATCACCTTGTAGCAGAACGTCCCCCATAGGGTGACGAAGGTAGTCTTTTCCATATCCTCCGACGCCATTTTTATCTGATTGTAACCGGAGAATCCGTCCATAAAGGAAAACAAAGTGAAATTGGTCGTATTATCCACGAGGATATCGATGTGCGGCAAAGGAAAATTGTCTTTGGGACTGGCTCGATTCAAATCCCGATACTCCATACACATTCGCACCTTTTCATCCTTCTTAAGGACTGGTACAATGTTGGCAACCCATTCTGGGTACCGAGCGACTGCCAGAAAACCAGCGTCAAATTGTTTCTTCAGCTCTTTTTTTATTTTCAAGGATGTCTCGAGTTTCATCCTCCTCAGTTTTTGTTTTATCGGGGAACACTCGGGATTTAGAGGTAATCGGTGTTGTACAATGTCAGAACTCAAACCGGGCATATCTTGGTGTGACCAAGCAAAGATGTCTTGGTAGTCTTTCAGCAGGGCTATCAATTCTTCACGGATGGGTGTGGTCATACCTGTGTCTATCTTTACTTCCTTTTTCCCACTGCCGGTTCCTAAGTTCACTAGTTCTGTCTCTTCTTGATGAGGCCTCATTTCTTGGTCCTCATGGGCGACTATCTTCACCAACTCCGGGTGAAGTCCCATATCCTCGTCCTCTTCATCCTCTGTTTGATTTGTTTCTTGCTCGAAATCGATGGTCAGGTCCCAAGTATTAGTACGTCGTCGGATCTGGCGTTAAACGTAAAGAAATAAACATGCAAATGGATGAGAATGGGTAGAGACGTAGGAACAGATGAAGAAAGATCCTTTATTTTATAATTCTAGGAACAAAAGACATAAAGCCTTAACAAAAGAAAACTCTAAAGCCTAGGCCCAATTGTAGAGTTTAAAAGCCACAAAGGGTTACATTATGCTTGTTGCGTAAATGTCCGGGCGTTCCTCCACTCGCCAATTTCCTAGTCGGAAACCAGGAGGGCATGGTCGTACCAACTCCGACCCACTTGGCGAATCATCTTCACATATCGCAATGACTTGGCCTTTGTGTCCTAGACCCGCGCATATAAAGCTCCTACTGATGTGGCAGGGCGGGCCTCCTTTGACTTCTTGTCCCAGTCGCGAGCCTTAACCTCCGCTCTTCCTTCCTGTAATGCCTTTCTTTATGTCCACTTGTGTGGGTTTATAGCCTAACCCAAACTTTCTGTGGTTTCCTTTAGCGCTTATCAGGCTGGTTATGCCGTCCTTGTCCTTGCCTAAACCCATTCTGGGCTCGTAACCATTCCCCATCATTGCTGCCGCATCGGACAGGCAAGGTTGCCCAGAGAAGGAATCTACAGAAGCAATGCTAACCACCTCAAAAGACTGGAAGGTCGTTCCTAATGACTCCTCCGTGGCTTCCACATATGGCATAGAGAACGGGCAACTCACCAAGATGTCTTCCTCGCCCGATACG
Organism: Glycine max; assembly: GCF_000004515.6. Classification (NCBI taxonomy): domain Eukaryota; kingdom Viridiplantae; phylum Streptophyta; class Magnoliopsida; order Fabales; family Fabaceae; genus Glycine; species Glycine max. The sequence continues at coordinate 12,830,426 of NC_038243.2, forward strand.
ATAACCAAATGTCCTTCCACTACGAACTTCAATTTTTGGTGGAGTGTAGAGGGAACGACTCCCACCGAATGGATCCATGGGCGCCCCAACAGGCAGCTGTAAGCGGGGTTAATGTCCATTATTTGAAAGGAAAACTAACAGGTATGGGGGCCTATCTGTACAGGGAGGTCGATCTCTCCCCTAACCTCTCGGCGGGTGCCGTCGAAGGCACGGACTATCATGGAACTTGGCTTTAGATGCTTAGCATTAAATGGTAATTTCTCCAAAGTGCTCTTGGGCATTATGTTTAAACTGGAACCGTTATCGATAAGCACCTTGGCTACGACGTGGTCCATGCACTTGACTGATACATGTAAAGCCCTGTTAGGCCCTCTCCCCTCGGCGAAGACGAGATAATTATTGGTAGTGATATTATTGACGAGTCCTCCAAAGCCCTCTACAGAGATATCTTGAGCCACATGAGCTTCGTTCAAGACCTTTACTAGCAAAGTCCGATGAGGCTCAGAGCTCATGGGTAATTCCAAAAGAGAGACCCTAGCCGGGGTTTTGTTGAGCTGTTCAATGACCTTGAACTCGCTCTGCTGAATAATGCGGAGAAACTCGCTTGCTTCCTCTAGCGACACTTCCTTCTTGAACATATTCTGTAGTTGAGTGCGATCGGGAGCCATATCGGAATTATATTGATATTGCTTAGGAAAGCAGTAATCAGGTCCTTCCAAGTATGGATGCGGGAAGCTTCCAAATTAGTGTACCAAACAACCGCGGCTCCGGCCTAGCTATCTAGGAAAAAGTGTATTAATAGCTTCTCATCCCTAGAGTGCGCGCCCATCTTGTGACAATACATCTTGAGATGGTTCTTGGGACAAGTCGTCCCTTTATACTTGTCGAAGTTCGACACCTTGAATTTTGGGGGGATAACAACATCCGGTACCAACCAAAGATCTGTCATGTCCGCGAATGGATAGTCACCAAAGCCTTCAATAGCCCTCAATCTCTCCTCGAGGAGATCGAGTTTCCTTCTTTCCTCGGTAGCCGAGGGTGGTCCTTCTGTGGACAAGAATATTGGTTGTGCTATGAGGTTGGGCTGAGGCAAAGTGTTGGGTGTCGGCCCCTCGACGGGGATCGGGGGGTAGAACTCGACATCCCCTTTGGCATACTCTTGATGATCTTCGTGGACCCCGTAGGGTTGTCGAGGAGGCTCCCCTTCAAGGATGGGGGAAGAGACATGACCTGCATGATCTTGCATGATTGGTGGCGTGTAATTAGGTGGCAATCCATAAGGGTAAGCCACCCGATTGTATCCCAAATGGGGGTTGTTGTTGTGCCCCAGTGTGCCCCTTCCTTGTCCTATCGTATTTGGGGGAGGATGGTGCGCGGTAGCTAGGAGAGTTGGGTCTACTTCGGCAGCCGAACTAACAGCGGCAGCGGTGGCCACGTTTCTCTCCATGAGTTGCCTCATTCCTAACATGGCCTCCATCATGGAAGCCATTTGTTCTTTCAGAGCCGACATGTCGGCTTTCATCTGTTCCTGAGTCTCCTCTTGGTCACACATCGTTCTAGATTTGGATCTGGTGCGATAGGGATGCCTTGGGGGCGTTTAGTTATGGTGTTTTTCCCTAAAAAACCAAACGTGAGGAGTAGGTAAAAAATAATGAATGCATGTTAGAGATAAAGTGCGGGAGTGATTTGATTCGCACAGACTTTTGGAGAAAAAACATGGGATAAACTCATTTTATTCAAAAAGTTATAACTAGTCAAGATCTGAGTGGCAATACAAGTTCCCTAGCGGTTTCTAATTATATGGGCCATTAGATCTATCATATGCTGACAATAGCCGAGAAGTCCATGGATCTCCTCGGCGGCGGAGTAGGTGTCCGCCATTGCCTTGGCCTTGGCTAGTAGTCGGGGAAGCTCTTGACTCCCGTTCAAGGTAAGGGCAAATCGGTCCATCCACATCGTTGCCTCTTGATGTAGCGAGTCGATCACCCTTCCTCTAGCCTCCTTTTCCGCATACACTTGGGCATACTCGTCTGCCACTCTATGCTCGTGGGCCGCGGCTAGATTTAGTTCTTCTTGGTACTTGGTGATAATAGCTAACATGTTGGTCTATGTCTCGCATAACCGCTGAGACAAACTTCTTTTGGACCTCGAGCAAGCCTTCAATTCATCTTTCAAGATCAAACTATCTACTCGTGATTGGTCCATTTCCTCTCTTCGGAGTTTAAGCTCGCTGTTGCTACCCCACTGGGCCCCTCGGAACTTGTTCCGGTCGTGTTCTTCCCTACAAGCCCTCTTGGTTTCTCGTTCCAAGGCTTTGGTGGTAGCCACATTTACATCTCTCAGTTTGGTATTCTCTTTTCGGATTTTCAGAGCTGCTGATTTGAACCTTTCTTTAACTGTTTGGGCTTGCCCGAGTTTCGCCCTAAGGGCCTGCACTTCTTCGTCTTCCTCTGGTGCCTCATCTTCCTTTCTTTTAGTGGTTCTCAAACTGGGAATGTGGAAGCAAAGCTTCATGATGATGTTTTGATGATAACAATGATGACAACGAAAGATGATGACAAAGGTGATGAACAAAAAGCTCAAAGATCAAAGAACAACTCAAGTGAATCAAAGAACATCTCAAGTGAATCAAGAACAAGTCAAGAGTTCAAGAATCAAGAAGAATTCAAGACTCAAGAAGAAAGCCTAGAATCACGAATCAAGATTCAAGATTCAAGATCTAAAGAATCAAGATCAAGATTCAAGACTCAAGATTTAAGAATGAAGAAAAGACTCAATCAAGATAAGTATTAAAAAGTTTTTTTCAAAACTTTGAATAGCCAGTTGGCAGATGCTCCTTCTTTGCTTGCTAAGAGTTGGTCCCAATTTTCCCCTCCTTTCTCTGTGCATGAACGGTGGCCTTCTAGGGGGCAAGCATTCCTCACCTCTTGGCGAAAAAGGTGTGAAACTAACCATACATAAAGAGCTGGAGTACAACAAACAATCCTTGTATTGCTCTTTTCACATCTTTGGTCGAAGGTGTCATATAGGTCGGCTAGCATAACGACAACCGGGCTTTCCTGGTGGTTATGATAGGCAAGAAAAACGTCGATCGCTGACAGGTCCACCAACCCATCCACATTCGGAAAGAGGACTCCTCTTAAAATCAACAGTGTGAGAATATCTATGAACGGGACCCACTCGCCTTTACCTGCCAAGATTCTTGCTTTTGCCTCCAAATATTTTCTCGGTATTCCAACCACCCCATTTTTTACTTGCTTCCTGTGGTCTAATTCCTGCGCCGAGATTTCAACTATCTTGGAAATTCTAGCTAATGAGGGATCGAACCCTGAGAAAAGGTAGGGTTTCCTTCCCCCTAGAGGGCATCCTAGGATCTCTTCAAATTCTTCTACCATAGGTGATAGCTGGAAGTCCCCAAAGGTGAAGCATCCCAATGGCTGATCATAATACTGGGCGAGGGAGGCAATGGCCTTTGTGGAGACTTCTACCATGGCTAGGTCCCAGATTTTACCGTAAGCTTTGCGAAAAGCTTGTCGTTGGAGCTGACCCATCAACTGCCCTAACTCTTTTAGACTGGTGGTCCCTAGGCTCTTGACCTTGACTTGATAGAACCTCTTTTTAAGTGAAGGCATTTGACTTGATCTCATGTTTTACTAAAGTGAACAAAAATCGGTGCGAATCAAAACTCCGACATCTATCATGGGTGGAATGGATGAATGCATGAAGAAATGCATATGACACAGATGCAATTTATGAATACGGGAGCCCGAGAAATTGTCTCCTTAGAAGGTGGCACGAACCCTCCGTTGGTTTGCCAAAGAGAGGGGATCAAGACAGGATCCATGCATGGTGCATACGCGAAAGGCGCAACACGGGAATGTACATAGTATGACAATATTCACAAAATATAAGCAAAAGAGTACATGACACTTATGCATGGTAGTGTGAAAAATGGCACGCAGCGTGTCTGCTTCGTGCCCTTATTCAAGGGACCTATATGGGAGAGAGCTAAAATGGCTTTTAGTGATAATCCCCAAGGTGGTCATATCTCTCTTGATGGTCTCTAGAGGTATCATCCTCTTCGAAGAACATATTGCAGCAGTAGGGACTACTAGCAACAATATGTTATCAAAGAGAAAAACTCTAGATGAGGGTTCAGTGTAATCAAGCAAGTCGGAGACCTAGCATGATCACAGATTCACCTCCACTCCTTATGTTCCCACGAACCCGGGTATAGGGCCCTTTTCCAAATCACCGTGTGTGCAAATAGTGTTGGTGTTTGTGTGCATCAAATGAATAAATATTTACCTCATGTATACATTTTAAGACAAACACATCAAAGAGTTATATACACAAGAACATAAGAAAGAATAAAGAGAAACCAACATAGGAGGATGTTATGATAAAACATTGCACAAGATTAAATGGCCTAACTCTCAAAAAATGCAGTCCCCAGTGGAGTCGCCAACTGTCGCAACCTACCCTTCAGCGGGAGGGCAACGCGTGACTCGCAGGTGCGTGTTCCAAGAAAGGAATACGCGCGGAGTCGCCACCAACATTTATTTGAGGAAAACGTCGGAAAAACTGGAAAAGACGTGATCTACGAACTTTTTAAGTGAAAGGTTCAGGAGTTGTATTTATGCACAGGGAAGGTATTAGCACCCCATACGTCCATCACAAGAGACGACAGCCTTTAATCAAATGTGCAAATATGACTTCAATTTATATTCTTTTCCCCTTTTACGTTCTTATGTCTTTTTTTATGCCTTTTTATGTTTTTATCATTTTGTGGTCGACAAGGGCATTTCCCTTTGCTCCTACGTATTCCTTAATTGTGATGAGAAAATCAGACCTACGTAGTTCTTTTGTGAACAAAGTGTTTGGTTAAGTTGTTTTTTATCCTTTTTTGCAAAGTATGTTTTTATTGAATGAAAGGTCATTTGAGGCGTTGGACCATTAAACAATCTTTCGATTCTTTTGAAAAGAGAGAAAACATTAAGGCATTGGACCATTAATGATCTCTTTATTTTTGAAAGAGGTAACAAAGTTACATATTGATTTTTAGGCTTTTTTAGAAATCTACATTTAACGAATAAAATACATTCAAAGCGTTGGACCTTTGAAAATGGCATTTTTAGGCGATGACAAAAGTTTGGTTTATGAATTAATTTTAGCCTTAGTTTCACTTTGGTTATTAGTCGATTCGATTAAGAAAGAGAAATCCCAAAGAAAAACGTCCAATTAATTTTTTTGATTTATTTTACTAAAAGATATTTTTTATTATTATATTATTATTTTACCTCTTTTTGGTTTCCAACGTGGTTACGGCATGACCGAACAGTCGGATTTCATTTTAACAAAAATTAACGGAGGTTACAATTCAAATGATCAGTGGAAATTTATTTTATTTTTTGATTAGGCGAGAAAATGACTTAAGTAAATGACTAAAGCACGTCAAAAGGGGGTACGGAAAGTAAATGAAATGAAAATAAAAGCACGTGAAACAAATGAGGACCACTAAGGGTACATAGAATGAATTGAAAAGTTCGATTTCGGGAACTTACCGGTTGAAGACCGAAGAACGACGAAGAACGAACGAAGAACGTCGAAGAACGGTTGAAAATCTATGCGAAATCACCCACCGAAACGTTACGGAAACGTTACGGAAGCGCCTCGGCTTGGATTTCCTTCACGGAAACAATTTTTCTCACTAATTTTAAGTGAATCTCAGATACCAGGAGGGTTGAACATTTTTGTTCTTCTCTCCTTCCCCTATTTATAGGAAAAGGAAGGAGATGCTTGCCACCCAGCTTGCCCAGGCGAGCTAGGTTGCTTCCTCCAGAAGCAACCTCCTTCTGGAGGAACATCCTGGAAGGCCCAAGTGGGCCTGGTTGCTATTTGAACCCCCATTTTTACTAAATACACCCCTTGCTCTTTTTTGGTGATTCTTTTTTCGTAACGTTACGAAACTTTACGAATTTCGTAACGATGCTTGTTTTCTTTTCGTAATGCTACGAAACCTTACGGATTATGTAATCATCCCTTTTTTGCTTCCGGAACGTTACGAAACTTTACGGATTGTGCACTAACACTTCCTGTTAATTTCCAGCATGTCACGGAACTTCATGGATTGTGCTACGACGCTTTTCTTTTGGCTTCCTGCATGTCTCGGAACTTCACAAATTGCCTAACGATGGGTGCCAAATACCTCGAAGTGGTCAAACGAGGGTCGCATCCCAACAACGGATGGTCTCCGGATGAAATTAGGGTATGACACCAGTTATTAGAGATTGAAGGTATAGACAAGAGTGATTGGGTTCTTAGTCTAATTAAGATATTACCATACAGCTTAGGGGTCAAGACATGCCTTAAATCTGGACAGAATGGTCTGTCGTGTGTATGCACTGCATGCTGGAAATACTATATCGATTAATGATATGACCAAAATAAAGTTTATAAGTAAAAGACAATTTTTACATTTTGAGTTACCTTTTCGGGTTGAACTAGACCCAAATCCAAATATCTAAGGACTAACTTGGCAAAATTGCATTGCAGGGGATGGTTTTAATTTTAAGCTTCCAATTACAAGGATTTGTGTAACTTATTGAAGTTAGTGAGCTTCAAATCACTACCTCCTCAAGATATTAACAAAGGAAAATACTCCTAGTCACAGGCAGATGTTGAATGACTTAGTATTACAACTAGCTATTCAAGAATCAAAATCAATATTTTAAACTATTTTTCCCTCAGGGCATGCCCTCTTAATATAATATTAAAGTTACTTTTATATCATATAACTTTATGAATAAGAAAAATCTTCCTTTGAGTCAGTCAATATTCACTACTATAGCAAACAAAGCATACAAAGCATACATATGAATCACAGACCAAAAAGTGTAGCAAACAAACCTCAGTATCTGCAAGATTACGTCAAGGAAGTCCTGCAAACAAACCTAAGTATCTGCAAGAATATGGTAATATAGAAAGCAATTAACATAGGTAATAAGTGAGGTTGTTATGCATACAGGCATAAGACAATGAGGTTGTTAAGCATACTTGTAATATATGTTTTTAAAATCTGCTCCTAGTTGTCAGGGACCTCCTCAGAATAAGAAGGATATGAGGATAATAATTTTATGCTTATCAGTTAACCAACTTCACCATTAATTAAATTTAGCTACATTCTCAAAAGAATGTAGGATATTTTGTAGGATAGTTCTTTAAATTGTTTGATCTAAAGGTTTTTGTTTCCTTTTATTTCCATTACAGCATCACCATACTTTTCTTTGCAAAAGAAGGGGAAGGTTGCACACAAACTCCAATGAAAGAAAATGTTCTTCCACCCGTGACTGTAAATTTCTAGCAAGGACTTGGCCAGAAGTTTAAACAGCCAGCAGGAACTAGTATTGATTTTTCAACATTTGAGGAGTCTGAGTTATTGAAAGTAGGGGACATGGATGTCTATCCTATTGCAATTAAAGCAGATGGATCCTCCAGCGACCATGGTGATTCAAAATCAAATGAAACTCCATCATCTGGTAGCTCAAACTCTCAGATAACTCAAGTAGTGTTTGAGAAGGAGAAAGGAGAATTACAGGTGAAGGTTGTGAAGCAGATCTTGGTAGCTTATGTAATCATGTTGGAATAGATCTATTTTGTTGCCCTTTTAATACCTTTCAAGTTACATTGTAATCATGTTGGAGAAAGGTATAGATCTATTTTTGTCGTTTATTTATAATTTAAACTTGTTCTTTCACTTTGAATCTCTAGCATAGGTTTCAAGTAAAAGAAGGACCCAAATCACACAGGGGGGGGCAAAAAGGCATACCTTCCATTAGTTGCCCTCATTGCCCTGGTTAGAATAATACTATTCATGGGCTTTCACCCAATAGTTTAAGTGTTTGGGATAGTTGATTCATAACTTTATATTAAAGCCTCCAAGACCATGTGATCTAGAAGAATTTGATCTTTGTTGCTCCCATTCTTTTAAATAAAAGTTAAATTTTAGCTAAAGGGTAGGCTACCACATTATCCATGCTTCATGTCCAAAGGGCCTTCGCATGAAGGACATGACTTCTAAACCATATATTCATGTACTTTCCCCCAGCAACTTTGGTGTTTGGAATTTTCTGGTTCATGACATCTAAAGTAGAATTAAATTGATTTATTTAACTCGATATAAATCAAATTTGGGATTGCTTCCTTGCCCAAAGGAGAACCCCTGAAACTCCATTGATACCAGCGCCACCACAGGCAACTTCCTCTTCATGCACAAGGCCTTGCTGCCTCCACCCTCTCCCCTATGTTTGGTGGTATTCTCACTCCCATTCCAGTAGATTTAGCATAATTTTCAACAATACATATGGGAAAAAACTGAATTTATTTCTTCTGAAATATAAAATCAGCAGTACATAGGTGCTAGATTAAGGAGATTAAGGGAGATTAGTGATGCAGAAAACAGATACTGATGAGGAGGGCAAGAATAGAGATGAAATTAGGATAAAAGTAAGGAAGCAGAAACTCTTTAAATTAGTTTACCTAAAAGCCTTTTCTTTTTAATGTTTTCTTCGTCAAAATAAAGCTCTTTTATTTTATTTTTTTACATCTTTTTATGAATAAATGATGAATTGGGGTTGTAACCAACATATAATGATAGTTAATGTGGTTTCCAACCCCACAACCTGCCATGGTTTCATTTTCCTAAGCACAACACAATAGTGTAGTCAGGGTAGGGAGGGGGGTTGGGGGACCAAGCTATATCTTATCTACAATAGAAAATGGGACAGTATACTCCTTTGGATCAGGTGCTAATTTTTGTCTTGGCCATGGTGACCAACATGATGAGTTGCAGCCATGTCCTATACAGAAATTCAGAAGGAAAGGTATTCATATTGTCCGTGCATCTGCAGGGGATGAGCATGCAATGGCAATCGACTCAAATGGATTTGTGAGTTTCATTGAACAAAAAATATTTCAAATTCCAATTTTATTTGCTATCATTGGTTTGGCCTATTTAAGGGCTTGTGGGAATTACTCTTATGATTTTGTTATTGATGATCCAAGTATATACATGGGGCAAGGGATATTGTGGTGCTTTAGGCCATGGGGATGAGATTGACAACACAACTCCAGAGTTATTGATTAGTCTCAAGAATCAATTGGATGTTCAGGTATTATTATATTATTATATATCTACATCCATAAGCTTGGTCAATCTGTGTTGAGATGAAATGGTTTACAATAAGAAAATGTATTTGGTTTTCTAGATCAAGTCTTTATTGTGATGAGACTGCATACATAGTCCTATCATATTCATAGTGTAAGCAAGTGCTTTTGTTTCTTACCTGTAGGTCTGTACAAGGAAGAGGAAAACATTTGTTCTAGTTAATTCTGGTTTAGTGTATGGCTTTGGCTCAATGGGATTTGGCAGCCTCAGATTCCTGGATAGAAGGGTATCAGATAAAGTATTGAAACCTAGAATCCTAGATACCATGAGAGCTCACCATGTTTCCCAAATTAGCACTGGCTTGTACCACACTGTGGTGATCACTAGCAGGGGATAGATATTTGGCTTTGGAGACAATGAAAGAGCACAACTTGGTCATGAAACTTCACTAAACATGTAATTTTGACACAAATGAGCTCTTGTCCTTGATGAACAAAAGATACAAAGAAGAGAATAAGGTCCCAAAAGGATGTGATGGAAATCTCATCGATCCATCATCTTATAGAGATATTATGCGTGATGAAAAGTCTGAAGATATTGCAGAAGGTATTGCAAAATGAGCTCTTAGTCTGCAAGATTCTCTAATCATGATTCGCAAGTTGCAAGAAGAGGCTTCACCATATTCAGCTTCTTTTAGGAGAAAATATACTATGAAACCTGAAAGAGACAGAATTGAAGCAAAGATGATTGGTAGAACGCAGGCTAATCCATTTGGGGAACAAAGTAATCCAAAGGGGTTTCAAAGACCACAGCCTTCAGTTGGTGGCTGTCTAAGTAATTGCCAAGAGGAACTTAAGAAGGTGATTAAGGAGAGTTTGGTTAGGCAAAATATGTTTCCAAAGACCTCTGAAAGATTAAACTCTGGTTCAGAAACATTCTCTACAAGCACAAGCCAATATTTTGTTGTCAGGACTAACAGCCTTTTTGATCCTTCTTTCTTAGCAATAGCTCCAAAGATGGAAAAAGCACCTAGCCTAATTTTCAAGCTGATGGGTTTAGAAGAAGCCCCCTCAAAATCATTTCCAGTTGTTAAGCAAAAATAGTTGGATAGAGAGCCAGATATGTCAAAGGTAAGAAAGAATGACTCTATAGCTGAGAAACAAAAGGCCCTGAGGGAAACTCTTGACACCACACATTTCAAAGGAATTTTGAAGGAGAGTTTTGTCAAAGAGCCCAAGCTTCATGTGCTTCATTTCAATGATACCAATTCCAAGCAGTTTGGTGATTTATCTCATATTGCACTTATGAAACCTCGATGAACTCTTTATCAGGAATCAGTAAAAAGTACATATATGTCAGTTCCTCCAAAAGAGTTACCCATAACAAAACTGAAACTAGAAATAGCCTCTTCTATAACTATCAAACATAGAAAAGGTTCCAGTTCCACAAACATGGGAAAAGAAATGGAAAAAGGTATATGCAAACGGGTGAACAAAGAGGAAGGACCTAAATTTCTCAAAGAGGTTATGAAACTTGATGCAAAAGGAATTAATCCTGTTGAAGAATCATCAGGTAAGGTAAACTTGTATTGTCACATTGGTCATACATCACAGACAAATGAGACAATTGATAAAAAATGGAAGGTGCAGACCATTAGTAGAAAATAGCTGGAAAAGGATATCTCACAACCTATAATTGCGGCAACAAGACCTCAATATCAACAAGGAATCCCCTCCACAAAATTGAGGAAGCTAAAAAGTGGGTCCAGATTCGACATGAATGAGATTTCTTTCCTAAAGAGAACAGGTTCAATCAACATCTCCACTCAAAAATATTAATAATTCCAAGGACCTAAATATTAAGATTAAAAAAATTGATTATGTGGTATATTCCTTAACAGGTAGAAAGAATTAGATGAAGAACCAAAGCCCAATTATTGAGCCTGAACCAAAGCCCAATTATTTGATAAAACCATTAAGAATGGGGCCAAAGATGAAATATTTTGATAAATATTTTGTTTTCGTGATCGTGGCTAATTTGATTGTGGTAACAAAAGGATTCATCAAAAGAGTTAAGAAAAACTCCTATTGAGTTCTTGTATTAGAGATACTCTAAAATTGAACTAAGCTAAAATGAACATGTAGTATTTAACTTAAACTTATCATATTTTTTATATTAAATTCTCACATTAAGTAATGCCACATGATATCTTTTTTACATTTACAACAACAAGTTGATATGAGATCTATTTAGAACAAGTTGCAGAATTTCAAGAAAACATTTACAAACATATATATTTGATATGAGATCTTACTGAAAAGAATAAAAGTAACTAATTAAAGTAAGATTTGCAACATGAAAATATTCCTCATGAATTTTAACGATAATATTCTTCCTAGTCGTCTTCTTTCTTGACTACCCTACTGAAGTTGCACATGAAACGTCAAAAATTATGTGAAGGCTCTTGAATTCACTTGAGAAATGCGAATAAGTCAACTATACTTGTATGCTTAGGAGTAAATTATGTGAAGGCTCTTACGGCACCTTTATTGATCATGGGGAGGGATATCCGCAAGTTTGTTGCTGGTAGCAGGCACCTTAACTGATCTTTTCACTCTATGTTTCCTACAGAGGACGCACAAAACCATTAATTGAATGTGAAAATGAACTTTAATCTTTCAGATAACAGTCATTAATCATCAATGGTTAATAGTGTATATGAGACAGTAACACCAGAACACAGAACGAGGGTGAAGTAAAATGGAATGCACTTTCTCTTGTGTTGTTGTCAATGTGGAGCATCTAAGTGTAACTGAATCAACAGTTTTGCTAGCTTGAGCATTGGGTTTATGTGGCCTTGTTCTAGGTATGGGATGCACACATTAAAAAAGCAGAGACAAATCAACAGAAGTAGCAACTTAGCATAAAAAACTATAAAACATGAACACCCACTCAAACTTAGCATACTTCTACCATCGTCCAATAACCACATCACTCCTTCCAAACTTAGCATACTTCTACCATCGTGCACACAGGTACAACAACCCACAAAGAACACAAAGTTTACCTACGTACCTCACGGAGAAAGCTTTGAGCTTTGAGAACCGACGAGTGTTTCAGCACCCTAGTACCTAGTAAAGGAGTGTATGTAGGGTTTTCTTCGAGCCACGGTTCCAAGAGCAGTGTAGGGTTTTCTTTGAGTTTTCTTCGATAGGGGGTTCTGTGGGTTCGAGCGAGCGGTTTCTGGTAGTATTGAAAACAATGTGGGAGAATGTGGGTGTCGAGCGAGCGATTTCCGGCAGATTTCAGGTGGGAGGAGAAAGAGAAGAGAGACTGCAGGGTTTTCGAGCGCGCGTGTTGTGAAATTTCAATGTTTTAACTTATAAACATAACAACATTGGTTTTTTAAGGATAATCGATGTTAACTGAATATAGTTAACATTGTTTTTTAGAAAACTGATGTTAACATCAACAAGGTAACATCAGTTTTTTAAAAAACCGATGTTAAGTTCGAGTCCTTAACATCTGTTTTGGAAAAACCTATGTTAACTTCATAAAGTTAACATAGGTTTTTCCAAAACCGATGTTAACATATTCATCTTAACATCATGTTAACATCGGTTATTTAAATAACTGATGTTAACATGAAGTAGTTAACATCGGTTTTTCTAAAACCAATGTTAAGTAACTCCATTTATTTATAAAAATGTCATCGCGCTTTCATTAACATCGGTTTTCGCAATAACCGATGTTAATTGACCGATGTAGAAAGCCTTTTTTTTAGTAGTGATGTGGAAGAAAATGAATGCATCAGACTAGAAAGTGTGGCGTCCCTAAATAATGACTGGTTTAATAGTAATAAATTAAATAGCAGAAACCATGGGAAATTTTTTTTTCTTTTTTTTTTTGCACTGTTATTCATTTCACAGTAATTAATTTCAGAAGGAAAATTATCACTATAGAGTCCTGAATGGTCAGTTCACAACTCTATTTGGATTCATTTCTTTCTGATCACTCATAACCTCCAAACTATTTTTCTCTTTCAAAAAAAAATATACCAGCCATCATTTTAGGTCGTCACGTGAGAAATAATAAGGTGCGGTCGGTAAACTCTTTTCAAATAAAGTTCATTAACATTTCTTTTTCAAATAACAAGATAAAACATAATTGTTTTCATCATCAAAAACTGTCCAAAATATGGGAGTTTGCAAAATAGCACAGTGACATCCAGAGCAAAGGTAACAATTGTGGTGGCTTTAGCCACAATATATACAATCATCAAAATTTCTATACAAGAGGTCTACCCACCCAAAAAATCAAAAGAGTAAACCTAGCAGTCTGAACTAGATACACCCACCCACAAATAGTATGTACGGCTAATCTAAGGAGCTGTTTGCTATGATGAAGAGTCGTCACTATTCGCTGTCCCTCCAGGGCCACTCTCCTCTGTTGAGTCTACCTCAGATGCTAACATAATATCCTCTGGAGAATCAATGTCAGGGAGCGGGTCCTCATCATCCTCTGGTAAGTCAGGGGCATCCATAGCAGGTTCAGGAGGTAACTCCTCTGGGTCCTCTTCAAGATCCTCTTCAGAGGATGACACCTTTATCAATTGAACAGGCTCAACTAGTCAATATGGAGTAGGCGTAGGTAGTTTCCATTCCACAGGCTGCTGAAGTATGCGTGCGGGTTGCTCCGGATGTACTAGCGAAGTAGCAGTGAGTCGAATTGTGCCACGGAATCGGCACCTCTCATTGCCTTCGAGGGTCTCCCAAACACTCTCTAAGCACTCCATCACAATGCAATCATGGATCAACTACACTGCCATCGCGATCAACAAAAGATAAAAGAAAAGGGGGAAGACTCTTTCACAAGAAACCTAACTACACAGGTAGCAATACAATGTGTCCCATAACGGCTACACATAGTCAAAATGTCTTTTTCAAGAGATTTCCTCTCTGGTAATCGATTACCAAAGTATGTAATCGATTACCAGTGCCCATAAACAAATTACAACAGCCTTTGCACATTGGAACCTAAAAGTTACACTGTGTAATTGAATACACATAAATGGTAATCGATTACCAGTAGCATATGACACTATGTAATCGATTACACACAATTGGTAATCGATTACCAGTAGCATATAACATTGTGTAATCGATTACACACAATTGGCAATCGATTACCAGAAGCTACTAAACGTCCTATTTCAATTTTTTAACCCCTGTAATCGATTACACACGAATGGTAATCAATTACCAGAGGGAATTTTTCAGATAACAACCCAAGATAGATAGCTGGCCAGCCGCCACACAAGCCTCCTTGCTTCGTGGACTTTTGTTCCTTTATTGGTTGACTGCCAGGAGCTTGCCTGCTTAGGTACGTCACAGGTTCTCACTGGCTGACTATGCCCGGGGTGGGTCGGGATTGGTCAAGCTTGGTTTTGGGCAATAGCACCCCACCTGACGTCTCCAAGGTCTCCTGACCCCCGTGACATATCCTCAGGTACCACTCTATGGTCAACTAATAAAAGTTGGAAGACTGACTCTTCCACACTTTCTCACACCGAGCTTATTGGATTATGGGGCACCCGTCATATGTGGTACTAGGTGGCAATCGGGTGATGGCGCAAAACAAATATCCCATTTCCACAAGCCCAGGCATAAGCACACCATCCCCAGTTGCCCACCTTTAAATTGAGCTCATGCACACGTACGTAGCCCTTCTCCTCGTTCCTCTCAGCACCGGGTCCCCATCAACCCCTCCAAGCTTTCACAATATCAAAACAATTCAATTCCATTTGTCATGAAACTACCTTAAAAAAAACAAAGTGGAGGCAGAAATCTTTACACAAGATTCATTCGAATTCCATAGAGTTTTTCCTACCCACATACCTCAGTAAAATCCTCTTCGTTCCGATTCGTTAACCATTGGATCGCCTTGAAAATTTAACAGGGGGTTCCTAATACAGAAATCTAAGTTTTCACCGTTGGGATCTGCTAAAGAATGTCTAAAACACGAGATATACTACCTTTCCCATGACTACAGAAACTAACACTGCACAACCATTTTTTTTTTTTTGCATAATTGGACAGCTTTTCTGCATAATTTTGCAGATTTTCGAAATCTAGCTTACATGCATCCAATTCCACTCAAATTGGATCTTACAAGTCCTAAACCATGTGTCGCAACCTACCCTTCGGCGGGAGGGCGACGCGTGACTCGCGGGATGCGTGTTCCACGAAAGGAATACGCGCGGAGTCGCCACCAACGTTTATTTGAGGAAAACGTCGGAAAAACCGGAAGAGACGCGATCTACGAACTTTTTAGTGAAAGGTTCGGGAGTTGTATTTACGCACGGGGAAGGTATTAGCACCCCACACGCCCGTCCCAAGGGACGGCAGCCTTTAATCGAATGTGCAAACATGACTTTGATTTTTATGTTCCCTTTTATGTTCTTATATCCTTTATACCCTTTTTATATTTTTTTCTTTTTTGTGGTCGACAAGGGTGTTTCCCTTTGCTCCTACGTATTCCTCAATTTGTGATGAGGAAATCAGACCTACGTAGTTATTTCGGAACAAAGTGTTTGGTTAAGTTGTTTTTGTCTTTTTTGCAAAATATGTTTTTTTATTGAACAAAAGGTCATTTAAGGTGTTGAACCATTAAACGGTCTTTTGATTTTGAAAGGGGAGAAACATTAAGGCGTTGGACCATTAACGATCTCTTGTTTTTGAAAGTAGAGAAACGTTAAGGCATTGGACCATTAACGATCTCTCGGGGTGGTCGACAAAAGCGGGGCTTTTGCTCCTACGTATCCTCAATGAGGAACTCAGACCTACGTAGTTCTTTTTTATCAAGTGATTCTTTTTTACTTTAAGAGGTGATCATTTTAAGGCGTTGGACCTTAAAAATGATCCATTTTACTTAGTGAGAAAATGAAATGACAAATTTCAAAAGCCTATTTTTATGGACGAGCTTGACTAGGCGAATTGATTTTAGCCTTTAGTTTCACTTTAGTTATTAATCAATTCGATTAAGAATGAGAAATCCCAAAGAGAAAACGTCCGATTGATTTTCCGCTTTATTTTACTAAAAGATGTCTTTTTGATTATTATATTATTTTTTACCTCTTTTTGATTTCCAACGTGGTTACGGCACGACCGAACGGTCGGAATTTATTTTAACCGAAGTTAACGGATAATACAATTCAAACGTTCGGTGGAAATTTATTTTATTTTTAAGTTAAGCGAGAAATGACTTAAGTAAAATGGCTTAAGCACGTCAACAGGGGGTATAAAAAGTAAACAAAACGAGAATAAAAATGCACGAAACACAATATGGACCACTACGGGTACATAGAATGAATCGAAAAGCTTGGTTCGAGGTACTTACCCGTTGAAGATCGAAGAACGATGAAGAACGAATGAAGAACGTCGAAGAACGGTTGAAACCTTTGCGAAATTCCTCACGGAAAACGTTACGGAAACGTTTCGGAAGCGCCTCGGCTTAGATTTTCTTCACGGAAACAATTTTTCCAAGCAAATTCGAAAGAGAGAGAAGTGCCTAAGGGGCTGAACCCTTTTCTTCTTCACTTCCTCCCCTATTTATAGCAAAATAGGGGAGGTGGTTGCCGCCCAGCTCGCCCAGGCGAGCTCAGCTCGCCCAGGCGAGCCAGGTTGCTTCCTCCAGAAGTAACAGCCTTCTGGAGGAATATTCTGGAGGGCCCAAGTGGGCCTGGGTGCTATTTGCACCCCCATTTTTACTAAGTACACCCCCCTCTACTTTTTTTGGTGATTCTTTTTTCGTAAAGTTACGGAAACTTACGAATCTCGTAACGATACTTGTTTTCTTTCCGTAATGTTACGGAACCTTGCGGATTACATAATCATCCCCTTTTTGACTTACGGAATGTTACGGAATCTCACTTAATTATGCAACAATGCTTCTATTTGATTTCCGGTGTGTCACGGAAACTTACGGATTGTGCATCAATATTTTTTGGTTTTCCGGCATGTCCTGGAATTTCACAAATTGCCTAATAATGGGTGCCAAGCACCTCACATGGACCAAAGAAAGGTCGCATGTCATCAAGCAAAGGTCCCCGGACGAAATTAGGGTATGACAGTTGCCCCTCTTTACTTTTCTTTTATTGGAGATAAAAGGAAAGTAAAGATAAGACACTAATTTCGTTCCTCTCGATTTGACGAGAGTCGCGGGTGACCGTAAAATCTCCACATGCAAATGACTTGTTGTTCCCGGATTTTCACAAATTGCCTAATGATGGGTGCCAAGCACCTCACAAGGACCAAAGAAAGGTCGCATGTCATCAAGCAAAGGTCCCCAGACGAAAATTAGGGTATGACACTAATTTCGCTCCTCTCGGTTAACGAGAGTCGCGGGTGACCATGACTTGTCGTTCCCGGAATTTCACAAATCGCCTAATGATGGGTGCCAAGCACCTCACAAGGACCAAAGAAGGGTCGCATGTCATCAAGCAAAGGTCCCCGGACGAAAATTAGTGTATGACACTAATTTCGCTCCTCTCGGTTGACGAGAGTCGCGGGTGACCATAAAATTTCCGCATGTAAATAACTTGTTGTTCCCGGAGGAACAAAAGGTGCAGAAGACTATGTCAGTCTCTGCATGCTATCAAGCATTCTGTCTTACAGATAGCAAAAGAATGTTTATACGGATAACCACTCGGGTATTTCCGCGTATCATCGGGCCCGCCGCCTCTGGATGACACAAGGGTGCAGAATGACCAAACTTGGTCTCTGCTTGTCATCGGGCCCGCCGCCTCTGGATGACAAAAGGGTGCGGATAACCGTAAGGTATCTCCGCGTATCATCGGGCCCGCCGCCTCTGGATGATACAAGGGTGCAGAATGACCAAACTTGGTCTCTGCTTGTCCTCGGGCCCACCGCCTCTGGATGACAAAAGGGTGCGGATAACCGTAAGGTATCTCCGCGTATCATCGGGCCCGCCGCCTCTGGATGATACAAGGGTGCATGTCACATGACCTCAGGGTCAGTATGACAAAGATTATGGGGCGGCCGACAAAAGCAAGGCTCTTGCTCCTACGTATCCTCCAATGAGGAATTCAGACCTACGTAGTTCTTGATAACTTGTGAGACTTGAAAAGTCTCCATCGGAAAATGCTGACATCTCCGGAAAGGGCGCAGATGACCATATTGGTCTCTGCTCGTGAATCACACTTGGGGTCACTGAATGACGAGGTGCGGATAACCGTAAGGTGTCTCCGCGGGCTACCAGCTCTTGAGTCATGGCAACAAAAGGCGGTGTGGTCGACAAAAGCGAGGCTCTTGCTCCTACGTATCCTCCAATGAGGAACTCAGACCTACGTAGTTCTGGATAACTTGTGAGACTTGAAAAAGTCTCGGTGTTTTCTCCACTAAAACGCAAACATGCTCTAGCAAAGAGACAAATATTCCAACTGATTTAGAGCAGCATATGCTTTTTTGAGTGAAAAACAATGCGTCTACCGGGGAAGGAGAGTCTGCTGATGAAATCTCCCATAACCATAAATGAGATTTTGGATGTTAGCATTTCGTTTCTAAATGACCATTTAGAGGAAACACTGGGTTCGACAAAAATAGAAGAAATCCACTCAAAGTGTATCAATCTCGCACAGGTAAGTGTTTCATCCTAATTCCGAACCATAGATATGTCATGACTTGACTTTGCAAATTATTTCCTATCAAATCAAAAATTACATGCGTGATCATGGATCAATAGGGCTTCCCTTGGGAATGGGTTCTTTTGGTGGTTTTTTTTTTTTTTTCGGCTTTTGTGTGTTTTTGGCTTTTGATTTTTCTGGCTTTTTCTTTTTCTGTTTTTTTTGTTTAGTGCGGGGCGAGAAAAAAGTCGCTAGCGCACGGGATTTTGGTTGGTAATCAAAGGGAGAAGACTATTTTAGGTCGTGGTTCCCTTTCCTTCTTTTTTTGTTCATTTGGTGACAATTTTGTATTGTTCAGATATTGTCCGGTCCAAAGACCTCTCTGCACATTTCTTCTGGTTTCTTTTGACTAGGAGCTTCCTTCTTTTTTACTTTCTCCCATTCTTTGGTTGGGAATTTTCTTTCTTTTCTTTTTTCTTTCTCCCACTCTTTGATTGGGAATTTCCTTTCTTTTCTTTTTTCTCTTTCTCCCACTCTTTGATTGGGAATTTCCTTTCCTTCCTTTTTTGCTTTCTCTTTGATTGGGAATTTCCTTTCCTTCCTTTTTTTGCTTTCTCTTTGATTGGAAATTCCCTTTCCTTCTTTTCTTTTTTGCTTCCGAGGGTAAGGATTGACATTCTCACCCTAGGTCAAGGTTTATGGTGAGTCAGGATTTTGGCTCAAGGTTTGTAGAATGGCTAGACATGATACATGTCGGGGTTTGGTTTGGTTCAAGGATAAAAGGGATGCCCCACATTATTTCCATGACACAAATGCAAAAATGATGATTTGGAAATTTTATGCAAAACTGGCCACGCATGCACCTATGTGGACACTCAAGTGTCAAACTTTTATGGTCATGTGATGCTAGGGCTCAGGATTCATTTCCTCTATTTTAAATCAACCCAATATTTCCAAAATATGTTCTTTTATCAATTTGTGCATTCATCCGGGTCCATTTCGGGCGTCCGGGGAAATTTCACAGCATTCACCCTTCAGGTGTAGACACGTTTTTTTTTCTTCAAAAATCGGTTATGATCAATGAATGAATTTTTTTCAAAGAAAAGTTGGAAATCGTCTCTTTTCAAAAGCATGTTGGTTTTTCAGCTTGACAACTTATTTTTTCTTTTTTTCTCCTTTTTTTTTATCATTATCATTTGTTTATTTCTTTTTCTTGTTTTTTTTTTTTTCATGAGGTATTTTGCTACCTAACATGTGCATATTTTGTGAGGTATTTTTGCTATATACATGCATATCCAAGGTATCTTGCCACCTAAACATACATATATATGTTTTGTGAGGTATTTTTTTGTTTACATACACACACATCTAAGGTATCTCTCTACCTAAACATACATATATATATTTTGTGAGGTATCTTTTTGCTACATACATGCATATCTAAGGTATCTTGCTACCTAAACATACATATATATATTTTGTGAGGTATCTTTTTGCTACATACATGCATATCTAAGGTATCTTGCTACCTAAACATACATATATATATTTTGTGAAGTGTGTTTTTGTTTACATACATGCATATCTAAGGTATCTTTCTACCTAAACATACATATATATATTTTGTGAGGTATGACTAGCTTCCGAGCTTGTGCTCGTTTTATTTAAATTCCTAGGATCATGAGCAACTAGGTGTGTCCTACTATGAAAAGTGATCAAATAACAAGCATAGATTCAACAGGTACTAGGTTGCCTCCTAGTAGCGCTTCTTTAACGTCTTTAGCTGGACGCGTTATGACTTGTCAGTCACTGACCTAGTACTTTGCTTACCTTTGGCTTTGGACTTGGTAGCCTGCTGGTCGGCCATGTGTCGTAGGCAACGCTCTAACCTTTTTGCGGATGAGCTGAGGTGAACTCTAGAGGTGGTGGCGGTGTGTCTATTGCCCGCTACCGGCCATCCCAATGCTGCTGTGGTGTTTTGCCCTGCGCCTGCCTGGGGGCGCAATACTTCTTGATGAAAGCTCGATTGGTAGGGGGGTCTGATGACTTTGCTGGGGGCGACAGACACTCTGTAGAACTGACAGAGACCCGTAATTAGAGCTTGACAACTCCAAGACCCTGTTGGACTTCTTCGGGTCCACTGGGTGTCTTGCAGGCGCAATCCCTGCAAACAATAGATGACATCAGAAATCAGTTGAGCGATGTGCATACTTACCTATGATGACATGACCTTGCCGGGGGGGTACGGGCACCCTATAGGACTGATAGAGGCCCGTAACCAGAGCTGGAAACCCCAGGGCCCTGTTGGACTTTTCCGGGTCCACTGGGTATCTTGTGGGTGCGATCCCTGCAAACAATAGATGGTATCAGAAATTAGTTGAACCATATGCATACTTACCCATGTCGGGACGACACAGACCAACTGATACTTTTGCAGGGGGTGATTGGAATTGCGGTCGCTGGGCAGAATGTCGCTAAGTAGCAACGTCATCTATATCTATGTAAGAGTGGTCATGTTGGTGCGCATGATCCGCACTCGTCTCTTTGCAGCGGCACAGGTGAAATCTTGCCCCGGTATGCATAGTAGCTGTGTGATAGCCTCCCTCTCTGGTTGTGCTCGCACAGTTGGCCCTCCTCCAATATTAGGGGGTGGCCCAGGAACCGTTAAAAGGAAACTACTGGCCCCTTAACCGGAAGTGCAAGTCTCGGTTAAGCATTTAAGGGTAGAGGACCTTAAATTCTTTTAAGGTGTGGATGTCGACCACACTGAAAATGAGGACACGTAGCCCTCTAAAGGTGAGGGCGTGCAGCCCTCTCAAGGCGAGGAGGTGTAGTCCTCTGGAGGTGAGGGCGTGCAGCCCCCTGCTGGCGAGGACGTGTAGTCCTTTCAAGGTGAGGGCGTGTAGCCCTCTGACGGTGAGGGTAACTAGTACCCAAGGTGAGGACGTGTAGCCCTCTCAAGGCGAGGACATGTAGTCCTCTGGAGGTGAGGGCGTGCAACCCTCTGATGGTGAGGACATGTAGTCCTCTCAAGGCGAGGACGTGTAGTCCTCTCAACGGTGAGGGTAACTAGTACCCAAGATGAGGGCGTGTAGCCCTCTCAAGGCGAGGACATGTAGTCCTCTGAAGGTGAGGGCGTGCAGCCCTCTGTTGGCGAGGACGTGTAGTCCTCTAAAAGTGATAGGTACAAGTACCCAAGGGTCCACCCTTATGAGAAAGCAAGAGATCGACTCATCGAGAGGGCCGGTCATCCCAAATCCACAAGATTTGGACATTAGATGTAGGAAATCTATGCAGTTAACATGATTTTTAGGGATGCAGATGCATGCAACCTTTGTCGTGAAATTTGGTAAATGCGGACTTCATATGAAACAATGCAATGTAATGGAAAGTTGTACAATGACATTCTTTCCCTATTTTGTGATTTTGATTTTGATTTGATTTTTTTTTTTTGGAAAACATAGATTGACTGTCCTTTTGAAAGAGGTGATAATTCATGCGACCTTATCCTATCTTTTGCAAATCTCTCCGGGAACTCCCTCAAAGTGTATGTTCTTTTTGATTTAGTCACTTGACCATTTTGGAGTGACGGCAATGGAGCCATTTGATGTTTAATCAATCCATCGAAATCCTAGGGTTTGTCCCCCCTTTTTTTGTTGAAAACATCGATGGGTGAGAACTTTTGATCGACCCCTATGTTAACTTGAGGCTCATGCACGGTGCCCCTCATTGCCCCAGTGTAAGGCTTTGAGGTACCAATCGTTGCCTTTCGTCATGACCTTGTAGGAGGGAACCTATTGGGTGAGAACTTCTAATCTGCCCCTAGGTTCGCTTGAGGTTTTTGCATGGTGCCTTTCGTTGCCCCAGTGTAGGGCTTAGAGGTACCAAGTGTTGTCTTGTTTTCACGACCTCGTAGTGAGGAAGAATGAAAGAAGCAGTTGATTCTTGCAAAAAGAATTTTCCAAGGACGAGAAATAGTTGAAGGATCTTTCAGTTGATGGATTAAGTCAAATGACTCCTATGTAGAAGCAAGATGTTTTGATGTCTTGATGATGCTAAAGGATCAAATGCTTCTAAGTTTTATTCAAGACAAGAATCCGAGAAAGTCAAGATATATTATCAAGTTTGATCTCTTAGAATCTTTAGGAAGAAGTTTCCAAATTGAAACAAACAAAAGGTTTGACCAAAGAATTCTATCATTTCAAATTGAGATTTGCTCTCTGGTAATCGATTACCATTAGTTGAAAATATTTTAATTCAAATTTTTAAAACCTGTAATCGATTACATAAGTCTTGTAATTGATTACCAGAGGGGATTTTCAGAAAATAATTTCCAAGAGACATATCTATTCAAATGTTTTATGAACGGCCATTCAAATGTTTTAAAGAGAGTTTTTATTGCCCAAACAGTTTTATCCTCTCGAAAGATCAAGAGTATTTCTGAACTGAAATGTCTTATCCTCTCAAAAAGATTCCTTGGTCAACCACTTGCATATTCAATAATGAATTTTGATTGGTCTTCATTGTACAATCTATCCCTTTTAAGAGAGATTTCTTCTTCTTATTTCTGAAAAGGGATTAAGAGACCGTGGGTCTCTTGTAGTAGAGGATTCTTGAACACAAGGGAAGGGTTGTCCCTATATGCATTGTTAATCCGAAAAGAGAGAGTGAAATTTTAATTGGGGAATAATATTCGTATCTTAATTCAATCCCCTCTTCTTCTCAAGGTAACTGAGGCCATTTGTCCTCACTTCTCTCTAAAAAGACAAAATGAGGTCACATGAACGTCTATATTTTTACTTGAAAACACAGTCAATCAAATGCCTTTTTATTTTTTATTTTGAAACTTATTTTTTATTTTGAAACTTATTTGTTTTGAACTTTGCTCGTTGTTTTACGGCACCCCCACCAACGTGCAAGATGAATAATCTCTGATTGAACGGTCTTGGAAGTCAACACTCAGGAGCGCAGGTTGCTTGAGCAAACAGACCAATGGCTTACACTCACATCCCGGTGGAAGTTGAATAAGCAAAGATGTGTTCGTGAGAGGATGTCCATTTTATCTATATCATTTAACATTGTAATTGTGGTTTATGGCATAAACTTGGAAATCCTGATGAGTCATAACAACAGCTTCCAGAATTGCCCCATGTAGGGTGTTGCTTGTTAATGTTAGGATTCAACAAGCGATTCTCCTCAAATTTCAGCCAGCCCGTATCAATTAGACCTTGCACCTTACGCTTCAGAGCCCTACAATGCTCAATGGAACGCCCCGGGGCTTCTCCGTGACAAGCACACGTTGCGTTCGAGTCGTATTCTCGGAGAAATGGAGGTTGATGAACCTTGGCTAGGGTTATGGCTACCATTTGAATTATCAAGTAGATATGGGATCAAGTTTAGCATATGACAACGGAATTTGGGGTGAACCCTACAGGCTTTTTGCTGCAAAATTCCTTTTTGTTGGTGTTTTTTTTTTTGGTTTGTGCTAAAGGTGGTCTTCGTCATTGGAAGTGCGGTAGACAGACTTTGTGGTTGATTTAGGGATGGCCTTTGTGGATAACTGGGTGGTGGGTAAGGAGGAGGTTTGTTATTGGCTGAGTAATGACATTGTTGGGTTGGTGGGAAACTTGGCCGTATAGGAATGGCAGTCACAGCATGGGTTTCTCTCTCTTTCTCACCCTCTTCATTTGCCCCAGTTTTCTCAGTCGTCCTAGTAGGATGATCAAATTTGCCTCTTTTCGGATCCACTTCGATCTTTTTGCTAGCGAAGACCAAATCTGCAAAGCTTTGAGGGTGCGCAGCCCACCATCTTTTCATAGTGGAGTACCGATAATGTGTCTACCATCACGATTATCGTCTCCCTTTCCATTATTGGGGGTACCACCTGGGCCGCCAGATCCCTCCACCTTTTGGGCGTGTTCTTTGAAAGATCCGTCCCCCTTTTTGCACATGTTCTGTAGTTGCATCCTATTCAGAACCATATCAAAATTGTACTGATACTGCCTAACAAAGGCAACCATTAGGTCCTTCCAAGAATGGACTCAGGAAGGTTCCAAGTTAGTGTACCAGGTAACAGCTACCCCAGTAAGACTTTCTTGGAAGGAATGTATCAGCAATTCCTCATCTTTTGCGTATTCCCCCATCTTCTAACAATACAACTTTAGATGGTTCTTGAGACAAGTAGTCCCCTTGTACTTGTCAAAGTCCAGCACCTTGAACTTGGGAATGACCATGTTTGGGTATTAGGAACAACTTTTCTAGGTTAGCAAAGGCATAATCTTCACCTCCTTCAATGGCCCTGAGCCTTTCCTTTAGATGATCCGCCTTTCCCTTTTCGGCCATAGCAGGAGGGGCTCTTCCCACCGCAAAATGCAATGGTTGTGGTTGTGGGCGAAACTGAGGGCCCTCCAAAGTGTTTTCAAAGGGTATACCACCAACTGCTTGCCCTTCAGTGGCATATCCGAGCCAAGGCTCGAAGTCAGCTAGATTGTGGTGGGGAATTTCATGTGTCTCCCCCATGGTTTGAGAGATATGTGCCTGATGAGGTTATTGGTTCTCAACGAGTATCGGAGTGGAGTTATTGAGATTTTCATTGAGAGTGTATGCCACATTGGGTGGTGTATAGTTGGGAGGCAAGCCATATGATGGGAAGGCGTACTCGTTTTGAATTTGCACATCATGGGGTCATCCGTACTTCCCAAATCTTTGCCTACCATATTTGAGGTTGGATGATTCATTTGCTTGAGGCCAGATGGGAGCATCGGGTTCACCTTAGCGACAGCGCTAATAGCGGCAACTATAACTGCATTGGCTTCCATTATCTTTTTCATGCTCATCATGGCCTTCATCATTGTGGCCATTTGCTCTTTTATGGCCTCCATTTTCGGCCTTCATCTTCTCTTGCACCTCCTCTGCTTCACCCATTACTCTAGCTCTAGCACGAGTTCGATAAGGGCGCCGTAAAGCGTGTCCTTTTCTTTTTGATAACAATGATTAAGTTCATTTTATTTTATTTTATTTTATTTTTCAAGGAAAGAATGCAATGAGCAATGCAACCAATGAAAAGCATGGATGTATGCGAATGATGTACAGTTGAAGTATTGCGAATTTTTACGCAGGATATGGGGTTGAATCAATTTAGATTTTCAACATGGTCCATGACATCTTTGTCAAGGTGAAACTGGAAGTAACAAGGACATCAATAATCCTAAATATGTTTGGCAGTAGACGAAGCAGTGATGTGACTCGATTCATCTTTTGCCCCAATTTTGCAAGACAGTTACTTCCATATTTCAACTTGACTTGATGAACCTTTTTGTAAAAACATGAGCTTGGTTCAACCCTATAATCCAAGGAATGGCAATTCTGGTCGCCAATACTTCAACAACATCTCATAGGGATGAATGACTCGGGCATACTTTAAGCTTATGCACGGAAAATGTAATTATGAAATTGAGATGCCCGAAGAAACACCATTTCCTAGTTAACCATGCATTAGGTACCATGTTCAATTATTTTGTTTTTAAGTGAAACGGGTTTATGATCCCAACATGGTTGGCTCGTGGTGCCTAACACATGAAACTAAGAATGTAGTGTGAAGTTTCACGCTTCCCCCTTTTTTGTTTTTGTTTTGTAGAGGAAAATGCAAGGATGAGCAAACATGAAAACAAATGGTATGCAATTTTGCAGATCAAAAAGTTTGTTGAACGCATATGCATGATGATGCCATGACTCATGCAAAATGTGAGGCTGGAATATGATAACGGACAAATGCAGGATATGTCCATTATGATGTTATGAAGAGATGCTTATGCGATGCATGATATGAATGCATTTTACGGACACGAGAGCCCGGAAAATTATCTCTTCTTACTTGCGCATTTGGGGGCGCAGTGCCCCATGTGTACAATTATGAAGGTGATATGGACCTTCCGGCTTCCCGTGACAAAGGACGAGACCAACATACAATGCATGCTAGAGATAAAATGCGGGAGTGACTTGATTCGCACTGATTTTTGGAGTAAAAACGTGGGATAAACTCATTTTATTCAAAAAGTTATAACTAGTCAAGATCTGAGCGACAATACAAACTTCCTAGCGGTTTCTAATCATATGGTCCATTAAGTCTATCATATGTTGACAATAGCTGAGAAGTCCGTGGATCTTCTTGGGGGCGGAGTAGGTGTCCGCCATTGCTTTGGCCTTGGCTAGCAATGGGGGAAGTTCTTGACTCCTGTTCAAAGTAAGAGCAAATCGGTCCGTCCACATTGTTGCCTCTTGGTGCAATGAATCAATTACCCTTTCCCTTGCTTCCCTTTCTGCTGATATCTTGGCGTACTCATCCTCTAGCCTTTGCTCGTGAGTCGCCGCTAGATTTAGCTTCTCTTTGCACTTATCGATGATGGCCCACATATTCCCTTCAGTCTCGCTTAACTGTTGGGACAAATTTCTTTTCGACCTAAGGCAAACCTTTAGCTCGTCCTTCAAGATCATGCCTTTGACCCGTGATGATTCCTTTCACCTCTTCAGAGCTTGAGCTCACTATTGCTGCCCTATAAAGCCCCTCAAAACTTTGCTTTGGTCGTGTTCTTCCTTTTGGGCCTTCTTGGTTTCTCGTTCCAAGGCATCAGCGGTGGCCATATTGACGTCCCTTAGTTCATCATACTCTTTTCAGACTTTGATGGCTATGGACTTGAACTTCTCTTCGACTACTCGGGCTCTTTCAAGCTCTGCCTTTAGGGCTTGTACCTCATCACTTTCTTCCGAAGCTTTAACCTCATCGTCCCTCACAGTCTTTAGATTTGGGAGCCAATCCAATCCTTGTGTTCGAACTCTCAGCCACTTATGATAGCCGCCGATGATCCCATTACTGCTTCCCCTAAGCTCTCTGTCCTTTCTTCACGCCGCATCCCATGCCTCCTTGGAGTACCCTCGCGTTGTGGTCACTAAAACCCCCGTGCGATGAAAGGCGTGATGCTTTCGTCTAATGGCGCTCCTCTCATGGGGTAGCCAAGCTGTCTTATGGCGAGAACGGGATTATAATTAATACAACCCCTTGTTCCCATCAAGGGAACATTTGGACATCCTTCGCCTGAAGATAGAATCCTGATTCTTCCTTCCTTCTAGCGAGGGAACCAATTAACAGACGCCCCTCCATGCTAGCCAAGAGTTGGTCCCAATTCGCCTTTCCTTTTTCGACGCACGAGCGGTGACCTTGTAGCGGATAGACGGGCCTACCTTCTTGGAAAAAAAGGTGTGAAACTAACCACACATAGAGAGCCAGTGCACAACAAACAATTCTTGTGCTTCTCTTTTCACATCCCCGGTCGAACGTGTCATATAGGTCGGCTAGCATAGCGACAACTGGGCTTTCCTTGTGGTTATGATAGGCGAGAAAAGCGTCGATCGCTGCCAGGTCCACCAACCCATCCACATTCGAAAAGAGGACTCCTCCAAAGATCAACAGTGCGAGAATGTCTATGAATGGGGCCCATTCATTTCTACCTGCCAAGATTCTTGCTTTTGCCTCCAAACATTTTCTCGGTATCCCGACCACCCCATTTTCGACTTGCTTTTGGTGGTCTAATTCCTTCGCCAAGATTTGGAATATTTTAGAAATTCTAGCTAATGAGGGATAGAACCCTGAGAAGAGGTATGGTTTCCTTCCCCCTTGAGGACATCCTAGGATTTCTTCGAATTCTTCCACCATGGGTGATAGTTGGAAGTCCCCAAAAGTGAAGCACCTCAACGGATGATCATAATACTGGGCAAGGGAGGCAATGGACTCTGTGGAGACTTCTACCCTAGCTAGGTCCCAAATCTTACCATAGGCTTTGCGGAAGGCTTGCTGTTGAAGTTGACCCATTAATTGCCCCAACTCTCGTAAACTAGTGACCTCTAAGCTCTTGATTTTGACTTGATAAAACCTCTTTTTAAGCGAAGGCTTTTGACTTGATCCCATGTTTTACTAAAGTGAAATAAAATCTAGTGCGAATCAAAACTCCGACATCTATCATGGGTGGAATGGATGAATGCATGAAGGAATGCATATGACACGGATGCAATTTATGAATACGGGAGCTCGGGAAAATTGTCTCCCTTCTTAGATACAACGTCTTGGGGTAGCAAAGTGCCCAACGTATGTATTTAAGAAGGTGACACGGACCCTCCGTTGTTTTGCCCAAGAGAGGCGATTAAGACGGAACCCGCACATGATGCACATGCGAAAGGTACAATACGGGGATGTACATAGTATGATAATATTCACTGAACATAAGCAAACGGATATATGATACTTATGCATGGCAGTGTGAAAAATGGCACGCAGCGTGTTTGCTCCGTGCCCCTATTTAAGGGACCTATAAGGGAGAGAACTAACTAGGCTTTTAGCAATAATCCCCAAGGTAGTCATATCTCTCTTGATGGTTTCTAGAGGTATCATCCCCTTCGAAGAACATATTGCAGCAGTAGGGACTACTAGCAACAATAAGTTTTCAAAGAGAAAAGCTCTAGATGAGGGTTCACTATAATCAAGCAAGTCGGAGACCTAGCATGATCACAGATTCACCTCCACTCCTTATGTTCCCATGAACCCGGGTATAGGGCCCTTTTTCACTCACAGTGTGTGCAAATAGTGTTAGTGTTTGTGTGCATCAAATGAATAAATATTTACCTCATGCATACATTCTAAAACACACTAAAAGCAACAAATAGTTTATATACACAAGAACATAAGACAAATAAAGGGAAACCAACAAAGGAGAAAGTCATGATAAAACATCGCACAAGATTAAATGGCCTAACTCTCTAAAAAACAGTCCCCAGTGGAGTCGCCAACTGTCGCAACCTACCCTTCGGCGGGAGGGCGACGCGTGACTCGCGGGATGCGTGTTCCACGAAAGGAATACGCGCGGAGTCGCCACCAACGTTTATTTGAGGAAAACGTCGGAAAAACCGGAAGAGACGCGATCTACGAACTTTTTAGTGAAAGGTTCGGGAGTTGTATTTACGCACGGGGAAGGTATTAGCACCCCACACGCCCGTCCCAAGGGACGGCAGCCTTTAATCGAATGTGCAAACATGACTTTGATTTTTATGTTCCCTTTTATGTTCTTATATCCTTTATACCCTTTTTATATTTTTTTCTTTTTTGTGGTCGACAAGGGTATTTCCCTTTGCTCCTACGTATTCCTCAATTTGTGATGAGGAAATCAGACCTACGTAGTTCTTTCGGAACAAAGTGTTTGGTTAAGTTGTTTTTGTCTTTTTTGCAAAATATGTTTTTTTATTGAACAAAAGGTCATTTAAGGTGTTGAACCATTAAACGGTCTTTTGATTTTGAAAGGGGAGAAACATTAAGGCGTTGGACCATTAACGATCTCTTGTTTTTGAAAGTAGAGAAACGTTAAGGCATTGGACCATTAACGATCTCTCGGGGTGGTCGACAAAAGCGGGGCTTTTGCTCCTACGTATCCTCAATGAGGAACTCAGACCTACGTAGTTCTTTTTTATCAAGTGATTCTTTTTTACTTTAAGAGGTGATCATTTTAAGGCGTTGGACCTTAAAAATGATCCATTTTACTTAGTGAGAAAATGAAATGACAAATTTCAAAAGCCTATTTTTATGGACGAGCTTGACTAGGCGAATTGATTTTAGCCTTTAGTTTCACTTTAGTTATTAATCAATTCGATTAAGAATGAGAAATCCCAAAGAGAAAACGTCTGATTGATTTTCCGCTTTATTTTACTAAAAGATGTCTTTTTGATTATTATATTATTTTTTACCTCTTTTTGATTTCCAACGTGGTTACGGCACGACCGAACGGTCGGAATTTATTTTAACCGAAGTTAACGGATAATACAATTCAAACGTTCGGTGGAAATTTATTTTATTTTTAAGTTAAGCGAGAAATGACTTAAGTAAAATGGCTTAAGCACGTCAACAGGGGGTATAAAAAGTAAACAAAACGAGAATAAAAATGCACGAAACACAATGTGGACCACTACGGGTACATAGAATGAATCGAAAAGCTTGGTTCGAGGTACTTACCCGGTGAAGATCGAAGAACGATGAAGAACGAATGAAGAACGTCGAAGAACGGTTGAAACCTTTGCGAAATTCCTCACGGAAAACGTTACGGAAACGTTTCGGAAGCGCCTCGGCTTAGATTTTCTTCACGGAAACAATTTTTCCAAGCAAATTCGAAAGAGAGAGAAGTGCCTAAGGGGCTGAACCCTTTTCTTCTTCACTTCCTCCCCTATTTATAGCAAAATAGGGGAGGTGGTTGCCGCCCAGCTCGCCCAGGCGAGCTCAGCTCGCCCAGGCGAGCCAGGTTGCTTCCTCCAGAAGCAACAGCCTTCTGGAGGAATATTCTAGAGGGCCCAAGTGGGCCTGGGTGCTATTTGCACCCCCATTTTTACTAAGTACACCCCCTCTGCTTTTTTTGGTGATTCTTTTTTCGTAAAGTTACGGAAACTTACGAATCTCGTAACGATACTTGTTTTCTTTCCGTAATGTTACGGAACCTTGCGGATTACATAATCATCCCCTTTTTGACTTACGGAATATTACGGAATCTCACTTAATTATGCAACGATGCTTCCATTTGATTTCCGGTGTGTCACGGAAACTTACGGATTGTGCATCAATATTTTTTGGTTTTCCGGCATGTCTTGGAATTTCACAAATTGCCTAATGATGGGTGCCAAGCACCTCACATGGACCAAAGAAAGGTCGCATGTCATCAAGCAAAGGTCCCCGGACGAAATTAGGGTATGACACCATGTATAAATCATGTTCAAACCAAAAACAAACTTCAAACCAAGGTAAAGCAAAACATAGGTATCCAAAACCCACCAAATTTTAGTGAATTTTCAAGGTTTGAAAGGTGAAAATGAAAATTGGGAAATTTTGGGGTAAACTCTCATCTTCATCAAGTCTATAACATTGAATTAGACTTGCTCAAACTGATTTTAAGGTAAAATCTCCACTTATTCAAAATTTGACCTCTCAACACTCAATTTACACTATAAATGGTTTTTTCTTTCACATTTGCCACTAATTTTCCTCATTTGCTCTGACCAAGCTTTCCTACAAGTCCTAATTGACATTCTAAACTAGAATCAACTCACTTTAAACTCAAATTTCCACTAACCCCAAATTTGACTTTCTAAAACCTCAAAATCTCTCACTTTTCCACCTACAACACTACCATTCTCACATTTAACTCTAAGCTAACTCTCCCCATCCTCTCTACTGGTTTTCTATCTACATTTTAAGTACACATATATCTCAAAGCATCATTATTGAACCCTAAATCAACATGGGCAGTTTTACTTACATTCAACATGTCAAGTTTAGCATAGTTACAACAATTTCCTTCACAAAACAACTACCCTAAAGTAATAACCTAGTAGAACTACCCATTATAGCTCCCAAGAACCCAACACCCACAGATTTCAAGTGAGAAGAAGTCCACCCTTACCTGAAATTGAAGGTCCCACGAGGTAGAGGTAGGCTCCTAGACTCCAAAAACAGTTTTTCCTTGCAATTTGGTGTGGAAATGAAGGGGGAATTTGGAGCTTGAAGAGAGTCAACAATGGTGGTGAAGAAAATGAAAAAGCAACATGGAGGAAGAAAGAGGGGCTGCTGGAAGTTTTTGGAGAAAGAGAGAGAAGATTTGGCTTTTTAAAAAAAAAAGATTTTTCTTTTCTTTTTCATTTTCTTTTCAAAAGCAATTCCACATGTCCTTTTTTAATTGGAGCAAAAGGGTCCACCTTTATCTTTGATTTAACCACATACTCAGCCATAAAAGAAGAAAAAAAAACTGGACCTTTGTGGATGTTGAAATCCTGCCTCGGTTTGCATGTCGTCTCTCTGGTTCCAGTTCTTCACGTTTCTCTGCACCCGTCGGGGCCCGTTTTCAAAGGTAGGCAATATATATATATATATATATATATATATATATATATATATATATATATATATATATATATATATATCAAAACGCTCAGAATGAGACCCTGAGCGTGGTTCAGAGGTTGGTTTTGTTTAATTATAAGTTACACGCAAAACGACAATTTTTAGACTAATTCATTGCGAATTAATCTATAACCGTCTAGTTATGGGTTACTCTTCGTTAATTAGTCTAACCCGCGTATTTCTCCCCCAATGTATATACTTCTACCAAGAATATATATACATATATACACTGAATAATATATATATATATATATATATATATATATATATATAATTATTTAAATGTAATACTTACAAAATTCCGGGTAGAAATTCCAGGATGTCACAGAAAGGATCCAAGAAACCACATAGAGAAAGAAAGAACAAGGAGAAAAAGTTCAAGTCAAAATGTCCAGATCTTGATAAATCAGCTCACATGAAAAAGTTCTTCAAACCAGAAGACATGAAAGTATTGATGAGCACATGGGAAGAACTGGACAACACGTCATCTGATGAAGAAATAAAGGAAGAAGAAGAAGCCAACCTTTGTGTGATGGTAGCGCTACATCGGAAAGGTCAGATTCAGAATCAAATGAAAAGATTATAACGAACTTCAAGGGAAACATGAAGAAAAGATAGATATTTCTTTAGAAATTTCCACTCAATCATGAGATGACTTTGAAAGTCTAAAGTTAAAGACAACAAAGCTTTACCTTGAGAATGAGTAAATTTGTAAAGAAAGATCTAGTCTATTAGAAGACCTTCAAAAGGTGAAAAATCAACTTGACGAATTACAAAATGAGTACACTACACTCAATAAACTTCATGGTTACCTAAATGAGGAAAGGTGTAATCTATTGAAAGAATGTTCACAAATCCATAAGAATTATGAAAACTTGAAGGCAAGTAAACATAACTTATGAGTTGACTGTGAAGGATTAAAGAAAAGCCTGAAATTCTCAAATGATAAACTTAAACAGTATGAGGCTTTCCAAAAGCAACCTCAAGATGTTGTTACACTTCATCGAGAGATTGAATTTCTGAGAGAAACTCTATCCAAATTTGTGGGAATCACAGAGAAACTTAACAAAATGTTAAGATACCCCAAATGCCTAATTGTCAAATTTGGAAATGGATATAAAGGAAAAAATTATGCTCATGAGGAAGAAACCATAGTATGTTATTTTTATGGAAAGGTTGGACACATGACATCCAAGTGTAGACATCTACCAAAGACTTGATCGACCAATACTTTCAGAACTAACAAGAAAGGACCCAATAAAATTTGGGTACTTGAAGAGAAAATAATTCATGTTGTAGATATGTTCAACCATAACAAGGACACACCAATCATGGTACTTTGACTGTGACTGTTCACGTCACATGACAGGAGAAAGGTGTATGCTCCAATGCCTCACTCTCATGCATGGTAGAACAATCACTTTTAGGGGAAATCAGAAGGGGAAAATAGCAGGAGTAGGAAAGATAAGTATTGATCCTTATCCTCCCATTCATAATGTACCTTTTGTTAAAGGGCTTAAACATAATATGCTTAACATAAGTCAATTATGTGACAATGGACTTGATGTTTACTTTTTCAAAGAAGGGTGTGTCGTCCAACACAAAAATGGGACTGAACTCTTCACTACTAAAAGGAAAGGTAATCTTTACAAGATTAATCTAAGTGAACTATCAAATCAAAATATAACATGTCTCTTATCCATCAAATGAGATCACTGGGTATGACACAAAAAACTTTGACATGCAAGCTTGAGGTTAATCTCAAAACTACAAAGACATGACCTTGTGAGAATTTTACCTAGAATGTCATACAAAGATGATTTACTATGTAAAGTGTGTCAGAAAGAGAAACATATTAAAACCTCTTTTTCAAGTAAAAACTTTATTTTCACCTTAAGAACACTTGAATTGTTGCATATTAATTTGTTTGGTCCAACTAGAACAACCTCTATCAGTGTAAAGAAATATGATCTGGCAGTAGTGGGTGACTACTCAAGATAGACATGTGTTATGTTCCTTGCTCACAATACAAAGCAATGATTGGATCCTTACTGTATCTAACTGTGTTCAGACCTGACATATTGTTCAATGTTGGACTATGTGCCAGATTCCAACAAGACCTAAGGGAAGTTCACTTAACTTCTATCAAAAGAATATTTATTTATTTAATTGGAACTCTTAATCTTGGTATTTACTTAAGCTTAACAAGGAATTCAGGTTGATCAGTTAGCACTAATGGAAGCTGCCATCTCATTGGTGGAAACCTTGTCACTTGGATTGGCAAGAAGCAAGGATCAACATCATTATCCACTCTAGAAGTTGAATATATATCAGCATAAAACTATTGTACTCAACTTATATGTGATAACAAAGTTGTAATAAGTATCTCAAAAAACCCTACTCTGCATTCACGAGCCAAGTATATAGAAATTAAGCATCATTTTCTAAGAGACCATGTTCATAAGGGAATAGTGAAATTGCAATTTGTACCCACTAATGGTTAGCTTGCTGACATCAGTGAATGAAGTCAATGGAGTCTCAACTAACCAACATATAATTCCTCCAAAAATACCACTTACCCCTTCTTTAGATAAAAAAAACAATAAATATTTCTTTCTTTAGTATTGTACATAATTATAAAAATGGTCGAAGACCCAACCATGGCCAAAT
Source organism: Glycine max (assembly GCF_000004515.6). NCBI lineage: Eukaryota > Viridiplantae > Streptophyta > Magnoliopsida > Fabales > Fabaceae > Glycine > Glycine max. The sequence continues at coordinate 12,865,886 of NC_038243.2, forward strand.
TAGAAGCCCGCCAAGGCATAGATATAAATGAACCTACACATCCACCGGACATGGGAGAGCATCAAGTAAATCTTCCTAGCCGGATCATTAATACACTCCATAACTCAATTTATGGGATCCAGCATTGAACAACCGCATACCCACCTTATGCGATTCTAACAAATATGCACATTAGTAAGAATACCTGAAATTAAAGACAGTCACATCAAGATGCTACTTTTTCCCTTTTCATTAGGGGAAAGTGCACTTGAATGGCTCAATTCTCAACCACACCATAGTCTAACCTCATGGTAGCAAATCAAAGACGAGTTCTTCAAAAAATTCTTTTTGGAATAAAAAATTGAAGCTATCAAGGAAAGGATAACTAGCTTCCAACAAATGGCATCTAAGTCTATCTTCGATGCATGAGAGAGGTATAAGGCTTTACTTAGGAGCTGTCATTGCCATGGTTACTTCGATTACACCCAAATCTCCATGTTTATAAAAGGAACAACTGATCAATGTAGAAGAATGATAAACACATCAGCAAGAGGATACTATGTCAATGGAACCATATCCAAAGTAAGAAAAATCATAGAAGATGTAGCAGTCAGTAAACAAGGCCATGATTGCAACAACACCTCTCCAAAGGACGTTCCCAAAGAAGACACTGAAGATGAATCCCTCAAACAACAAACACAAATAAAAGCTATGCTAGAGGCTATGATGGAGAACGTAACCAATAACATATTAAAACAACTCCAACCATTGATACTGCCAAAACAACTAATTCTCTCATATGAAGAGTGTGGAGGTAACCACCATACCTATGAGAAGTAGGCAAGGGAGCCAAATTCATGAGAGAACACGCTACAAAATCATAAGAAGTGATAATCAACCTTAGCACCACATCCTACTCCAACCTCAAGAACACCATGGAGGTAATAAATTCGTTAAAAGATCAAGTAAAGGAGTTAACGGGGTAAATAAAAGAAATTGCCAACAAGGTTGACTACAATGTCGTAACAACAAGAAGCGGGTTAGCAACTAAAGAGCAAGTAAGAAAGGACATGGAAGTAGATGACAGAATGGAGGAAGACATACAAGAGGAGGACATGATAGTTAAAGAAATAGCATGAGAGCCAATTAAGACAAAGATTCAACTAACATGAGAAGCTAAACAAGCAATTACATGTTAGAAGCCATATCCTCGCAAACCAACAAAGCAAGACAAGGAACGACGATATAGAAGGCTTATAGACTTGATTAAGCAACTTGATGTCACCATTCCTTTCACCGATGCCAGAGACATATTGTCAGAATAATCGAAGCTTCTAAAAGACCTCAAAACTAAGAAGAAGAGTTTGAAAGACTATGGTGTAGTGACTCTCAAAGAGGATTGTAGTGCCATCTTGGAGAAACCAAAGAAGCTAGGTGATCCCAGTAGTTTTACTATTCCTATATCAATTGGGAATCTATCAATAGGAATATCATTCCTTGATCTTGGATATAGCATCAACCTAATTCCATTATCTCTACTAAACAAAATTAGAAAGGTAGCAAGGAAACCAACATGCTTGATGATACAACTAGCGGAATGTTCCATTAACTTTCCTCTTGGAATAGTGAAGAACATTCCTGTACGAGTTGGGAGGTTCACCATACAAGTGGACTTTGTCATCATGGATATAAAAGAAGACGCCTCTATCCCTTTAATTCTAGGAAGACCATTCATGAATACCGCTAATGTCATCACTAGTGTTGTAAAGGGCAAATGCACTTTACGAATGGGTGACGAGGTCACATTTGATGTGCATGAAGCTATGAAGCACCCCAAGGATAAAGGAGCTTGCTTCAAGGTGGATATAATTGATGAAGTAATATATAAAAAAAACTCCACAAATCTTAACACCAACACCATTAGAGCTTGCTTTAACCAACATCGTGCAAGACCTCACTCAGAGCATAATAAAGAGCTAGAGGAATGCATCTAGCACCTAAACTCCTCAAAGGATATGCTGGAAAATAAAATAAAAGATCTAGGAACCTTGATTGAAGAAAAACCTATCTTTGAATTAAAGCCCTTGCCTCCTCGCCTTAAATATGTCTTTTTAGAGGGAGAGGATGAGAAACCAGCCATCATTTGTAGCACATTGTCCAAAGAGAAAGAAAAAAGACTAATGGAGGTACTAAAGAAGCATAAGCAAGCCTTCAGATGGAAAATCTCTGACCTCAAAGGAATAAACTCATGCATCTTCATGCATGACATCAACCTTGAAGAGGACTTCAAACCAATAAAACAACCACAAAGGAGACTCAAACCAGTGATGAAAGAGGAAGTCTAAAAAGAAGTATGGAAGCTTCTTGAAGATGGAATGATATATGCCATTTCTGACAGTTCATGGGTAAGCCTAATCCAAGTAGTCCCCCAAAAGGGTGGAATAATATTGATAAAGAATGACAAGAATGAGTTGATTCCCACAAGGACTGTGATCGATTGGAGAATGTGTATCGATCATCACCTTCTCAACAAGGCAACAAGGAAACACCATTTTCCTTTTCCCTTCATGGATCAAATGCTTGAGAAGTTAGCCGATCAATCTATTGCTTGATAGGTTAGCCGATCAATCTATTGCTTTCTGCATGGATACTCGGGGTGTAATCAAATTCTTATTAATCCGAAGGGTGATGAAGGTGCAACCAGCCCGTCTAATGATCCTTTACAAGGGATTGGAGGTCATATCACAAGGTCCAAGACTAAGAGAATGAAGCAAGCATTGCAAGGCCTGATTCTAAAGATCAAAAAGAAAAAAGAACAATGTGAATTAAGGGTTGCACCTAATTGGGTCACTTTCCTACAAATTGATAAACATACTTGGAGGCAAACTTGAAAAAGCTTATTTATTTCAGTACCTACCTTACATTACATGCCTGGCCCCATTACAATCTGACATGTCTCACTTATTTGGAATTTTTTGATTTATTTGAGTTGAGTTGATTGATTTACAAAGTTTTGAACTTGCTCATTAAATTGTGATCTTGAGTATAATTGTTTGTCTATGTAACATTGTAAACACTGAGAGACAGTGAGTATAATTATTTAAAAAAGTATTTAATCTTTTATCTTATTTTTTGGTTCAATTTGATCATTTATCTTATGTTTTTGTTCAATTTAATTCTTTAATTTATTTAAGATTAATATCGTTAATTATTTAAAAATGAGTTTTCTTGGTTTAGATTTCTCTAATTCCCTTCCACTTCTTTTTTAAACAAAAAATATTTATTTTTAAATGATTAACGGCATCAATCTTAAATGAATCAAAAGACTAAACTAGACCAAAAAAAATAAGTAACCAAAACAAAAAATTTAAAAGATAAAGAACTAAAAAATAAAAATAAGATAAAACACCAAATAAATTATTTAATCTATGATAAATTATTAACATTATACAATGCCTCCACAGCTTATAATTTCTGGATCTGTTGTCACGGAAGCAAGGCACAAAACATGATATGGAAAATAAAACATGAAAGAATAGCCAAAACGTTAGATACATCGATTCTTAGAAATATAAAAACATATCTTAGTCCTTAACAATCATAAATATCAACTATATATATTAGTTCTTTTCAAATATTAGAGTATTACATGATAAACATTTGTCATTTTAGCGGAGATTATTGTACGTATTTTGTATTATTTAAGATTAATATATCTAACGCTAAATTTTCCAGGCACAGAGTTGAAATTTTATCTGAAAAAATATAAATTTAGGAAGACTCTTATTAACTAACTTATATGGCAAAATATTACAAACTATGATTTTATATTAATCTTTATAAATTTTATATATTTATTTTTTAATAATTATATTTTAGCAAAAACAGATATAATTTTTACATCACTTTTACTAATTATAAGAATTGAAATTGAATAAAAATTTTACAAGATTAAACCTGAAATTAATTATACTATTCATATTTTGGGAAACTAAAATATATTTAACTTTATTTTATTATAAAACAGCACTGTGTTCATGTCCTCTTCTGCAGTCCCTCTTTTAACTTTTAACTACTCTCCCATTCTCTATTCTCAATCTTTGTGTCAACAGATCTTTCTCACTATCGCAACCCATATAAGATCCACGGGCTAATACCCCAAGCCCTAAAAATCCCCATGGATAAACCTCCGTTGCATCCAATGTCACTACACTAAAAAATAAAACCATACAGAGTAAAAATGCTTAGAGTATGATAAACATCCACCCCATTTTGGAGTAAATAGATTATGGTAGACAGAGAGAAAAAAATAAGAAAAACAATTAATTACAAAAATTATAAGTATAATATTTAATGTGATACGAAAAATAAAAAAATAGATAAAGATAAAATAAATAAGCAAATGAATATATATATTTATAATTTTTGTAACGATATATGATAAGATCCAACAATATAGTGCAAACTTTTGTGATTGCATGCCCCTCCCCAAATTAAATCAACAATAATCGTTAGCTTTTCCAACCCTGGGGCCCAAAACTTGCCATAAGTGTCGACGACAACATTCAAAAAGCAATTAGACGCAAAACTAGCCACAAGCATTTCTCTTAAATTATTTTCCTATTGCCCAATATACAAATTAATGTGGTAGAGAACGTGCATAATAAAAAACATAGCAGGTCACCACTCCTTTTGATTGTATTACCGAGAGTGCCCCATAACTAAATTATCGAGTTCCTTAATTTGAAACAAGACAGGGTTAATTTTGGTACGAGGGGTTTCAATCCCCATGCCACCATTTGTGTATATATTCGACTCCATCTAACGGTGGAAATGGAGGTCGCATGTATAACGAGTTGGGTTTCTTGTCTCCATTCATATAGGCCTAAAGATACTATTGGTTGGGCAAAAATCTCAGTTCTTCCAATTTTCTTTGGATGGAAGACTCGTGGCAGAATTGGATTTCTTCTTTGGTAATGAGACACTAATTAAAAATAATAATTTCTATTTTATATTTTATTGTATGAATGTGATGATCATTGATTTCTCTACAATACATAGATAATCTTTTTTTTTTCTTTAACCCTTCTATTTGGTGTTTTCCCGTTGTGTTGTTATAGGAAATGGGTGACGACAATTCCAATGGTCAATCTCACATTAACTCACTTGATCAGGATAAGCTCCTCACTGGGATTGTCCTAGAGCCAGAGCCACCAAATTTCTCATTTCATCAAAGTGTCCACCACCACCACTCTTCTACCATGTCACAAAATAATCATCATCATAGTAATAACAATGTTTTGGTTCCCACCACAAGCACCATGGGAAGTAGTACCTTATCCTATGATGAGGATGCAAGCTTTGATGAGAGGCATGGCAAAATGCTCAAGTGTAATAGCTCAAACTCCATCACTATTTCTCAAGATATTGTTGCCAATTCACAGATACCATCCAAATCTACCTTCATTTTGTCCTTTGAAAACTCAACTGTGGAACCTGCTCTCCATGATAGACCTAATTATAACAATTCCCCTAAGCATTTTGAGGCCACATGTTCTTCCCTTTTGAGCTCAGAAATAACACTCAACAGTGACTATATCATCACTAAATCAGAGGCCAAGCAAGGTGCCAAGAAGCATAGAACCTCGTCTGAGATCAAAGATCACATAATGGCTGAGAGAAAAAGGAGACGGGAACTCACTGAGAGATTCATTGCACTCTCTGCCACCATACCCGGATTGAAGAAGGTGTGTTCTACAATTTCACAATTCATGTGTTAATAAGTCCTAGCTAGATTCATAATTTATCAAGAAAAATTTAATCCTCCTAATTATTTTATTACATTTTTTTCTCGCAATACACATATATTTTCTCAATCTCCCAATTGCATTATTTTCTTAAAATTTATTTATAGTTTAAAAATAAATAAATAAATAAATAAATAATACGTACACTCACATCACGAACAATTAATATAAGTATATGTTTAAGTGAGTGTTTATAAAATTAATTTTGAAAGTCAATTTTGAATAAAAATTAATTTTAAAATGAAATAATAAAATTCATAAATATAATAAAAAATTGTTTTAAGTTTTTTCTCATCCGTAGGTATTGAAAGTTGTTTTAACTCTAGCGTTAATTGTAATTTTGTAAAAATTAATTTTAAAGTTGTTTTAACTCTAGCTTTAATAAAAAATTCTTTTATTTAATTTCTCAATCATCAAACATCTGATCTTAATTGTGATTTTGTACCTAAAATTATCGTAAGTGTGCTTTAACTTGGTTTTGAAGTGCATCTTCTGGTTTGTTGTGCTGTATAATACTAGTAATTATCTTAAAATATCAGGGTGTTTTTTTTTATTTTTTTTACAAAACTTCTATTTTTGTTTTTACAATAAACCTCTATTAAACTCTAGAAATTTCCACAAAATTATGTGGAACTGTTGCATGATTGTAACATTTTGTATTAGCACGCAGGCAATAATCAGACAGCGGTAGCAAGAACCGGTTCATTGTTTGATGACTAGCATATTCAAACAGTCGTATATTATTACAGTACATCTTAGCATTTAATGTGCTAATATGTACAAGCATGTGTATATACATGGAAATATTTACTTTTTACAAGTAAGATAGTTTTTGAATTTTTATAATTTTAGAAAGAGAGAAATGTCAGTAAGACAGTAACGTATTTCTTAATTTCAGTTAAAATTCATTTAAAAACTATAAATTAAGAGTGAGACTTAAGATTTATAAAGTTTTGTAATTTCAAACAAATTTTTCATAATAATAGAATGAGTTAGAAAATTTCTTACTAACATTTATATTTAATTGAATGTTTTTAATAATTGATATATATTAAGAAGATGATAACACACAAATAAAGGTACTAATATATAGCATAATGTTCAGTACATATAAATTAACATTTAAATAATAAAAGTGCATGTAGAGGACTGATTCCATGCATTGGATCTCAAGAACTAATTAAACCGAACATGATGGAAAGAGAAATTGTACAAAAGCTCCCTTGTGTTGGAATGAAAGCATGGCCACTGTGGCAGAAAAAAAGCTGTCTATCTCAATTTTAAAACATGTTTACAGCACTTTTTCAGACCACAATTTTCTACAGTGTTTGCTGCACTTTTTGCACCTTTTCAGCAAAGCTTTCTGCATCCTGGCCTGTTCAACCAGACCAGCTTACTTTTTTCTTTCTACCTTGCATCATTATCATCATCATCATATTATAAGTGTTATGTTAATGTATAATTTGGTAGAGTGAAATGAAATAATGAAGTATTTGAATTAAAATAATATAATAAAGGTGTAAGACTTGCTATATTTTTTTTTAAAAAAATTCTCTTCTTATTCATGTCAGTGAAGTAAGACGAAGGGTTTGTAACTTTTGTATTTCATGCATGCTTTATATTAGTTGTTTTACATATTAGAAAGTACTATGATACTCATTACTTAGCATAATAATGAGTAAAAGCTTTACGTAGTTCACTATTATCCTCGTGAAACTCTGGAACCTTTTATAATTTCATTATGAACTCTTTTTCGTTATTTTTTATCAGTACCTTTTCATTAATTTATGTAATTAATATTATATATTACTTCCTTTTTTTGTCCATCACAAATAGTAACTCTAGTAGTTTTAATTATGAAGAGAATAATAGTTTGAAGTTTGAACGTTGAAATAACTATGAAATTGAAGGAATAGTTTTGACATGTTTAAAGGTAGAAATATAGATATGTAGTATTTTCTCACATTTCAACATACGAGTTACACCACGTGCTTATTCATAGGCTTTACAAATTTGTAGTTTTTAAACAGCACATAAAAGTCTCCAAATGACACAACTAGACTAGACATGTTATATTTGTATATTTTTTGAAAAACAAAATTGCGTCATAAATAAAACAATGCATTAGTCAAACCGTAATTTTGTTTGGATTCGTGTGTATAGCCTAAGTTTATTAATTGCACATTTTTTATATAAATTTTATTATAACAAGTTTGCATATAATTACATAACTTTATAAATATGATCGATATATAGACAGACAAGGCCTATATACTTCGGGAAGCTATCACATATATGAAACAACTTCAAGAGAGAGTGAAAGAGCTAGAGAATGAGAACAAGAGGAAAACAACATATTCAAGAATATTCATCAAGAAATCCCAAGTGTGCTCAAGAGAAGAAGCCACATCATCATGTGAAACCAACTCTTATAGATCCACGCCACCACTACCTCAAGTTGAAGCAAGGGTGTTGGAAAATGAAGTTCTCATTGGAATCCACTGCCAGAAACAAAAGGATATTGTGCTCAAAATCATGGCATTGCTTCAAAGTTTCCATCTCTCTCTTGCTAGTAGTAGTGTATTGCCATTCGGGACTTCCACACTAAAAGTTACAATCATTGCCCAGGTAAACAATAATGATAATATTTCATTTTCCTGGCAATCGACATTTTTAGAAAAGAAAATTGTTAGTAATATATTTCTTTAATATGTTTTTTATTATTAGATAAAATTTATTAAAAATAATATATTGTGATTTGAATCCTCTGCGGGAAAGACTTCTCTAGCCTCTATATCTTAATTTCTCTATTTTTTTTCTCTTCAATTTTCTATATCTATCTTTCCATTCACTTTGTGCTTCTCCTTTTGATTTTCTTAGCTAAAGAAGATAGAAGATAGAGGAGAATCTATTTTGAAAGATTTGTTGAATCCGTATCTTAGAATTTAATAAGCCTCATGATTTTATAAATTTTAATTAACAGTAAGTGTTTATTGGAGAATGTGATACTAAGTTACTAACACTTTTCTTTTAATCAAACTTAAACATTTAGGAGAATGGATATAATTTCTTTTTATAAATATTCAGACTTACATATCTTTCTCTAAAGAAAGATGGATATAATTTCTTTTTTACATAAAAAGTTTAAGTGCATGAAATTCTAACATGAGAATATCTATATATATTCTCCATATGTATGTACAGTGTATAACAATTTGATATTCTAAATTACTTTATCTATCTTGCAGATGGGCGACAAATACGGTATGGCAGTCAATGATCTAGTAAAAACACTGAGGCAAGATCTCTTGAAGTCACATGACATTCAAAAGTCATATTCCAAAGAGTGCCAAATATAATATGCAATTGTTTATGGAGAGTGAGGTTTGCAGAAATTTTAGTTTGGCTTCTTAAATTTCAACAAGAAAAAAAAGATGAGGATTTGTTTGCAATGAAATTGAACCTCATAATGTATTAAGGTATGCACAACACTTATTAATTATGAGGAAAATTAGTGTTTTTTAGATGAACTTAAAGGAAAGAGTGAAAATGGCTATTGTTAAAGAACACACTGCAAATAACTTGTTCAATTCTACCACATTAGAAAATACTATAAATAGGATTTTTAAAATAATTATTACAATTTTTTTTATTAACCAAAAGTATATTATATATATATATATATATGAAGGGAATAAAAGGTAGCAGTGGCATCCTAAGAATTTCAACCAGACTTTAAAGATTCCAAGTTACAGAAGGAAAGGACACCATGATCTCCATTCCCTACATAATTAGCCCTTCCTAAAGCTTCATTCTCCCTCCCCAAGATACAACAAAATAACGCTCACTGCACCCCAATACAACATAAGAAAGAAAAATATCACAACAGATTTCCCTTCTTGCACAAAACAGGATCTGTTGCCCAAGCAATCCATGATGATGAAAAAGTCTTATCCTTTGCAGTTAACCACATCCAAGATGTCATCTTAATAAGCTCTATAGTCTTCTCCACATCAATTGTTTCTGAGAAGCCAAATACTCCATATATACCGCTGCACACCAAGACGCCTTCCAGCATTGATATATCTTGAGATTCTCCCCTTGGATAGAATATTGCATGGAGTTTCTTCGAGGATCTCTCTTCATGATAAGTTATCTGAATACCAGCCCATTGGTAGCACTTACTCCATACATCTCTCGAGAATTGGCAGTTGAAAAATAGATGTTGTGACGTTTCATCTTGCTGGGCATAGAACATATAGAGTTTCAAGCCAAAAGATAAGGTGCATGCATATTAGGAATTGAATTTTTATCACTAAGGTTTAAGTAGCTTAAATGCAAAGTGGAAGATTACATTTTACTAGATGAATCTTAGTTGAATGGATGTATTGAAAGTTGTTTTGTTTTAACTTCCAAGAGAACTTATTTATTATAGTTGGTGACAATCTTCATTATAAATAGAGAATAAATTTAGTCGAAAAATAACACACAAAGAGAGAGAGTGTGAGAAGAGAGATTCTGAAACAAATTCACTTTGTTGTGAGAAAAGTGTCTTTGTGTGAGAGTGTTATCATTTTTTGTAACCATCGAGTAGGATACTCCGATTTGTAGAGTGATACACTATTTGGGATGAGTTACAATCTTGTAATCATTTTTGTGATAGTGAAATATTTTTTGAGACGATTTCGTGGACATAAGCAAGAGGTGTCAAACCACGTTAAATTCTTGTGTTTGTTATTATTTTTCCTATGGTGTAATCTTTGTGTGTGTTCTCACAATCCTTTGTGGGTGTGAGTAATTTTGTTTGTGTGAGCGTTGATTACCCAACAGTGGTATCAAAGTTATGGCCAAAAACACACAAAGGTCTTGATTAGGTGTGGTGTGTCATTATTTTCTCTTATTTCTTAAACCCTTTTTGCACCATTTTAATTACTAATTAGTCTTAATTGTCAAATTAATTTGGCAGTTTTATTACTTGGGCTCATTAAGCTATTTTGATGTTTTCAATCTAATTTTAGGAACAAATGAAGCATTGGGCTTAATCCGGATTTTGGTCGTGGACTTAAAGAGGGCAAATAAAACAACGTTTACCTTAAATAATTTTTAATTAGGAGATTGCAATTTCATTTTATATTGTTCAGTGTTTATTTTGTTTTGGGCCAGAATAATGTAATAGGGCCCAGTGACTCTGAGTGACCCTTATATATAGTAGCCTTGGGATTCGTGTAAAGGCTATTCTGTTAAGCTATCATTTAGAGCATATAGGGTTTTACGTTTTTGAGCTTATTGTTACTGTTCACGTAATGCACTTTTCCATTCTCTGCTTCTAATTGCAATTTCATTTTTATTTCTTCTTCTGCCTTTAGTTTCATTTACGTTTTTGTTTGAGTTTCATTCTCGTTTCTATTTCTAGTTTCATTTACATTTCTGCCTTTAGCTTCAATTGCGTTTTTTGATTTTGGTTGAAATTATAGAAGGCTAAATTTCTAGTGTTGTTTCCTTCTGAGGATGAAGCTTAACTCTCTTCGAGGTTCTGTTTATAATGTAGTTTCCTGACAGTTTTCCCTTCACCAATTAACCCACATGCGTTCTTTTAATTTGTGCACGCTTCGTGTTCGATTAATTGGCTCTGTGCTTAAATTGCGTTTGTGCTTAATGAACAAGGGGCTAATTGGTGTATGTGTTGCTTAATCACATATTGACAGCCCTAAATTGATTTTTGCTTAGTAAATTAAAATAGGGTTGGATTATGTGGTTAACTGTTAGGGACGAATTCTTCATAACCTAGGACAAGAGAATGGCTTCTGAACCAGAGGAAACAACACGTTTTTACTATTATCAATTTCGTATTTCAGTTCGCTTGTTCTTTAATTCACACAACAAACAACCCCCCCCCCCCCCCCATTGTTACTGTTACTACTAGTATATTATGAACAATTTTTTTATCATTGCTCATTGGGAAATGACCTAGGATCACTTCCTAGTTACTGCATTTTAATGTTTATTTGATTCGGATACGGCCTCGATCAAATTTGGCATCGTTGCCGGGGAGCAGTGTCCAAAGGTTCATAATTCATGCTTTATGTCTAGTTGTTTTATGCTTTCATGTTGTGTTAGTGTTGTGTTAGTATTGTGTTAGTGTGTTTAGAGTCTTGTTATTTTGTTTAGTGTGATGTTTTGTTTTAGTTTTTTTATTCAGCGCTTCCCCTGTTTCAGCTTTTGTGTTTTGCTGTGAATAGTTCGTTGCGACGGATTTAGCGACCACTTTTGCTGAACTGGGACACAGGGTAGTAGTGGAAATCCCTTAGCGACGAATTTTAGAGACCACCCTTGCTTAATTAATTGAGATTTTTTGTTTTGGTAGCTAGAGTTATTATTTTTGGCTGAATTTTTTTGTAGAAAATAGTTGGAGCCCTTAGTTTGGTCAGATTTGAAAGTTCCCAAAAAGTAGCAAATTTGATTTTTGTCAAAACTTCAAATGGCCATAACTTTTGCTCCAGTTATCAGAATCGCTATTATTATATATGTATTTGGGGTAGAAAAAAATTCCCCCTGCCATGGCAGCCGCCTGAGGTCTCCTTATTCCAAAAATTGCGATTCCATCAAAAGTTTTTATTTTCCAAGTATTATTCTCTTATTTTTCTTAACTTATCATTTTTAGCTTCTATAGTTAGACTTTGAATTTTCGTTTGAATTTTTTTGTGCTATCTTCTCATCATTTTATAAGGTTGCTCATAAAATTTCAAGTCATTTGGATATCATTTAATGGTAGTTGTAGTTCAAACCTACACTGTTACTTGCATAAGAAGGCAACTAGTTGTGTGTATGTTGAATGTAGTGTATGACTAGAGGCAATCCATTTGACTTACAACACTTTGATCCTGAGATAGATAGGACATTTCATAGATTAGTTAGACATCATTTTATACCTTTTGAGCATCATGAGCATTTTGTTACTGGAGAGTCTGTGCATTTTGTTATTGGTGATTTTGAACATCCTGATTTTGAGCATTATAATTTTGAACATTCTGAGAACATGGCACAACCTCCACCCCGTGAGAGAACTCTAAGGGAAATGGTTGCACTTGATTTCACCTACGAAAGCTTGTGCATCCAATACCCTGATGAGGATGTCCAATATGTTCTTAAAACCGGACTGATCCATTTGCTTCCAAAGTTTCATGGCCTTGCAGGTGAAGACCCACACAAACACCTGAAAGAATTTCATATTGTCTGCTCCACCATGAAACCACCAGATGTCCAGGAGGATCACATATTTCTGAAGGCCTTTCCTCATTCTTTAGAGGGAGTGACAAAGGACTGACTATATTACCTTGTTCCAAGGTCCATCACGAGCTGAGATGACCTCAAGAGAGTATTCCTAGAAAAAATTTTCCTTGCTTCCAGGACCACGACCATCAGAAAGGATATTTCAGGCATTAGACAACTCAGTGGAGAGATCCTATATGAGTACTGGGAGAGATTTAAAAAATTATGCGCCAGTTGCCCTCACCACCAGATTTCTGAGTGTGACATCTTGGAATTTCTACCCGAAATTTCTGTAAATATTACATTTAAATAATTAATAAAATATATTATTCAGTGTATAATTATATATATATATATATATATATATATATATATATATATATATATTTATATATATTCTTGGTAGAAATATGTACATTGGGGGAAAATACGCAGGTTAGACTAATTAACGAAGAGTAACCCGTAATTAGACGGTTATGAATTAATTCACAATTAATTAGTCTAAAAATTATCATTTTGCATGCAACTAATAATTAAACAAAACCAACCTCTGAACCACGCTCAGGGCCTCATTCTAAGCGTTTTGATATATATATATATATATATATATATATATATATATATATATATATATATATATATTGTCTACCTTTGAAAACGGGTCCCGACAGGTGCAGAGAAACGCGAAGAACTGGAACCGGGGAGATAGCATGCAAATCGAGGCAAGATTTCAGCATAAAAAAAGGTCCATATTTTTCTTCTCTTATGGCTGAGCACGTGGTCAAAGTCAAATTAAAGGTGGGCCCTTTTTGCTCCAATCACAAAATTGCATGTGGAAATGCAATTAAAAAGGAAAAGAAAAAGAAAAAGAAAAAAAATGTTAAAAGCAAGACCTTCTCTCTCTTTCCTCCAGAAATTTCCAGCCTCTTCTCCTTCTTCCCCTACATTTTCTTCTTGCTCCTCCATCACCATTGTTAGCCTTCTTCAAGCTTCAAATTCTTCTTCAATTCCACACAAAATTTCAAGCTAAAGCTATTTTTGGAGCCTAGGAACCTACCTCTACATCAAGGGACCTTCAATTCCAGGTAAGGGTGGACTTTTTCTCACTTGAAATCTGAGGGTGTTGGGTTCTTGGGAGCTATAATGGGTAGTTCTACTAGGTTATCGCATTTAGGTAGTTGTTTGTGAAGGAAATTGTTATAAATCATGCTAAAACTTGATATGTTTAATTTAAGCAAAACTGCCCATGTTGATTGATGGTTAAATGATGATGTTTTGATGTTTATGTATGCTTAAAATGCAGTTAGTAAACTGGTAGAGAAGATTGGTAGAGTTAGCTTAGAGTTAAATGTGAGGAAGGTAGTGTTGTAGGTGGAAAAGTGTGAGATTTTTGAGGTTTAGAAGGCCAAATTTGGTGTTAGTGGAAATCTGAGTTTGAAGAGAGTTGATTCGAATTTAGAATGTCAATTAGGACTTATAGGGAAGCTTAGTGAGAGCAAATGAGAAAAATTAGTAGTAAATGTGAAAAGAGAGTCATTTATAGTGTAAATTGAGTGTTGAGAGGTCCAATTTTGAATAGGTGGAGATTTTACTCTAAAATCAGTTTGGCCAAGTCTAATTCAATGTTATAGACTTGATGAAGATGAGAGTTTACCCCAAAATCACCCAATTAAAATTTTCACCTTTCAAACCTTGAAAACTCACTAAATTTTGTTGGTTTTGGATACCTATATATGATTTACCTTTGTTTGAGGTTTGTAATTAGTTTGAACATGATTTATACATGGTTTAGGACTTGTAGGATCAAATTTGAGTGGAATTGGATGTATATAAGTTAGATTTTAAAAATCTGCAAAATTATGTAGAAAAGTTGTCAAATTATACAGAAAATTCGATTGTGCAGTACCAGTTTTCACTGTCACGGTAAAAAATTTATATCTCGCGTTCAAGACATTCTTTTACATATTTCAACGATCAAAACTTATATTTCTGTATTAGGAACCTTCAGTTAAAATTTCAAAGCAATCCAACGGTTAACGAATCAGGGATGGGGACTTTACTGAAGTATGTTTGTAGGAAAAACCCATTGAAATTTGAGTGAATCTTGTGTAAAAATTTCTGATGCCAATCTGGTTTTTTTCATGGTAGTTTCATTTCAAATTGAATTGTATTGGTTCCCAAGGACACTATTAAGTCTTGTGGATGTGTGTATTGAATTGATTGATGGTGAGGATGAGAGTAATCCGAGAGAGAAACCAGAAGAGACTACAACTATAAGAGATGATGCATTGCGGTGGTTGACAATGTTAAGGCTTGGAGGGATTGATGGAAACCCGGTGCTAAGAGGAACGAGGAGAAGAACTACGTACGCGTACATGAACTCAAATTAAAGGTGGGCAACTGGGGATGGTGTGCTTATGCCTGGGCTTGTGGAAATGGAATATTTGCTTTGCGCCATCGCCCGACCGCCACCTAGTACCACATATGATGGGTGCCCTAAAATCCAATAAACTCTGTGTGAGAAAGTGTGGAAGAGTCAGTCTTCCAACTTTTATTAGTTGACCACAGAGTGGTACCTGAGGATATATCGCGAGGGTCAGGAGACCTTGGGGACGTTAGGTGGGGTGCTATTGCCCAAAACCAAGCTTGATCAATCCCAACCCAACCCGGGCATAGTCAGCCAGTGAGAACCTCTGATGTACCTCAGCAGGCGAGCTCCTGGCAGTCAACCAATAAAAGAGCAAAAGTCCATGAGGCAGGGAGGCTTACGTGGCAACTGGCCAGCTAACTATCTTGGAAATAATTATTTGAAAAATTCCCTCTGGTAATCAATTACAAGACTTGTGTAATCGATTACAGGTTTTAAAATTTAAATCAAAATGTTTAGTAACTGATGGTAATCGATTACCATTTATGTGTAATCGATTACACAGTGTAAAATTTAAATTCCAATTTGTAATGGCTGTTGTAAGTTGTTTTTGGCCATTGGTAATCGATTACATACTTTGGTAATCGATTACCAGAGAGTAAATCTCTTGAAAAAGACATTTTGACTGTACGCAGCAGTCATAGGTCGCATTGTATTGTTTGCCTGTGTAGTTAGATTTCTTGCGAAAGAGTCTACCCCCTTTCTTTTATCTCTTGTAGATCATGATGGCAGCGCAGCTGATCCGTGATCGCGTCGTGATGAAGTGCCTAGAGGGTGTTTGGGAGACCCTCGAGGGCAACGAGAGGTGCCAATTCTGCGGCACAGTTCGACTCACTACTACATCGCTTGTACATCCGGAGCAACCCACATGCACACTTCATCAACCTGTGGAGTGGATACTACCTACGCCTACCCCATATCGACTAGTTGAGCCCATTCAATTGATAGAGGTGTCATCCTCTGAAGAGGATCCTGAAGGGGACCCAGAGGAGTCATCTCCTGAACCTGCTATGGATGCCCCTGACTTACCAGAGGATGATGAGGACCCACTTCCTAATGTTGATTCTCCAGAGGATATTATGCCAGCACCTGAGGCAGACTCTACAGAGGAGAGTGGTCCTGGAAGGATGGAGAATAGCGACGACTCTTCATCACAGCAGACAACTCCTTAGATTAAGCGTATATACTTTTGTGGGTGGGTGTATCTAGTTCAGACTGCTAGGTTTACTCTTTTGATTTTTGGGTGGGTAGACCTCTTGTATAGAAATTTTGATGATTGTATATATTGTGGCTGAAGCCACCCTAGTTATTACCTTTGCTTTGGATGTCACTGTACTATTTTGCAAACTCCCATGTTTTGGACAGTTTTCGATGATGAAAACAATTATGTTTTATCTTGTTATTTGAAAAAAAAATGTTAATGAACTTTATTTGAAAAGAGTTTACCAAACACACCTTATTATTTCTCACGTGACGACCTAAAATGATGGCTAGTATTTTTAGAAAAAGAAAAATAGTTTGGAGGTTATGAGTGATCAAAAAGAAATGAATCCGAATAGAGTTGTGAACTCGCCACTCAGGACTCTATAGTGATAATTTTCCTTCTGAAATTAATTATCGTGAAATAAATAACAGTGCGAAAAATTTTCCCATGGTTTCTGCTATTTAATTTATTACTATTAAACCAGTCATTAATTTAGGGACGCCACACTGAGCAACTTCTTCTGCAATATTTTTATGAAGGACTCAGTAACAAGGAGAGAAGTATGATAGATGCTGCCAGTGGTGGAGCCCTTGGAGACATGACCCTTGCTGAAGCCAGGAATTTAATTGAGAAGATGGCTTCCAACTCCCAACAGTTTAGCGCCAGAAATGATGCTATAGTCATTCGAGGAGTGCATGAGGTAGCTACAAACTCATCTGCATCATCTGAAACTAAGAAGCTTGAAGATAAACTAAATGCCTTGGTTAACTTGGTAACCCAACTGGCCATGTATCAGAAATATGCACCTGTCGCAAGACTCTGTGGTTTATGCTCCTCTGCCGACCACCATACAGACCTTTGCCCCTCTGTGCTGCAATCTGGAGCAATTGAACAGTCTGAAGCATATGCTGCCAACATCTACAATAGACCTCCTCAACCTCAGCAGCAAAATCTGCCACAACAGAACAATTATGACCTCTCCAACAACAGGTACAATCCCGGGTGGAGGAATCATCCCAACCTTAGATGGTCAAGTCCTCCACAACAGCAGCAACAACAACAGCCTTATTTTCATAATGCTGCTGGCCCAAGCAGATCATACGTTCCTCCACCAATCCAGCACCAACAACAACAGCAACAACCACAACAGCCCCAGAAACAGCAAACAGTTGAGGCTCCTCCGCAACCTTCCCTCGAAGAACTTGTGAGGCAAATAATTATGCAAAACATGCAGTTTCAACAAGAGACCAGAGCCTCCATTCAGAGCTTAACTAATCAGATGGGACAATTGGCTACAGAGTTAAATCAACAACAGTCCCAGAATTCTGACAAGTTGCCTTCTCAATTTGTCCAGAATCCCAAAAATGTGAGTGCCATTTCATTGAGGTCGGGAAAGCAGTGTCAAGGACCTCAACCAGTAGAACCTTCCTTATCCGCAAATGAACCTGCCCAACTTCACTCTACTCCAGAAAAAGATGATGACAAAAATTTAAAGAGTAAGTTACCTAACAATTTCTGTGCAGGTGAATCTTCCACTGGTAATTATGATTTGCAGAAGCAGCATATCCCTCTTCCATTCCCTCCAAGAGCAGTTCCCAACAAAAAAATGGAAGAGGCAGAGAAGGAGATCTTGGAAACATTTAGAAAAGTAGAGGTAAACATACCTTTACTGGATGCAATAAAGCAAATTCCAAGATATGCTAAATTCTTGAAGGAGTTGTGCACTAATAAGCGGAAGCTTAAAGGAAGTGAAAGAATTAGCATGGGCAGAAATGTCTCTACATTGATTGGTAAATCTGTCCCCCAAATCCCTAAAAAATGTAAAGATCCAGGTACATTCAACGTACCTTGTATTATAGGGAATAGTATGTTTGACAATGGCATGCTAGATTTAGGAGCTTCTGTTGTTAGTGTTATGCCTCTGTCTATTTTTAATTCTCTATCTCTAGTTCCTTTGCAGTCAACTGATGTGGTAATTCATTTAGCTAATAGAAGTGTTGCCTATCCTACTGGTTTCATAGAGGAAGTCTTATTTAGAGTTGGTGAACTAATTTTCCCTGTTGATTTTTATATTTTGAATATGGAGGAGGGATTTTCTCAAGGATCAGTTCCCATCATTCTAGGCAGACCCTTTATGAAAACTGCTAGAACTAAGATAGATGTATATGCAGGCACACTATCTATGGAGTTTGGTGATATAACTGTTCATTTTAATATTCTTGATGCTATGAAACACCCATCTGAAGATCTTTCTGTATTTCGTGCTGAAATAATTGACCATGTTGTTGATGAATACATGACTGATCTTTATTCTAATCTGCATGCCTGTCACTCTTCATGCATTGAGTCTGAAATTGTACTTGATCATATGTCTGAATTTAATGCTAAGAGTGAATCTAAAATTGATATTGATTACATGTATAGTGATGTTTTACCTCTTGAGATTGATTTTATAGAGTCAGATAGAACTAACCATGTTTCAGGAAGTACACATACCTCTGACTTTCTTTATGAGGTACAGGCTGAGAAACCATCTCTTTCTTCCACTATCCAGCCGGCCACACCAAAATTGAAACCTCTGCCATCAAATTTAAAACATGCTTACTTGGATGATAGCAAAAGTTTTCCAGTAATTATATCTGCCTCCCTTGCTGATGAGCAAGAGGAGAAGCTGTTATATGTTCTCAAGAAGCATAAGAAGGCTATAGGCTGGACCCTGGCGGACATTCCTGGTATTAGCCCATCCACATGTATGCATCGAATAAATTGAGAGGATGGGGCTAAACCAGTAAGACAGCCACAGAGAAGACTCAACCCGATGATTCTTGATGTAGTGAAGAAGGAGATAACCAAGCTTTTGCAAGCTGGAATCATTTATCCTATCTCCGACAGCCAATGGGTGAGTCTCGTCCAGGTAGTCCCGAAGAAAACCAGCCTCACCGTGATAAAAAATGAGAAGGAGGAGTTGATTCCTACTCGGGTGCAGAACAGTTGGAGAGTCTGCATCGACTATAGGAGGTTGAACCAAGTTACCAAAAAGGACCATTTTCCCCTGCCATTCATTGACCAGATGCTTGAACGCCTGGCAGGTAAATCTCACTACTGTTTCCTTGATGGTTTTTCTGGTTATATGCAAATCACTATTACTCTTGAGGATCAGGAAAAAACCACATTCACCTGCCCCTTTGGCCTGTGCAATGCCCCTGGTACCTTCCAGCAGTGCATGATCAGTATTTTTCAGTGATTTTTTAGAAAATTGCATAGAGGTGTTTATGGATGATTTCACTGTATATGGATCCTCTTTTGATGTTTGTTTGGATAGTCTAGAAAAGGTTTTGAATAGATGCATTGAAACTAACCTTGTTCTAAATTTTGAAAAATGTCATTTTATGGTTGAGCAAGGTATAGTTTTAGGCCACATTATTTCCAATAAGGGCATTGAAGTAGATCCAGCAAAATTTTTTGTTATATCACAATTGCCTTACCCCTCTTGTGTGCGAGAAGTGCGATCTTTTCTTGGTCATGCAGGATTCTATAGGCGCTTTATAAGAGATTTTAGCAAAGTAGCCCTTCCACTATCCAACTTGTTGCAAAAGGAGGTGGAGTTTGACTTTAATGATAAATGCAAAGAGGCTTTTGATTGCCTCAAAAGAGCGTTGACTACCACCCCTATCATCTAGGCACCTGACTGGATAGCCCCTTTTGAGCTTATGTCTGATGCATCAAATTATGCATTAGGGGCTGTCCTTGCTCAGAAAATTGATAAATTGCCTAGGGTGATATATTATGCTTCTAGGACTTTAGATGCTGCCCAAGCGAATTATACTACTACTGAGAAAGAGCTACTAGCCATAGTTTTTGCTCTTGAAAAATTTTGTTCTTATTTTCTTGGTACTCGCATTATTGTTTACACTGACCATGCAGCTCTAAAGTACTTGTTGAAGAAGGTTGATTCGAAGCCTAGATTGATCCGATGGATGCTCTGGCTCCAAGAGTTTGACTTGGAGATCCGTGATAGGAGCGGAGCACAAAATTTAGTTGCTGATCATTTGAGTCGGATCGAACATGTGTCTGATGAGGACTCACCCATTCGAGATGATTTCCCGGATGATCATTTGTATATATTGTATAGTATTTCTGATTCTTCTTCTACTCCCTAGTTTGCTAACATTGTCAATTATTTAGTTGCTTCTGTTTTTCCTCCCTTAGCATCTAAAGCTCAAAAAGATAAAATTAAAAGTGATGCTAAGCATTTTATTTGGGATGACCCCTACTTGTGGAAATTGTGCAGTGATCAGGTCATTAGACGATGTATTCCAGATCATGAGACTGACTCAGTCCTGCGGTTCTGTCATTCTTCCGCACCAGGAGGTCATCTGGGTGTTCGAAGGACAGCTCACAAAGTGCTTGATTGTGGCTTTTATTGGCCCACCATCTTTAAAGATGCGTGGAAGATTTGTAGCACTTATGAGCAGTGTCAGAGAGCAGGAAGTGCACTTACATGGCAACAACAAATGCCTCAGCAACCTATGCTATTCTGTGAGGTGTTTGATGTTTGGGGCATAGATTTCATGGGCCCTTTTCCTGTCTCTTTTGGTTATGTTTACATTCTCCTTGCAGTTGATTATGTTTCTAAATGGGTGGAAGCCAAGCCCATTAGAACTAATGATGCTAAGGTTGTTGCAGATTTTGTCAGATCTAATCTGTTTTGCAGGTTTGGAGTACCTAAAGCAATCTTTAGTGATCAAGGAACCCATTTTTGCAACAAATCAATGCATGCCTTGCTTAAAAAGTACGTGGTTGTACACAGAGTATCCACACCATACCACCCCCAAACCAATGAACAGACAAAAATTTCTAACAGGGAGATCAAGAGAATTTTAGAGAAGATTGTGCAGCCAAGCAGGAAAGATTAGAGTACCAGGCTTGATGATGCTCTTTGGGCACATCGGATTGCCTACAAAGCACCCATAGGAATGTCTCCTTATTGGGTTGTCTTTGGAAAGACATGTCATCTTCCAGTGGAGATTGAGCACAAAGCATACTGGGCAGTGAAGACCTGCAACTTCTCTATGGATCAAGCTGGTGAGGAAAGAATGTTGCAACTGAGTGAGTTAGATGAGATCCGCCTAGAAGCCTACGAGAATGCCAAGTTCTACAAAGAAAAGACCAAGAAGTTTCATGATAATTAAGAAGGACTTCATGGTTGGGCAAAAAGTGTTATTGTATAATTCTAGGCTTGGGCTCATGAGTGGTAAGTTGAGGTCTAAGTGAATTGGTCTTTTTTTTGTTACTAATGTTTTTCCTTATGGTACAGTTGAGATCAAAAGCAACACCACAAACAAGAGCTTCAAGGTCAACAAACACCGACTTAAGCCATTCCTCACAAACCCTTCTTTAGTGGACATAGTGGTGGAAGAGACTTCCTTAGAAGATGAAAGGCTGGCTTCTTTAAATGAAACCGAGTGGGCTAAGATTCAAAGGAGGGTTGTGAGCATGATTCGGTTAGTCCTTGCTCCCGAGATAAAACACAACATGTTGAAGGAGAAAACACCAAAGGCATTGTAGGAGAAGCTCAAGGATATCTATGCGTCAAAGTTGCTAACCAATCACCTTTGTTTGAAGATGGAGTTATATCAACTCCAAATGGAGATGGGAGGAGATCTTCATGACCACATCAACAAGTTCAATAAGCTAGTAAGTCAATTGTTGAATGCAAATGATAAACTCTCTCATGAGGAGTAGGCATTGTTGTTGTTGGCCTCACTACCAAGGTCCTTCAAAGAGCTGGTTCAAACGTTGCTTGTAGGAAGATCAATTTTAAATTTGGATGAGGTGATTGTCGCTCTTAGAGAATGAGAGAATCATGAGAACTAAAAATGTTGTTGATGATGGACACAATGCAATAGTTGTGGTGGAGTATGAGCAAGGAAGGAATCATTCAAGGAGACATGATGGGCCAAGAGGAAGATCAAAACCACAATCGCATCCACAATGAGATATGAGTAACATACAATGTTACTATTGCAGTGAGAATGGTCATGTGTGAAGTGCAAACAAATGAAGGAGGACTTGAGGAAATTAAGAGATAAGAACAAAGATGGTGCCAAATCCCAAGCTAATGTAGTAAAAAGTGTTGAAGATGATGTGTTTTTGGCAACGAATGATGAGGTTGCTAAAATAAAATAGGTGATGGATTATGCTGCCTCAAAGCACATTCACATAGATCGAGATATGTTTGATACTTTGCAAAATTGATGGAGAATTCGATCATTTCAAGTTAAGGAATGGTGGAAAAATGAAGGTTGAAGGCATAGGGAGTGTGAGGTGTTAGATCGAGTGGCCTCAGAATAATTAAGAAGGGGGGGTTGAATTAATTATTCCTAAACCTTTACTAATTAAAAATTACTCTTCTAAGGCTTTTACTAAGTTGTTAACAAAATGAGGAGTAGAAGAGAAAATTAACAGAAAGTAAAAGCGGAAATTAAATGCACAGCGGAAAGTAAAAGAGTAGGGAAGAAGGAAACAAACACACAAGAGTTTTTATACTGGTTCGGCAACAACCCGTGCCTACATCCAGTCCCCAAGCGACCTGCGGTCCTTGAGATTTCTTTCAACCTTGTAAAAATCCTTTTACAAGCAAAGATCCACAAGGGATGTACCCTCCCTTGTTATCTTTGAAACCCTAGTGGATGTACCCTCCACTAGAACTGATCCACAAGAGATGTACCCTCTCTTGTTCTCAGTCAAACCCAAGTAGATGTACCCTCTACTTGTACCACAAAGGATGTACCCTCCAATGTGTTGAGACAAAGATCTCAAGCTGTTAAACCTTTGATACTTTGTGAATGGGGATACAAAAGAATTCTCAGACGGTTAGTCCTTTGAACACTTTTGTATTAGGGAATGGGAAGAATCAAAAGAATTCTCAGACTGTGTCGTTTTGAATTCTTTGACAAGGGAGAAGGGAGACACAAAAGAATTCAGGCGGTTAGTCCTTTGTTCTTTTGGAAAAGGGAGAAGAGAGACACAAAAAGAATTCAGGCGGTTAGTCCTTGGCGAATTCTTTTTGACAAAGGGAGAAGAGAATGAAAAGATGAATAGTATAAGTTTTCAAAGTTTAGAAAACCAGAAAACTTTGGAAAGCTTTTGGTACAAAGAAGAAGAAGAAGTTCAAGGAGATTTAGGGCTTGTAAAAGATTGATTGAATAAGTGTTCAAGATGCTTGAAATGCAAAAGAAAGCCTTGCTTTTATAGACTCTTCATGTCTGGTCAAGACAACCATTTAGAAGAGTTATAACTTTTAGAAAAACTTAAAACCAATTTGAAAAATTCAAAAACTATTTGAAGAGTTACATCTTTTGATTTATTCAGAAACAAACACTGGTAATCGATTACCAAATCAGTGTAATCGATTACACAAGGCTTTTATGTGAAAGGATGTGACTCTTCACGTTTGAATTTGAATTTCAACGTTCAAAGGCACTGGTAATCGATTACCAAAATATTGTAATCGATTACAGCTTTTTGAAATTAATTGGAACGTTGTAAATTCAATTTGAAAACTTTTTCAAAACAATTTTGCTACTGGTAATCGATTACCCGAGAGTAAAAACTCTTTGGTAAACATGTTTTCAGAAAAATCATGTGCTACTCAATTTTTTAGAAAAACCTTTTCATACTTATCTTGATTAAGCCTTCTCTTGATTCTTGAATCTTGATCTTGATTCTTGAGATCTTGAACCTTGAATCTTGATTCTTGACTCTAAACTTTCTTCTTGAGTCTTGAATTCTTCTTGATTCTTATCTTGAACTCTTGAATTGTTCTTGATTCACTTGAGTTGTTCTTTGATTGATCTTTGAGCTTTTTGTCATCACGTTTGTCATCATCTTTTGTTATCATCATTGTTATCATCAAAACACCTTTGAATCACCTTTGATTCTCCATGAAGCTTTGCTTACAATCTCCCCCTTTTTGATGATGACAACTTCTGAAATCAAGAAACACATACACATTCTTTTTCCTAGTCGATCACTCACTTAATTCTCCATATTCTCCCCCTTTGTTTTTGAATTTATTCTTCACTTGAAGGGACCATAGAAACGCTTAGCAAGCTTGGAATAGGATGATCCTCTAGTAGAGAGTTGGCGCTGAGGGCGTAGCTTAACCTTAACCCAATCTCCATTCTTAAAACTCACTTCTCGTTGATGAATATCAGCATTGAGCTTCATCCTTTCTTGTGCCTTCAAGAGTTTCCTTCGCAAGCCTGTGAGCATAGCTTCCCTATTGGTTAATATGTCATCCATTGCATCAATCTTCGATGTTCCAGCTGAATACTATGGAATTGTTGGGGGTTTCTTGCAAAAAGTAACTTCAAAAGGTGAAACACCTATACTCGAGTGTTGAGATGTGTTATCAGACCATTCAACCCACATCAAGAATTTACCCCAAGAGGATGGCTTGTTGTGCACGAATGCCAACAAATAATGTTCAATTACTCCATTCAAAACCTGTCTGGCCATCGGATTGGGGATGATAAGTTGAACTCATACATAACTTGGTGCCACTCAACTTGAATAGTTCTTGCTAGAAATGACTAATGAACAAAGGATCACGGTTTGAGACTAAGCTACAAGGCATACCATGCAATTTACCCATAATATCCATATAGGCAGTGTAGTGAGGTTGTAACATGCCCAGGTGTAAGCCTTCGGAGAAGCGATCGACCACGATCAAAATTATGGTCTATCCTTGATATGTAGGGAGCCCCACAATAAAGTCTAGGGATAGGTCCTCCCAAGGAATAGAAGGAATCGACAATGGGCATAATAAACCTACAGGTTTGTGATCTTCATATTTAGTGTGCTAACAATCAATGCACGTTGCTATAAAGCGTTGAACATCATCACGGATGCTCTTCCAAGTGAAGTTTTCCTTTATCCGAGCCAAGGTCTTCTTAATTCCCATATGACCACTCGTGGGTGTCGTATGGAATTCTTTCAGCAAGGTTCTGATGAAGTGAAGCCTGTTAGGCAACCAAACGCGACCTTTATGTAAAATCAGATTCTAAGCAATGGAACAATCCAGATGAGCAGAAGGGTTAGTCTGAATGGCTTGCCAAAATGCACAAAATTTAGGGTTGGAAGATAATTCCCTTTTGAGTTCTTGTAGAAAAGTGAAATGAGGCATGGATAACATGAAACGTGAGCCATGGGTAGCTTCAAGGATTCTCGACAATGCGTCTGCAACCTGGTTTGATTTACCCGAATGATATTGGATTGAGTAGTCATACCCAATCAATCACGCCACATACATCTGCTACACTAGAGTCTGCACAACCTAGGACATAAGTTCTTTGAGGCTACGGTGATCAATGAGGATCACGAAGTAATGACCTAAAAGATATTGTCTCCATTTTTTAACCGTCATCATAATGGCACATAATTCTTGGACAAAGGTTGAAGCATGAAAGAGTTTGGGGTGTAATGGTTTGCTGAAGAACGCGATTGGGTGGCCCTGTTGGGATAATATTGCACCTATTCTTACCCCTGAAGTGTCTATCTCTAATATGAAGGGTTGAGAAAAATTTGGTAGCAATAATGTGGGTGCCTTGCTAACTGCATCCTTCAATTTATCAAAATCTTCTTGAGCTTCTAGAGACCATTCTAACTTCTCCTTTGTCAAAAGATGAGTCAAAGGTGAGGCAATTGTGGCATAGGCTTTAATAAAACGGCGATAGAAGCCCATTAATCCCAAGAAACCCTATAAGGCTCTATGGGAACAAGGAGCAGGCCATTGTTGAATAGCTTGGACCTTGACGGGAACAGACTCTACCCCGCGAGTCGACACCAAGTGACCCAAGTACTCAATCAAAGGCCATTGGGGCTCGATGAAAGCACCAATATGTTAGGCTCACAAAAATAAATCCTTAGAATTTAAGGCTAAGGGAACCTCTAGAAGCAAGGTGAGAACTAGAAATGGTTTTCTTCATGGCCTTTCTTAATTCATATATATATATATATATATATATATATATATATATATATATATATATATATATATATATATATATATATATATATATTAGATGCAGAATACTAAATGAAAAAAAAAATAACAAACTAGCCGATAAGCATATTCCCTAATCTGTACTAACTAATCCTGCGAGGACAGCATTATCATTCTTCTAACCGAATTGGTTATTGCTTCTTCACACATAATCCACTAAGTGCTTGGCTGGTAAACCCCAGTTAAATGCATTTCCGACGGTTGAGCTTTTCGTTGGAAAAACGTCTGTGGCAAATGGATTATCGACAGTTTAAAGCAACCCTTGAAAGTGCATATATAATATACCTAAACCCTTGGTATTTACTACGGGTTATAACCCCCATTAACACTAGTCATAACTCATAGTTTTCAAGGAACTTACCCGTTTTGTTAAGCCCCGTTAATACCAAATTTTATTTTTAAGAAAATCATTTACTATTTAGGATTACTCCTGCCTTATTTTTTTTATTGTTACAATTTAGAACAAAGGGTCTTTGCATTTACATAAGTTATGAACAGCTCTTATTTTGTGAGCTAGTGCTTGGAGCTGAGGTAAATCCAAATTCTAATAAGGTGTTGTGCTAGTAGCATATGTGTATTCTATATTTTGTAAAGGTCACATATGAGTAAAAACTTGGGAACAAATCAATTTTTCTGGGGAATAAAAACAATAGCTAGTGATCAGTAATATCGGAATAAAAACAATAGCTAGTGATCAGTAATATCAGAATCTTCTTCTGCATTTGTCTATTTACCAAATAAAATATTTCCTCCTATCATTTTCATAAGAAACAAGTAGTGATATTCATTATTATTATTATTATTATTATTATTATTATTATTATTATTATTAACTATTAATCTGATAGTTCCATGTCAAATGAGACCAAGTTGACTAATTAACAATGCCTTGAATTCTTTTTTCTACTACTTCATGTCAAAGTTTAGTCAAAACACAACAGTAGTTCTTATTAGAATTATTATTTTTAAAAGTTTTATGTTTGCCTAAGTTATTGGCTGCTTCTGCTTCTTGTTTCTAACTATCTGTTGATTCACTCTCTCTCTATATTTGCGACTTTTCTTTCATACATTCATCTACTTTTTCATATGATGACTCGTCTTCCATTCATCTGCTTCTTCACATCATACACAACAAGAATCATGAACAATACCAGAGAAAGGGAAAACATGTTTGCCATTGCTAATGTTTGTGGTTACATAGAGTGTTTCTAGGAGAATGCCTTAGTTTTTGTGCTTGCCATTAAAAACATGGCACATGTAATCACAAACATTATCAATAGCTTTTCCCTTTTACTGTGTATGATATGAAGAGGTAGTGAATGAAAGAAAGAAGAGTCGAACTTGGATTTCCTATAGCCAGGCTTAACATAGTCTGTCTAGATTTAGTGGCTAAAGTTTTTTCATCTTTTATTTTATTAATTGTTGACAAAAAAAATATTGATGGCTTAGATTAATGACTATGTGACAGCGTGAATGCAAGGAATCCAAATCCGCAAAGAGAGTCAGTCAACAAGTTAGAAAAAGGAAGGAGAAGCAACCAATAACTTAGGGAAGCATAAAAGTTTAAAAAATAATGATAATAATAATAAATGTTGTGTTTTCACAAAACTTTGGCATGAATAAACAAAAAGAACATCCAACAACCAATAGAAGTTGATAAGATAAAACTACCTAGGAAAATTGATAAAATTTTTGCTCATTGTGACCATTATAGATTTCATATTATACTAGTACAACACCTTATTAGAAAATGGATTTGGGTCTAACTCAACTCTAAACGCTATCTCAAAAACTAAGAGTGCATAACTTATATATATATATATATATATATATATATATTTTGACTATATTTCTAGTCAACATGAAATCTTCGATCTCCAATACAACCTAAACAATATCTCGAAGAATCTAAGGAGGGAAAAAAATAAATATCTATACTCGTGTGCATTAGGGGAATTACAAAGAAGAATCAAGTAGGCTAGAAAAAAAATGACATACCTAGAAGTTAAACACTAGCATATGTTAAACAATAAGTTAAATCTTTCTACGCTATAATTAGTTGTCGAGTGTTCTGCAGTTAAAAACTTTAAGTTAGAATAAAACCTAGAAACTAATTGGGGAACAAGTTTTCATTCATTTCATAGTTTACATGTCTACCATTTTTATCTCTTTGTATCTATGTGTCTCTCTTACATGAGTGTATTAACATACTTTGCTTAGGTTAATTGGTTTTGGACTTGTGGACAAGTGTTGTCATTACTAAAAATGGAACCTTTTACAGCACACGCTCAACGATGGTTGTCCCAAAACCATCTTTGTTTTGAACGAGGTGGCAGTTTTGTAAATACTGCCCACATTTCAAAGATGGTTTTCACGAAACCGTCTTTCAAACCTCAAAATGACAACGATTTTTAGTAAAATCGTCGTCCTTTTGAAGTATTCAAAGACAATTTTGCAAAAACCGTATTTGAAATTTAGGCAATTTTTATTTGCATCGGCCCTAGCTGTCTCACTCCCACTACCTCTACTTTCTTCTTCCTCCTCCCTTCTCTCATTCCCCACCCACCTTGCTCCCTTCTCCTACGCCCTCCTTTGAGGTCTCCTTGACACTTAACCCGCGTCGACAATGACAACGGCAATGACGGCAACCCTGACCACTTCGAGATGGATGAGTACAAAATGGAGGAGCTCGACAACAAAAAGGACTTTGACATTGAGTACAACCCATTCATGACCGTCGTCCTCGACGATGAAAACATCACCATCATCAAGAGCAAGAGCTTCGTGTCCACGCTGGGCTGGGACTCCAACCCCAACAATGATGTCTATGATTTTAGAGAGGTTCCTAACCCTAATAATACCATGCTTTGAATCCATGCATACCTCTTCTTTCTTTTGTTCAACTTTTCACCATTGAGTTTTGAATCTTTGTTCGTTCATAGATGTATGTTACTCCTTCAGATATAGATGCTTATTCAATTCCCAAGGTTCTTGCTCCAATGCCACAGAAGGTAAGGTTCACTTTATTTGGATAAGTAATTCATTATTACAAAATGCTATATATATATATATAGGTTGTGAGACTTACAGATGGCAAATTGGCAATTAAGATGTCAGATTATTATTTCTTGTGTTTTGAAGGTGGAAACTCTTGCTCTAGGAAAACCCTATGTTTTTTAATTTTGATCTCAAATCTGGTCTAAAATTGTGTCAACCTTTAAAGCATTGATGGATTATTAACTCCTGCTAATTAAAGATTTACATAGTAAAAAATGTAATAGAAATTAGTTAGTGGACTCTTAACTGGATTTTCATTATGATCTATGAGAATATATATCATCATCTTTTTGGTTATGCTTTTGGCAGCTATGTTGATAGATTTGTTGCAATCCTTGCAGTGAAACATGACTGTGTGTTTGGTGATGACTTGGATTTAAATGAAATAAGCTATATGTTTGAGGTATTTTGCAGTTCCCCTCCCCCGTACCCTTTTCACTACCTCTCATTCTCACATAAACATTGAGATTGGTAATATTCTTCCAATGATATATCAGGTAATTTATTGTATGGCATGTCATGACAGTTTCTCAGCGAGCTTAAACACCCTACTGTGTATTCTCTATCTCCCAGAACCAATGTGACACCAGCCATGACCAAGGATGTCAATGGACTATTCAACGTGTAGAGAATAATAGGAGATGATTGAGATTTATAGGAGGGCGTCCAGGCTCATTTTGATGTAACAAGGTGATTAAGCTGGCTATATTTTTGTTTAAGATTTTTTTATCAGCCTTGCAGTATGTTACAATCATGCTACTTCTCCATATACATTTTGTTATCACCATATTACATAACTTTAGTTAATTTAATTCTAAACCAGGGATTTTTCTATAGTTAATATTGTAGCACCCCATTTTCTTTGAAAAAAATATTAATTAAAAACGGATTTTAATTAAAATAAATGAGTTTTTATTTAAATAAAAATAGAGGTTTGGAATAAATAATAAATACGAGTTTTTAGAAAATAAAAAGAAATTTTTAGAAAATATGAGAGGTTTATTTATTCATTTTTTATTATTTATTTAATAGAGAGAAAATAGTGTTTTTATAATTAATAAAATAAACTAGAAAAAATAGGATAAGAATTAGTCATCAGATTTCTCACTATATAAAGGAACTTTTAAACCCAGAGCAGTTTTACAAAACATTTTCTACATTTTATGTTCCTTTTCTCTAATGCTCAACTAACAGAGCAACCAGAGGAGGAGCTCTAGAGAGCACCGGAGATGTCATCATTGCTAACGGAGAATGCTTGAGCGACTACATCGAGATAAGGAATGAATCACTCATACTTAGGGATTCGAATGAACATGTGTAGGAATTCCTAGAATATCAATTTTTTGGTTGTTTTATGAAATTTAATTTTGTTCTTATGCTTTTAATCACTGTGTTTGGCACACCAATTGATATCCCGATATAAAATTGTAGTGAAATTAACATGTTCCTGTGTTGAGTGTGAGCCCTAAAAATTAAGCCTTTTTTTTCTAATTAGCATGAATTGGTAGAGTTTCTCTTGTTTGCATAAACCTAGGTAGAATTTTTATTTCTCCTCTTTCCAAATCCTTTTGATTTTTAAATTTACATATATTTTTTTCTTGTCATGATAACTCGATTTCCTGCACTTTATAAAGTGAATGCGTGAAAATTATGCGGCAGTGATTTTTTTTATACTTGATATATTGGTCTTTCAATCTTGTTAATTTCTTTTTCTTCTTTCTAAAATTTCCGACACCGCACTATATTCACGTACATATATTGACACTTTTATTTCACAAGTTTTGTTTTTCTTCAGCATACATGATTTATCATGAAATGCATAGGAGAAGTGGTTATTAGATATTTGAATTGACTAAAGCTTTATTCACATTATGTATTTAGGCATTTGCTAGATTCTCATGGCTTCGTTGGAATATGTTTAATATACTTATATATGTTTTCCATATAAAGCTTTATTCACATTATCTAATGATACATTTGATATTTATTGTAATTATTTTATATTAATATATATATATATATATATATATATATATATAATATGTTTATTATTTATATATGTTTATCTAATGATACGTTGGTTATTTTTTGTTGTTGTTGTTATTATTATTATATTTAATATTACATGTGTTTGTATAGTGATGTGTTATATATATTTGTTACATGTAAATATATTTAAAAGTTTCAAAGTTAGATATATTTTATTATAATAATGCATATTTATCTATTTGTTAAGTATATATTTGTAGTCAGTTAATTGAGATTCATGGGTGCACATCAGTGTTTTATACTTACTACTTTGATTTGATTAGTGCGTGTATACCACATAGATTTTATAATGTTACTAATTAATTGACACTCAAGATGTTGTAGTGTTGCTATGACGTGATTATGAAAATTATGTGAGTCGGTGTATAAAATTCATGAAGTGTGATAAATTGTGACATTAGAATCATGAAATTGTGGTTGAGATTGAGTATAAGTGACAAGTTAAGCATGTGTTAATTTGTAAGATGTTAAATTGTGGACATGAGATATGATTATGAATAAATGTGTGGTTAATACTTGATGTGATATTATACAATAACCCAACTGGTGTTCACATTGAGATCATGGGTATTATATAACTTATGAACAGTGTCTACATGCAGGGGTTAAACCAGAATCAGGAAGGTGAGATCCTAATGAATTCTTCGAAGTCTAAACCTTGGGGGTAAATACACTCGGCTTGAGTACTCCTTTAAGCCTACGTTGATCTCATATGGTTGAAACATTCTCGCAAAACAGAGTAACCCTAACTGGTCACCTTATGATTTCACTTAGTGAGAGTGATCTAACATACCCATTGTGTGACGTGTCTTATTATGTACTCCTAAGCGCCCTAATATTGTTTTTCACTGACATGGTATCACATTGCATATAGGCTTGAGCCTTAGTATAATTGTTACATAATGCCGATAAATTTTTTATTATGAAATTGGTGAGTGTCGTTACGTCTGAAGTCAAGTGCTTGATTCATGTGTAATGTGATTAGTGATTAAAAAGTAAATTTTAAATGATAACGTGGTGAAGTGACGAGAATTGTATTAAGTTGGACTATGTGATAAATGTTTACTTAATGAAATTTGCTTATGTTTTTGTTTATCCGTATTTTATTTGAAATGTGATAACTCACTCTCGATGTGTGTTTGTGTTTGGGTTGAATGTCATTTTATTTCAGGTGATTCAGTCTATGATGATGATAATCATGCTGGAGATGGAGAGGCTTAACCTTTCTCAAGGAAATGTTTTGATAGATGTGACATAGGGGCATGAGACTTTTAATTCACTTGTTATAATTCCATGAAAAGTGTAATTTTATGATTTTCGTTGTTAGTTGAATTCTTTTTCATAAACTTGGGCGATCCTGTTTTGAGCCAAGACAATTCGATTTTCTTATTTAGGCTAGTTCTATTTTGATACTTGAGAAGTGAATGTGAATCTTTTACCCTTGAAAATATTTTTATATATTATGTGTTTGATTAAATTTTAATTAGCTCTTCATTTATATTTTATTTATTACATATATGTGTGCAGGATAGAGGATGTCACATTTAGTGGTATCAGAGTAGGTCGAACCTTTCGGCCATGTGTGTTATGAGCTTTTTATGTTTTCTTGTGTACTCTGATGTGTCGTTCTGCTTGTTGTGTGCCTTGTTTTGTTATGTTCAGAGACTTACTCTGTTGTGGTACAATTCTCAAAGTTTTACTTCTTACCTAACTCAGGAAGTGATGGCTGCGAGAAATGAACGTAAGTGACTTCTTACCGAGGCTCTAACCAACCCGACACAAGTCATAGCTAATCAGGGAGGTGGTGGAGGAGCAGCAGTGTACCATGATTTAGATCTCTTTTAGAGGAATGACCCACCTACCTTCAAAGAGGGTCATGATCCTAAGGGTGTTTAGGCTTGGCTGAGGAAGATTGAGAAGATCTTCCGGGTGACGGAGTGTCAAGACCAGCAGAAGGTGTTGTTTGATACTCACATGCTGGCAGATGAGGCGGAGTACTGATGGAAGAACACTCACCCATGTCGAACACTCACCCACATCTGGAGGAGGTGGTACTGTTGTCCCATGGGGGACGTTCAGACAGACTTTTCTAGAGAATGTTCCAGAAGACGTGAAGAACAGGAAGGAAATGGAGCTCCTCGAGCTGAAATAGGGGAGCACAACAATGGCAGAGTATGCAACTAGGTTTAAGAACCTTGTCAAGTATTTTCCTCATTATTAGGTGGAAGTTGGGGAGAGGTCCAAATGTGTGAAGTTTATCAATGGCCTTCGACCAGACGTGAAGATGATGGTGAACTCCTACACATGTTAGTTAGTTATGCAAAGTTATGGATATCGTTACAGTTCACCATCATCTCCACATTTGGTCGGAGGCCATTGATAAACTTCACATATTTGGACCTCTCCCAAGCTTCTACCTGATAATGAGGAAAATATCTTACTAGGTTCTTAAACCTAGTTGCATACTCTGCCATTGTTGTGCTCCCCTATTTCAGCTCAAGGAACTCCATCTCCTTCCTGTTCTTCACGTCTTCTGGAACATTCTCTAGAAAAGTATGTCTGAACGTCCCCTATGGGATAACAGCACCATCTCCTCCAAACGTGGGTGAGTGTTCTTCCATCAGTACTACACCTCATCTGCCAGCATATAAGTATCAAACAACACCTTCTATTGGTCCTGACACTCCGTCACCCGGAAGATCTTCTCAATCTTCCTCAGTCAAGCCTGAACACCCTTAGGATCATAACCCCCTTTGAAGGTAGGTGGGTCATTCCTCTAAAAGAGATCTAAACCATGGTACGCTGCTGCTTCTCCACCACCTCCCTGATTAGCTATGACTTGTGTCAGGTTTTTTAGAACCTCGGTAAGAAGTCGCTTATGTTCATTTCTCGCAGCCATCACTTTCTGTGTCAGGCAAGTAGCAAAACTTTGAGAAATGTACCACCACAACAGAGTAAGTCTCTGAACATAACAAAACAAGGCATACAACAAACACAACAACACATCAAAGTACACAAGGAAACATAGAAAGCTCATAACACACATGGCAGAAAGGTTCGACCTGCTCTGATACCACTAAATGTGACATCCTCTACCCTGCACGCATATACATAATAAACAAAATATAAATGTAGAACTAATTAAAATTTAATCAAACACATAATATATAAAAATATTTTCAAGGCTAAAAGGTTCACATTCACTTCTCAAGTATCGAAATAGAACTAGCATAAATAAGAAAATCGAATTGTCTTAACTCAAAACAAGATCGCCCAAGCTTATGAAAAAGAATTCAACTAACAATGGAAATCATAAAACTACACTTTTCATGGAATTATAACAAGTGAATTAAAAGTCTCATGCCCCAATGTCACATCTATCAAAGCATTTCCTTAAGAAAGGTTAAGCCTCTCCATCTCCAGCATGATCATCATCATAGACTGGCTCACCTGAAACAAAATGACATTCAACCCAAACATAAACACACACCGGGAGTGAGTTATCACATTTCAAATAAAATACGAATAAACAAAGACATAAGCAAATTTCATTAAGTAAACATTTATCACATAGTTCAACTTAATACAATCCTCGTCACTTCACCATGTTATCATTTAAAGTTTACTTTTCAATCACCAATCACATTACACATGAATCAAACATTTGACTTCAAACGTAACAACACTCACCAATTTCAGAATAAAAAATTTACAGGAATTATGTAACAATTATACTAAGACTCAAGCCTATATGCAATGTGATACCATGTCAGTGAAAAATAACATCAGGACGTTCAGGAGTACATAATAAGACACGTCACACAATCGGTATGTTAGGTCACTCTCACTAAGTGAAATCATAAGGTGACCAATTAGGGTCACTATGTTTTGTGAGAATGCTTCAATCATATGATATCAACATAGGCTTATAGGAGTACTCAAACTGAGTGTATTAACCCCCAAGGTTTAGACTCCGAAGAATTCATTAGGATCTCACCTTCCTGATTTAGGTTCAACCCCTAAAACAATTTCTGCATGCAAACACTGTTCATAAGTTATATACCCAAACAATATTTAGTCAATGTGAAATGTTCAATCTCCAATACAACCTAAACAATATCTCAAGAATCTAAGGAGCAAAAAAAAAAAAAACAACTAACTACACACACATGCAATTGGGGAAGTAGAAAGAAGAATCAAGTAGGCCAGAAAAAAAAATATATACCCAAAAGTTAAACACAAGCATATGTTAAACAATAAGTTAAACCCTTCAACTCTTTAATTAGCTGTCGAGTGTTTTGTAGTTAAAAACCTTAAGTTTCAATGAAACATAAAAGCTAATTGAGGAACAAGTTCTCATTAATTTCATAGTTCACATGTCACCCATTGTTCTCTCTTTCTGTCATAGTTGTCAATACCGGCGTAGCGGAGAAGAGCGGCCGACTCCGAAAGTGGGATAGCGGGATAGCTGATAGCGGGATGATCGCTATTTTAACATTTTTTTATATATGTTAAATAATTAATAATATATATATATATATGTTCAAAAACAGATATATATATATATATATATATATATGTATATATATATATATATATATATATAAGTTTTTAGTATTATAAAATTATGATATTATTATATTTATTTAATATTATTTCTATATTATTTAATTATTAACATTATTATTATATATGTTTTTTTTGCTGAATCCCCTAATGGTATATTAAAACGTGAATTTACTGTATAGTGTATACACATGGTAGATAATTGTTAAGGCAGGACAATTTTGGGAGACGTGGTATAAATAGTTGGTGGAGCATGCAGATGCAAGCATTGTCTCTTTCTGGAACATTCAAGTCCCGTCCCTTTCACTCCTTCTTTTACTACTTTTCCTCACACCATAACACATTAATTAACACCAACACACACGCGATCAGAACATGAAGAAGATAAAAGAAAAACATCATACACACAAGACCATAATACGCAATTCATTCATTCTTCCTCTCTCTCTCTCTCTTTCTTCTGTGTCAAAGTTTTTTTTGTGGAAAAGAAAAGAATAGGTTTCTCGTTTTGTCTCTGACCCCTTTTTTCTGCCACCTTCACTTCATTCACCCTTTTCCATTTTCATTTAATTTCTCGCTCTTCTCTTTTCTTTTCTTCTCTTTTTCTTTTTTCCTTTCCTCTATCTACCTTCTGATGCTACGAACCTGGTGTTGTTTGTTGTGGTTGTTCTGCATGGTGGGTACCTTGATTTTCCCAATGGGCATCTGGAAAAGGAGGGTTCGCTTTGAAGTTGCGACGCTACACACATGTCCATCACGGATGGGTGCCACTCCGCTCCGCTCCGCCGCTATAGCGGCCACTATTGACAACTATGCTTTCTGTGTATGCATGTCTCTCTTACATAAGTATATGTAACAGACTCTGCTTAGGTCAATTGGTTGCGGACAATTGTGGATAGGTGGTAAAGCCTCTGTAGCTAGTTATGTTTGCAGCCTTAACTCTCCCCAAGAAACATGACATGAAAACATTTCTAATATAATAAAGAAAGTGGGAAAAACTAGAGAGAGGTTGTTGGATTGCTTTTAAAGAAATGTAATTAATAATTAATTAGTGTTATTGTTATAGCCTTTTTTTATAAAGTTATAAATGAATTGAATTTAGTGGAAGAAGTTAGTCTCTCACAATGTGATAGATCACTAAGGTTTGAATCCCGTGTGTTATTAGTAATCTGATAATGTGACATATGACTAAGCTACTTTATACCTTTTTCTAAATCAAACACATAATTTTCTTGTGTCTTTACAATGTCAAGAATGTTAGCAACATTATATACTATACTAACACTTAAATATGTTAGTTTAGCCTATACATCATTATAAGATCATAAGACAATATACCATTATTTGTATCTTTTTTTCCTTTGTTTGCGGTCTTCCCAAACAAACATACCAATTATGTTTCCCTATGCTCATAATCTTTATTTTTATTTTGTTCTTCCATATTTAGGAGAATTCGGTTTGGATGAAGAGAAAAGTGTAGCTACTCTAAGAGAACCCTTAGAAGACATCATTAGAGACATTAACAACTCTCATCAACCACTTGAATTGGTTGTTAGTTGTCCAAGTTTAAGGACTCGTTTTCACTAGAACAAGTTTTTTAATAAGATCAATTAAACACCTACAGTATTTTCCTCCAAGTTGTGTGCCAAATATAACAATTCTGTAAATCAAAAGCATTAAAGAAAATCACAAAATACACATTCAGGGAGCCTAAAGGTCATTTTATTTGACAAATATTTCTATTTTTAATTTTTCCTTCAAGTACAAAGGTTTTAAAAAATGGTATGTGACCACAGTTTCAGCCGAAACATCAAGGTTTATGAGTTATTCATGACCTTAACATGCATTGGCCGCATTTGTCTTCAATTTCCCACAATATCAAGAATAGTGATGAAATTGCAACTGTGACTACAATTTCAAATTGTATTTTTCTAATAATAAGTCACATAATTTATAATTGTATGGAATAAAATAAAAGTAAAACAACACATTTATAAGAATTATTGAAAATTATTTTCTCAAAGTAAAGATGCCCTAAGTTTCACGAATCAATGCATTTGTTTTCAAGTAATTTTCTCTAATCACAAATAATAATACTTGTGCCTCAAAATTCTTTGTGAGCAAGGATATCCTCTACTTTAATGTCTCTATGAATGATTCACCCATGACAAATCCCATGAAGATAAAAAAAGACCTAGCTCAAATAGAACTTGATGTTCTATTTTTTGAAGTCCCTCTATTCAAAGCTTAACTACTATTAGTTGTCCATCTTGGAGGCTACCCTTGTAAGCATCAGCTAGGCACCTCTTCCAATCATATTCTTTATAAGTAATCGGAAGAGAAAATTCTGCCAAATCAAATTGGTATTGTTTTTCAAAAAGAAATAGTATAGTTGTTGAGAATTAGGAACAACATTTTAAAGAAAAGAACAAAAGACACACGAAAGGATACCGAGGTTTAGCAATTTTCCTGTGTCCCCGAGAGCATAACAAATGTATATTTCATATTAAATAGAAATAGAGTTACAACCTATATATAAAGCGTACATTACATGTTTACAAAATTACCCCTATTCAAAACAAAATGAGTCATGCATAACAATACTCCCAAGCAGCATCCACATATAACAAATACTTTCAAATGAACTCAATCAAATTATACAACAACCAAGCCTTTTTTTTACTAGTTGGGGCAAAATGATTAACTCCAATGATAATTTTTCTCTACGTCCAACAATTGGACTACCCAATGGGGGCTCTTACAAGTCCTATATATACATGCCTAAACAAACCTAAAGCAAGTTCTATCATCCTTTTTACAATAGTTGTTACCTTAAATTTCTCTCTTGTTCATTCATTTTTTTCTACTCTTATCTTGTCTAGTATATCCAATCTTGCAAGGCAACATTACATTATTCGTGTATTTGGTTGGATGTTAGAAGCTCTTGATGCACGTCAATTTGAAAATATATAATACATGCTTCTACTTTATTGTCACAATCTTGACATCAATTTATTATTTACTTGTACATATGAATCTGAGATGTTAAAGCAAACACAACCTATAATTTATTAATTATAATTCTATCTTGTTTGGTTTGTCCTCTAATCCTAATCCTAATTCTTATGAAAATATATTATAATTTTCTAAATACTTGAAATACAATTGGTCTAAAAAATAGTGCTAGACTACAAACCATTGCTAAAATTGTTAGTTGCATTTCTCAAGTTAAAGAGACTGAAATTCACCAAAGTTTTGGAACTGTATGGATTACAATGAACAAAATTTTCTCCAATGCTTTTGATTTTTGGAATTGATATGTTTGGCATACAACTTGGGAAAAAGATGGTAAGTGCTTAATTGATCTTATTTTCTATGGTTTAAAAAGTTTCCTCCAATGAAACTGAGTCCTTAAGCTTGGACAACTAACAACCAATTTAGGTGGTTGATGAGAGTTATCAGTGTCTATAATGTCTTCTAAGAATTTTCTTTTAGTCATAACCACACTTTTCTCTTTCTCCAAATCAAATTCTCCTGAGTCTAGTAGAGCAAAATAAAAATGAACATTATGAGCATAAGGAAAGATAGTTGGTATGATTGGTAGGAAAGAAAGTAAACAAAGGGAGAAAAAGATACAAACAACGGTATATTTTCTTATGATCTTATAATGGTGTGTAGGCTAAACTAACATGTTTCAATGCCAATATAGTGTATAATGGTGCTAACGTTCTTGACATTGTAAAGACACAAGAAAATTATGTGTTTAATTTAGAAAAAAGGTATGAAGTAGCTTAGTCATATGTCACATTGTGGGATTATTAATTATAAGGGGATTCAAACCTTAGTGATCTGTTACTTTGTGTAGGACTAACTTCTTCCACTAAGTTCAACTTATTTATAATCTCACATGTATTTAATTGTCCTACACTGTGACAAACTAAGTTACTTTATTCTTTTTTTCTAAATCAAACACATGATTTTCTTGTCTTCATAGAGTCAAGAATGATAGCACCATTATATACTATACTAGCACCAAAACACGTTAGTTTAAGATCAAAAGAAAATTTGTCGTTATTTGTGTATTTTTTTCCTTTGTTTATTTTTTCCCAACAAAACATAGCAATTATCTTTTCCTATGCTCGTGATGTTCACTTTTATTCTTCTCTACTAGACCCTGGAGAATTCAATTTGGAGAAAGAGAAAAGTGTGGTTACTCTAAGAGAACTCTTTGAAGACAACATTAGAGACACTCACAACTCTCATCAACCACCTGAATTGTCGTTATTTATCCAAGCTTAAGGACTCGGTTTCACTGGAGAAAGTTTTCTAAACTATGGAAAATAAGATCAATCAAGCACCCACCATATTATCCCAAACATAACAAATCCTAATTGCAAAAACATTTGTGAAAATTCGGTTCTATGTAATCCATATAGTTCCAAAACTTTGGTGAATTCCAGTCTCTCTTACCTGAGAAATGCAACCAACAATTTTAGCAATAGTTTATAGTCTAGCCCTAGCTTTAAGAACAATTATATTTCAAGTATTTCAGTAAATAATTTATTTTCATTAGAATTAGAATTAGAGGACATGCCAAACAATATAAAATTATAATTAGGAAATTATAACTTATGTTTGGTTTAATGTCTCAGATTCACGTCTACAAGTAAATTCATGTCAAAATTGTAACAATAACATAAATGCAAATATTATATGTTTTCAAATTGGCGTGCGTCAAGAGCTTCTAATGGCCAACCAAACAAACAAATAATATAGTATTTTCTTGCATGAGTGGATATACTAGACAAGTTAAAATTAGAAATGAATGCACTACATTGTAATCCTCTATGTTATTTAACTTAAACCAAGGTTAACTAA
Source organism: Glycine max (assembly GCF_000004515.6). Classification (NCBI taxonomy): domain Eukaryota; kingdom Viridiplantae; phylum Streptophyta; class Magnoliopsida; order Fabales; family Fabaceae; genus Glycine; species Glycine max. Next base: position 12,907,192 of record NC_038243.2, read on the forward strand.
AAAAGAAAAATAACTATTAGTATCTTAGTTTATTTTCGTTATAATTAGAGTAATGCAATGTTTTAGGTTGCATACTTACCTGAAGTTAAGGAATAAGCAACAAAACATAAAATTCAAAACATAATAATATTTATCTACAACTATAACATTTATTATCTTATCTCATTTTTTGATAGTATGAGAGTACACATTTTTTAAAACAATAGGGTAAATCCAATGATATTACTTCCTTCTTCTTCTCCTTCTTTTTCTTCTTCACATAATACC